>NC_041232.1:11717545-11731730 GCF_002837175.3 Physeter macrocephalus | reverse complement strand
GTGTGTGTGTGTGTGTGTGCGTGTGTGCCAGACCTGTGAGAGAGGGTGTGTGTGTGGTGTGTGTGTTTCATGTTGCTCTGTGGATTAGTTCACATGCAACCACCTTGCTCACGGCTCGAGGGTGAGCAGCTAGGCCAGTCCATTCCACGAGACAATACATTCCTTTTTTCGTCTCAAGTTTAAATTGGATTTGGGTTGGACTTTTGTTACTTGTAAAAAGAATCCTGAGGAATAGGGTCTACATGCGTAAGAATTTCTGAAGAAAACTAACGTCTCTACGAGCCTCTCGGCCTGCCCACGCCCCAGCCCCTGGGCTTTTGCAGGCCCCAGGTGCCTCCTGTGAACGCCTCAACCGGCCACACTGCGCCCAACTGGCATCCGCTCTCACCTGAGCAGAGGCGAGTTGCTCTGATTCAGGGCCTTGAACGTGAGATAGCGCTCCCCGGCGCTCATCCGGGGCTTGTAGAAGCGCATCAGGCCTTCAAACTGCCTGTAGGAGATGCCGGCAGGCCCCTGGAGGAAGAGGGAAGCCAGCCACGTGGAACACTGGGGGGGCCGCCATGCCAGACGCCCAGCATCACACAGGATCCCAGGGCGCCCTGTTCTCTTGTTCTCCCAGGGGCAGGACTCCCGGTTTCGGAAGCTGCCGGCCCGCCCACGCTTAGGGGATACCGTGGGGCAAGGGTTGGGGAGCAGGGACCAACCTCCCTCCCTGGCTCAGCCCCTGCCCCGCTACCCGTTGGCTGATGAGCAGGCGGTAGGCGTGCTGGATGGCGGTTCGCTTGTGTAGCAGCAAAGACTTGAACTTGTGTTTCTCGATGTCATTGAAGGTGTCGAATACCACGGCCAGAAGCTGTGAGGGAAGAGCAGAGACCTGGCTCCTGTGTCTGGCGGGGCCTCAAGGAACCAGGGAGTCGTTCTCCAGCCTCCAGAGGGCGCTCTTCCAGGCACCCCAGAGAAAGGGGTTGAAAAGAGCCTCTCGCCTGCCCCAGGTGGTGTAGGAAGTTCATCTCCAAGACTCGGCACAGGAAGGTCATTCATTGCCACTTGTAAATTTCCCCTCTAAAGATTCATGAAGACGCTGCTATTACATTTTCCCCAGGCTTTTCTTCTCTCCGCCTGCAGCTCGTCCCTGGCTGGGCAGTTTTATAAGGGGAGAGAAGCAGGGAGGGGAACACACTGGGTTTTTTTGCCCAATTCAGCTCCGTGCGATGGCCGGGCAGGCTGTGTGTCCATCCTGTGCCCTCCCAACCTCAGAGCAGGAAGGAACATCGCTGTGCCGATGCTTCCTCTCCTGTCCCCTTGTTCCTTCTCCTGGTTGAGTCTGCGTGGCCCCAGAAAGCAGGGGTGTGAGGTGGCCTGCACAAAAGGGCACAAGGTTCTGGAACTTTCTAATTCCAAAGTTAGCAGGTGAACAATACAGTGTGCGCTATCAGAACGCGATGGGAGGGCAGGAGCAGAATTTGGAAGAACACTTTTTGAAAACACTTTCTTTTTCTTTCAAAAATATTTTGAGGGGAACTCTCTTGTCCTTTCCATCCCTTCTAACTGGTCCCCCATATTTCCTTTTAGATCAAGGGAGAGTTAGCAACTTTTTCTGTAAAGGGCCAGAGAGCAAATCTTTCAGGCTCTGCAGGCCAGATAGTCTCTGTAGAAACCACTCAACCCCGCGGCTGCAGCATGAAAGCAGCCGTGGACTATGTGCAAATGAATGGGCCAATAAAACTTTGACAAAAACAGATGGTGGGCTGGGTTTTGGCCCTGATTGCTGACCCATGCCCTATATTTTCACAGCTCTAAATATCTTTTTAAGCAAATCAATTACACATAAACTATTTTTTAGATTCTAAACTAACAACAGTATAAAAGAGCTGTAAGATGTTCAAAGAGATATCTAACATACTTATTTGGGGTTTTGAGGAATTAAAAAAAGAGAATATTTTCCTTCTTAAGACGTCACACTTTTAGAAGATTTCACAGATCTACCCCAGAGAAAGTGTTTTCCACTTCTATACTGGGCCTGACTGTGGTGACTGGTGTGAGAATGCCCTTCAGAAGTATAAAAATAAATGCAAGACTTGATAAGGCCTCTTCCTGGTAATTCTGGCGTTGATGTGGGCTCAGTACCAGCCTGACGGCCCAGTCCGGGAGGCAATCTGCTGATGGCAGGACACTCCTGGTGGCTGGCCGAGCCTCTGCAAACACCTCCAAAGTTCCCATTGTGCATGGAGACTTTATGTTCTCCCTAAAGGAATATGTTCTGTGTTCAATTTCCCAATGGTTCGTGATAAACGAGGTGGAAATACACCAGACATTCCTGGCATGTGGCTGCAGTAGGAGGGAGTGGCTAGGAGCAGGGCTCTGGAATCAGACCAGCTCACCTGGCCACCCCGAGCTGTGCAGGTGCAGGCGAATTAGCCTATCAGTCTGATCCTCAGTTTCCTCAACTATAAATTGAGAATAATAATAAGAATTCCAGGGTTTGAGTGTTAAATTATTTAACCCTCGATCCATAAAACACTTTGCACAGTGCCTGGCTAAGGCTTAATAAGTACCAGCTTTTATAGTTATTATCTGTTTGCTGTGAGAAGGAAAAGATCCCAGGGTAGCTTTGGTTTAAACTCTAGCACTGTCAGCAGCAGTGGCGGCAGGCTAGTTACTGCTGGCAACCAGCTGAACTGAAGTCCCGACAGGGAATTCCCAGCCACACCACACCTGACTACGGCCTGGGACCTCCTTCCCCAGTGTTCTGCCCTCGGAGGCCGGCCGAAAGCTGTCCCTACCTCATCCCCACGGCGCCCAGCAGGGTGTGGGCGAGGGCTGCTCCAGTGGAGCGCGAGGCAAGGTCACTCACCAGGTTCATGATGAAGTACAGCTCGATGGAGAGGTACACGATGAAGAAGACGCAGGACCAGGGGTTCCGGGAGTAGGAGGGCATCATCACATCTGGGAAACTGTGTTTGCAGAGTGTTACCCGCAGGGCCCGTGTCTGCTGGTCTCCGTCTTCTATAAGGACATCTCTTCTCCTGCCTTCACGGCCCCCTCCCCCCTCCCCTACTCTCGACTCACCAGGCCACTCCCGTCCCTCACGGGGTCCCAAGAACCTGTCTGGGCCAAGATGTGGAATATTCTTGGCTGAAAAGAGGAGAAGACCCCGGGCACTAGAAGAGGGCAGAAGCCAAAGCAGGGCCCAAACTTACTTGGCAGTGGTCAGAAGGACAAACAGACTGACAATGCTGTTCTCCAGGGTGCTGAAGTACTGAGGGGGAGAGCAGGAGAGGAGGACGCGTGGCCGCCAGGCCGAGGGCACACCCCACCGGGAACAGGCTGCCTGCGGTGGGCCGCCTCCAGAGCCCTGCCCTCCCCCTCCCTGCCCCGCCCACTCCTTCTTCCTCCCAAGGGATCCCTGAAGGATGGCAGAGGAACAGCAAACATGGAGTCCAAGGCCTCCTCCTTCCTGAGCTCAATGCTTCCGGCGGCAGCAGACAACTGGCTTTGGGACTTGTCTCCCAGGGAACCACATATGCGCAATTAGCTGAGCTCTCCTCCGCTGCTCCTCTGCCAAAATGTGCCCGTGTTCCAAATCTGATCCTGGAAACAGCCCTCTCAAGGACAGGGCAGGGGGTCCCCCTTGGCATTCAAGGAAGGAGACAGCTCAAATCTGGGTGTCGGGGCACTTTCAGGTGCCAGAAGCGGTGATGAGAAACCAAGCAGGGCGTCCCTTCCTAATACAGCTAGGGGGTCAGTCCAGCCACCTCATCTGGGGGGAAAGGCCTCCCATAAAGGAAGAAACAGACAAACATGTTGATTACTTACGGGGTCTGAAGGATTAGGGGAGAACAAGTAGAAACCTAGAAGAAGGTGGTGGGAAACAGATTGAAAAAAGGGTTAGAGCAGAAGAGTCCCAAATCCAGATGTCAGAAGGATTGGACAAATAAATGTGAATCAGTGCAGTAGGCAGAGGAAAAGCATAGGGAGTGGTGGGGACTGTGGCAGAGCACCAGATAACTGCTGCCATTCAGGAGGGTGACCCAAGTACCATCAAATGTATGATTTAAAAAGGCTGTATAGGGACTTCCCTGGTGGCGCAGTGGGTAAGACTCCATGCTCCCAATGCAGGGGGCCCAGGTTCAATCCCTGCTCAGGGAACTAGATCCCACACGCATGCCGCAACTAAGGAGCCTGCCTGCCGCAACTAAGACTTGGGGCAACCAAATAAATAAATACAATTTAAAAAAATAATAAATCTGCATAGTAAAAAAAAAAAAAGCCGTACGTACAGCATGGTGACGATAGTTAATGATACCGTATTGTATATTGGAAAGTTGCTAGGAGAGTAGATCTTAAAAGTTCTCAACAGAAGGAGAAGAAACTGTAACTCTGTTTAGTGATGGATGTTAACTAACCTTATTACGATGATCACTTTGCAGTATATACATAGCGAAGCATTATGTTGTATACCTAAGACTAATACAGTGTTGTATGTCAATTATATGTCCATTTCTTTATAAAACGTTAGTTTAAAAAAAGTTAAAATTTTTAAGGCTGAAAATCTGTATTTTCATGTAAAAAAAACCTAGTTTTAAAATGCTGGCTCAACACTTTCAGACCAAACAAAACTCATCCATAGGCTGGATTTGGAACCCAGACTGCCGGTTTGCGATCTTTGGTTTTGAGAACATGACAGGCAAGCACAACTCCAAAGGGACCCTGCTGTTCCCCTGTAGCCAAATTAACACCATTAATTTTTTCACTCTCAGAACGAGCTATTCCCCTGAGTCCTTGAAATCCTGAGTGGGAAAGGGAATAACTCTGCCCTCAGGGGAAGTCAGCCCCCTTGGAACACAAAGGAAATTCTATCGAGAGTGGGGTGGAGGTGAGGTAAGTGGGAGTCAGTGGCTCAGGACAGAGCAGTCACGAGAACCCGGGGGTTTCAGCACTGGTGGGGGCCTTAGAGCCAGGGCTCTCTAGTTCCACTGTCTTTGCCATCTGAGTACTGGAGAAGGGACCTTGGGCTACCTCGCCGGGTTCTAAGACCTCCACGGTCTAAACCCTGTGTCTGAATGTGGGTGTCGCATCAATACTTGATCTTATCTGAAGAGGCAAGGCCTCCTCGTTGTTAGAAAGGCCATGACCTTGCTTTTACACCTAGTGAAGCTGAAGTGTGCAGACCCTAAGGTCCTAGGCACACGCTGTAGAGAAACCCTCCCCCGTGTGCACCAGGAAACGCACAAGAACGTTCACTGCAGTGTGATCTGTGATAGTGAAAAGTGCCCACCAACAAAAGACGTGATAAATAAATTTGGATATATTCTCGTACCAGATCATGACACCGCGGTGAAAATGAATGACCTACATCTACGTGCAACAGAATGAATAAAGGCCGGGGGTACCTCTGGGAGCCGAAGGGAATTGAGATCAGGAAAGGGTACAAGGTGGCTTCCGTTTTTTTTTCCCGATACTGCATTTCCTCAGTTGGGTGTTCATATCATTTTGAAAACCTTCCTGAATTTCTGAAACTGTCAAAGTACCTTTTTTACTCAGCTGTGAGTTTGCTTTTAGCGAGCGCCTGCATCCTGGGGCGCAGGAGAAACTCACCAAGGATGGCGAAGATGATCATGAAGAAGAGGAGCAGCGAGAGGATGTCCATGAAGGGCGGCAGGGACTGGAAGATCTGGCGCAGGTTGCTGGGGAGACAAACGGGGCCAGGAGGGGTGAGGCGCAGCCGAGGATGGGCCAGGGCCCAGGGGGTGCTGGCTGGGACTCCTCAGCGGGGTACGTGCCTGTCGAGATGGGGGCCTGGTGCTCCCGACCCCCAGAACACTAAATTCCCTCTTGCCCTGGCTTGTGACATCATGCTTAGTGATTTCCTAGGCCTTCCACTCAGTGGGTGATGGGGAAAGAACCGGGGCAGGTGTAGCACTTACTGAGCCCAAGCAGGCAAGTGCCTGCAAGAGACGGAGACGGCAGGAGAAGGCCAGGTGCATGGCCTCGGGTGACAAGGTCAGCTTGCCTGGGATGTGGGAAGACATTTCAGGGCCACCCAGTCCTAGGACATTTGTCTCCGGTTTTAACGACGGGCGCCAAGCCAGTGAATGGCCAGCCCGCTCTCATCCACAGTACCCCAGCCAAGAGGTTTTCCAGATGGATTCTCAAAACTCAGTTTGACCTTAGGCTAACGGGCTGGTTTGAGTTCAGTACCCCCAGTCCCAGGGGAGGTGTCAGGACAGCCTGCTGAGTCACGTGGACTTTGCTGAGTTCCTGCTTTAGGCTGTGTTTGGGCAGGTACTGGGCTCAGAGAGAGAAGCAGCCCCAGAGAAGCACAGGTAAGACAGGAGAGAGCCCTGGACCCGGAGTCAGGAGACCGGAACTTCAGCAGGAAGACCGCCTGCCTCTCTGTGTGGGTCGAGAAGCAGAGGGAAGTGAGCATGACTACACCCCACCCAAGTGCAGGAGCGGCCTTACTGCTGCATCGCTCACTGGCTCCTGGTCCACTGGCCCAGAGGTCCAGGCCAGGCCACGAGAGCGGCTGTCTGAGCAGCTCCTCCCCCGGGCCTTACCGCCGGACGCCACCGCAGTACCGACAGTCCACCAGGAAGATGCAGCGCAGCGCCCGGGTCACCCGCACGTGGGACGTCTGCCGTACCAACACCACGATGGCCTCAACGAACTGCACCAGCAGCACAGAGGTCTGCAGGTGGAGGGCACAGTGCACCGTCAGCTCCTCTGACCCAGCCCCTCCTGGACACCCTGAACAGAGGGCTGGCTGGATACTGCCCAGCCCGGCCCCGAGTCCAGAGAGCCCTTTCTCACCTCCCCCAACATCAAGCGGGCCCCAGGGAGAAGCCGACTGGCTGCTGGCATAGATGTGCAGTCCCCGGAGAATGAGCCCCAGGGCGATGCTCCCAGCAGCTCATCAGATGATACCCGCCAAGCAAAACTGCTATTCCGCAGGCCACATCCACCCACCCTCTGCTTCCAGCTCTCCCCGCTTGCACCGTGAGGGCCCCTGAGGTCTGCAGCACACCCTGGCTTCCAATTCCTTGGGCACATTCTCCTGGACAAGCGTGTGGGCTTTTTACGCTGCCAAACGCCACTCTGACACATCCCGACTCACGCCTCTCTCGGCCGCAGAGAGGGAAAGCATATAATATGGTCCTGATCGGCGTGGGCGTGGAGGCCACACGGAGCTGGCTTTGAATCCCAACTCACCAGGATTTAGATCCCATTCTCTTCCAACTGGCTGCATGCAGACTAGGAAGAGCACTACACCTCCCGCAAATGTCATCGTGCCGGTGCTTGGCACACGCTAAACGCCGAACCACATTCGCTACTGTTAGCGTGACTGTGACACCTGGAGCAAGGCTGCAAGCATGGCGAGGACAGGGACCCAAGGTTACACTTCTGAGCGCAGGACTAGGCCCATGGGGGACTTGGAATTGAACTGAAGATACAGACTTGAAGTCGACAGGGGAGGAAATGCTGTAGGGAGGTGGGCACAGCACCTTGACCATGGTCCGTCTGTGCCGGATGAAGGTGTGAAGGCCCAGCCACCGCAACTTCATGCAGAGTTCAAACACGACCACCATCAGGGCAAACAGCTCCAGGGTCGCGTGGACCTGCGGCCAAAGGGTGTGAAGGAGACGTGGCTTCCCCAGCGCCTGCCCTCCCCCAGCAGCGAGCACACCTGCCCGCCTTTTCCTCTGAGGTTGGAGACAGCGAATCAGGTATGCTGCCCACCTGGGGGCCGAAGCGGGGCTACGGGCTCTGAGGCAATCTGAAGGCGCCCCTCCCTCCCTGGAATTGACAAGGGAGCAGAATCCCAGGGAGACCGGGGAGGTGCATTCAGTTGGCCGGGGAACCCCGGGCCCTCCCTGTTTGAAATCCGTGTGCGGTCTGCCCTGCCAGAACGTTCCCTCTCAGTCTTGAGTTACTCTGCCCCCAGAGAGCCGTGGAGCCCAGCCATCCGGACACTCACGTAAATGCCCAGCCGGAGCGCGGGCACGGCCGGAGCCTCGCACAGGGACAGCAGCAGCAAGAGCAGGGCCGCGGACAGCTCCATCAGGTAGAAGAGGTGGTTATGCGCGAAGAGGTAGGCCGCCAGCGCTCTGGCATTCTTGGGGTGGGTGAAGAACTTGTCGTTATTCTCGCCTTCCTGAAAGAGCAAGCGTCACGTGCGCGAACGCGCCAGGAGACGGTAGGGCGGCCAGGATGCGCGGTGGGAGGGCAGGGGGGAGGGCCCTCGGCAGGTGGGAGGAGACGGAGAATCAAAAGTGTGATCTTCGTAGAACCGCACACCAGTCAAGTCTCACCCTGGCCCGCTGATGGGGCTCCAAAGACTTGCTTCTTCCCAAAACTACTCAGAGGAATCAAAGAATACAAAATCCAAGAGATCGAAGAAAAGCGGGCACATCTGGTCCCCTGTGAGGGCAGATTTTCACTCTCAGGTGTGTCTGCGGGATGTTAAGTGCTTGAGGTCGGGGGGTGGGGGTCTGGGGTAAACTAAGAACAGCTGAGTCCTGGCTCCCCCCTCCTCCCTGGGTAACCCTGAGAATGTTCCTTCACCTTTACAACCATCAACACTTGTACTGACTCCCCGGGGTTCCTGCAAGACACTTAGGACAGCATCTGGCACACAGGAAGCTCCCCGCCACAGGTTACCTGTTATTATTATTTTAAGTTATAGTAACACTGAGGGGAAAGTGCGAGGGTACCTTTATCACGCCCCTTCTTTACTCAGCTTTCCCCATCCCACTTCTTCATTTACTCCATTTCCACCTAATTTCCTAACCGCTTGATGCCTTCACCCCAACAGTGATGAGACAGCGGCTGACCCCCAGCGAGTGCCCTCCAGGCCCGGCACCATGCTCAGCACCCCATCCCACCCCACCCTCCCCGCTGAGCCCTCGACACTCCTCTCACTCCTGACAATTTCCCTTCCAGGCAGGTGCTTCTATTTCTTCTCATTTGACAGCAATGAGGAAATCCAGGCACAAAGAGCTTCAGTGGCACCTGAGCTCATAGAGCCAGACAGCCTGATTCCAGCGGCCCTGCCCTACTCTTGGCCTCCTGCTGATGACGTAGAAAGCAAACGACGGAGCGGACCGGGACCGGTCCACTTGGGAATACAAGCAGATAACCCTTCCGGTTAGGATCGGCCTTCTGGGGGAGGTAGGGGATCTTCACTGCCTCCCAGGGTTGCTGGGCACGGGGATAAGTAAGGGAGGTCCCTCAGCGTCATCACCTCGGGACCCCATCCAGCAGCCGACACAGAGAGAGTACTTATCGGCTCATGCCTGACAAGCATCACCTTGCCTCAGTGCTTCTCAACCGGGGGCAGTGTTGACCACCTGCCCTCCCCTGACTCTGCCCTGGGCCTGGAGACATGTTTAGTTGTCCCACCTGGGGGGTGCTGCTGGCATCTAGAGGGTAAACTCCAGGGATGCTGCTAAACCTCCTAAAATGCACAGGACAGCCCCTCACAACAAAGAATCATCCGGTCCCAAAGGTCAATGGTGCTGAGTCGGGAGAATCCGTCTCCTTCACTCCCAGCACAAACACTCAGAACAGAGGCTCTTCCCCTTGGCTCCAATCCCTAGATGAGGAAAGGGGCAGAGCCAGAAGGGATGCCCAGAGCCCTTCTGAAAGCATTCCGTCTGTCCTGGAATGCAGTCCGACCTTCAACTATTCCAACTATTCGACCCTTCTGAGATGAGGCCACACTCAACCGTCCTCATAAACCCTTATTCTGGGGAAGGTGAAACTAACACACGCTCGGTGATTCCTGCAGAGGTTGCAAAGCCAGGCCAACGGGAAGAAGTGTCTCTGGGCCCAGAGGTGGCACGTGGTGCCGTGGAAACAGCTCTGGCTGGTGGGCTCCTGTACTAGCCCGAGGTGGCTTCAGCTCGCCAAGCCTGTTTCAGAGAATTGGGAAGGCAGGAGGTATTGTCAAGTCCTCAGCTGGCACGGTGCCTGGTGCACACAGTAGGCATTCAATAGGTGTTTGGTAGGATGAGGCACTCCTGCAAGAGATCATTCTCCAGGGCCCTGCCCAGCCGGAGGACTGCCCAGTAGCTGGGAGGCAGGGAGCCCTGACCTCGGCTGTGGTTTGCAGGGGGAACTTCAAGTGAGTCACTTCCCTGAAGCCGGCTACATCCCTATCCTCATTATCAAAAAAATAAAGACAAACCACAGACTCAACAGGGCAGGGAACAAACATCCTGGCAGTCACACGGAGGGCAAGCTGGACAAGCCTCGCTCCCACTCCTGTGATCTGTGCCAGGCTGTGGTTTTCACCAGCACCGCCATGGCCACAGGGGACACACATGGCCTGGGAAGCTTCTGGTTTGGATTTCTAAAAAAATGCAATTCTTGGGTAACTTCTTCCAACAAGTAGCCAGGGATGAAGGTCTGGCTAGACGAAACCACTAACATGGGGAACTCGGATCTGACTGCTAGGACTTGAAATTGCCCCAGAGGAGATGGAGGATGAGGCCTCCCCTAGCAAGGACGGAGTGAAATACGAACCCGAGTCACTGGATTCTGACCCAGACCCTAAGGAGAACACTGGCCTTGTTTCCTAGCTGCTGATCACGAACTAGGAAATTCAGGATTAGGAAAAATAAGGAGGCAGGCCAGTTGTATGTGACTTCCAGGTCTTTGCTTTCTGCTCCCTGGGGCAGAAGTCCACACAGAAAACTAGGACTGTCTTGGAGGCAACAGGAGTGCCGAGCACACAGCTCCTGAGGGCGAGTGAGTTGACAGGTAAAATCTGGGAAGAGAGGAAACTGCAGGCACCAGGCAGCCTCAAAGCAGCAAGCGGCCAATTACCCAAGCACACCAGCAACCTGCTTCAGGGGCCGTGCCGCGGCTCCCCTGCAAGCTTGAAAACGACTACCAGACACCAGCTAAAGCCACCCTCCAGAAAGAGCCACGGACTACTGTCCACGGGGGTCCGAGTTTTGCTTTTAGTTTTAATTTTACAAAATGATGCATTTTTGTAAAATAATTCAAATAATACACAGAATTATAAGGCAGTAAAAATTCCATCAGCCAAAAATAATCACCTTTAAAAAACAATAATAATAATACCTTTACTATTTAGATAAATAACTTTCCAGATGTGAATGGGTATATGTGCATAGATACAGACACATTATATAAAACTGTACATCATTTATATATAAAAATCATCATATGATACCGTCTGCTCTGTAACCTCTTTTCCCACAAAGACATGGCCCATTTTCAAGTGAATACACGGGGTCAGGTACAGAAATGAGGCAACCACGTAGAGAAGAGAGAACATCATTTGGAGGCTGGATGGACACGGTTTAAATCCAACCTTGGCAATTTACTAGCTGGATGGCTTTGGACTCATTGAGCCCCTGGGAGTTTCAGGTGTATGAACTGGGAGATGATTAAACTGCTTGGTAGGGTTGTTAGAAAGATCAGCAAGTGCCCAGTTAAACTATATATAATTCGTTTGCGTTTTTTTTTGGGGGGGGGGTGTTTTTTTTTTGCCGTACCACGCAGCATGTGCGATCTTAGTTCCCCAACCAGGGCTTGAACCTGTGGCCCCTGCAGTGGAAGCAGGGAGTCTTAACCACTAGACTGCCAGGGAAGCTCCATTTGCATTACTTTTTAAATTCCACATATAAGCGATATCATATAATATTTGTCTTTCTCTGTCTGACTTACTTCACTTAGTATAATATTCTCTAGGTCCATCCATGCTGCTGCAAATGGCAACATTTCTTTCTTTTTTATGTCCGAGCAACATTCTATAGTGTATATATACACCACATCTTAAACCAATTGTCTGCCGACAGGTACTCGGGTTGTTTCCATGTCTTAGCTATTGTAAAGAACGCTGCTATGAACATCAGGGTGCATGTATCTTTTCAAATTAGAGTTTTTGTCTTTTCTGGATATATACCCAGGAGTGGGACTACTGGACCATATCGTAGCTCTATTTTTAGTTCTTTTTGGAAACCTCCATACTGTCTTCCATAGTGGCTGCATCAATTTACATTCCCACCAACAGTGTAGGAGGGTTCCCTTTTCTCCACACCCTCTGCAGCATTTGTTATTTGTAAACTTTTTGATGATAGCCATTTTTACTACTAACGTTCTCACCTGCTTAAGGAAAGAAGGAATTACCAAGCAGCTATTCTAATTCCATATTCTGACCCATCCCACCCTCTTGTCTAGCACCTATTCAACTCTGGAGAAGGTGACAGTGCATAGGGGGCCCTGCCACATCAACTGGCACGCCCAAGCTTGCTAAAATTTCCCTAAAACATTTCTATTGCCTTAACCCTGAATCAAAATACATTTCTTGAGGAGTACAGCCATAAAATGCGAGAAACACAGACACCCAAACAACTATCAAATAAGTATCTGAATTTCATTAAATCTTTTTTAAAAATAGCAAAGCAAATACTTACAAGGGAGAGCTCCTTCAAAGAAAAAAAGATTAGGGGAAAATGATCATTCAAATGAATTTAAGAAAAATTCCATTTCCTCCTCCAAACCCTTATTCAATGCACAGCTGAAGCTGAAATCTTATAATGACAAAAATGGCAAGATTAAGGTGAAAATGCCATAGACAGTCAGACTGGAAGTTAATAGGCAATATCACCTTTGGAGAGTATTCGATACTATATAACAAGGGCATTAAAAAAGGCTGATTCCTTCTACCCACTGATTCCACTTCTTGGAGTTTCTCCTAATAAAATAATCCTAGATATTAAAGAGAGAAAGAGAGAAATAGCCGTAGGCACAGATTGTCCTCGGATTATAATTTATAATAAGGAAATGCATAATAAGGGAAATACATAATAAGGGAAATATAAAAAGAAAATATCCAACCTTATCAGGATAGTTAAGTAAATTAGGACGCACTTACCAGATAGAATTATAAAGACTTTAAAATTTGTTTACAAGAGTTATAACATGAGGAAAAAGCTTATGCCACATGCTAGAGGAAAAACTAAAAGCAGACTGTACAGCTGTAGCTACCACAGGACTTTAAAATTATTTTAGAAGACACATGAAACCTATGTATTCTTCTTAAATAATGTTGTCAGCGACTGCATTAGGTGAATTTCTTTTCACATCGCCTTTGTACCGAAACTTATTGTAATGAGCATGCATGACTTTTATTAAAAAGTATTCTTTTTCTTTAAAAAAAAACAAAAACAAAAACCAAGCATGAAATAGCAAACATGAAAGCAGCAGCAAGTTAAACAGGAAGGGAATAAAGATCTCTAGATTCCCCACACTAAGTCATCAGTGTTAAGTAGATAAGAGAATTTCCTCCCGAGAACTGGCCTCTCAATGTGCCTGAGAAGAGGGAACGGGGCAGGGGAGGCCAAGTGGACAGACTTGGGGAACCTTGGGGGCGGGCAGAGCCACAAACTGGGGGTCCCGAGAACAAGCCCGTTCACGTCACCCTTCCGTGTGGGCGCAATCGGGTTGGCTCTCCCAGCCTGATCTCAGGAGATGAGAAGCTCACACACAGAGCACTAAGCCAGAACTGAGGTGCTGGACACCCAACAGAACCCCGGCTATCCTACTCCACCAACAGGGGCCAAGAATGGCCAGGTCCTGAACGGAAGATACTCACCTGGAGGTAGATTGCTGCCTCTTGATAATTCATCTCCCAGTTGTGTCCGGTGAGGCTGCAGGGGGAACTCTCGCCCCCTGAGCTCAGACTGGGGGTGCAGGAGTCGTGGACGGCATATTTGCCTCCATCTGCATTGCAAGAGGAGATTCACTTACAACCCAGGCTTAAGAGAATAAAGACACCATTCACCAGGAGAAAAGGTTGGCAGTCACCTCGTATGCTCACACACATATCCTATTAACTGTAAGTTAACGCACCATCCCGTGTACTAATGACAGCGAGAATTAGTATGCCTAGTTAAAAATGTTTTTCTTACGTGGATGGACACGAAGGGTATTATGCTTAGTGAAATAAGTCAGACAGAGAAAGACAAATACTTCATGATATCACTTATATGTGGAATCTAAAAAATAAGACAAAGTATTGAATATAAACAAAAAAAGCAGACTCAGAAATAGAGAACAAACTAGTGGTTACTAGTAGGGAGAGGGAAGGGGGAGGGGGCAAGATAGGACTAGTGATTAAGAGATACAAACTACTAGGTATAAAATAAGC
>NC_041232.1:11694912-11717045 GCF_002837175.3 Physeter macrocephalus | reverse complement strand
AATGGTCATGGCAGCATTATTCATAATATCTAAAAAGTGGAAAATAAACCCAGGGTCCATTAATGGATGAATCGATAAACAAAATATGCTATATCTGTATAATCGAATAGTATTCAACCATGAAAAGGAGTGAAGTACTGATACATGCTACAACATGGATAAACCTTGAAAACATTTTGCTAAGGGAAAGAGGGCAGTCATAAAAGACCACATATTGTATGATTCCATGTATGTGAAATATATAGAACAGGAAAATCTAGAGAGGCAGAAAGCAGACTCGTGGTGGCCAGGGGATGGTGGGGAGGATGGGGAGTGACTGCTACTGGGAACAGGGTTTCTTTTTGGGGTGATGAAAATGCTCTCAAATTGTGGTGATGGTTACACAACTCTGTGAATATAATGAACACCATTAAATTGTATACCTCAAACGGGTGACTTGTATGGTGTATGAATTACAGCGCAATAAAATAAAGCTGTTACCAAAAGAAGTGGACCCTGAACAGGCACAAAACTCCTTAAAAGCGGCTTTAAAGACCTGTCATGGTGGAAAGTGATTAGCGGCCAAATTGTCCCAGAACATCTGCCCAGGAGACCTCAGTGTCCCCTCTCCCGGCTTGGAGAGTCTAGGTTTCTTACCCAGTGAAGCCTGGGGGGCTCACTGTTGGATGTGGCAAAAAAGGTCACTGCAGCCAAGGCTGTGCCTGCGATCACCACCACGGCCCAGACGGGAAAGAGGCCACCTATCTCATAGACGCCATCTGCAGAGGGATGAGAAAGGGAGCTGGTACTCTCCGTGGCTTCAACTTGGCGCCTCCTCCTGGAAGCCCCCTAAGAATGACTGAGATGCTGTGGAGGGGAGACCCATGGATAAAACCCACAGATAAAATTCGACTGTTTGGATATAGGGTAGATACCTCCTATGTGCCCAGCCCTGTCCTAGACACTTCAGGGAGACAGAGAAATTCAAGACACAGCCTCTGCCCGCAAACTACTCACATTGGAAAGAAAAGACAGACACATGAAAAACACTCTCCAGCCTTTTGTTGTGGAACTAGGATGGGAATGGCTAAGACTACTCACCACCACTATCCTTCCCCGTGCCCATGGCAGACATCACTAATCACCCACGATGCTTTGGTCCAACTGAGCTTCAAGACAGCACCCTCCAGCCAGGCATTACCAATGGATGGGCATCGCTCCATGAGATGAACTGTACAGTCAAATACAACCTTACCCACTGATTCTGGCTCTCTTGAGAAGTCTACTCCACAAACCAATCCATTATAAAGTTACGAAGGTTCCAGAGGCTTCATATAAAAACACCGAAGGGAGGAAACCCTGCAGGCAGGCAGAACACTCTAGAATTCTCCACATACCATCTTTTCACCACTAGTCTCAGAGGCAATGGATGGTTCAACTGCCCAGGCACATGTAACAAGACTTTCCTTTTGTTCTTTCTTTAGTCTAGCTCATGGGCTCGCAAACATCAGTGGGCATAAGGATTACATGAGGGGGCTGAATATATAAAATTGTGTGCACAATACACTGTGGGAGATTTTCAGGGGGTAATTTTGACGGATGTGACTTTTACTTATAGAGCTGGCTTTGGAACCTGATGCCTGGGTGAGAGGTCCTTTCTCTGTATTTCCCAGTCCTGTGTTAGAGGAATTTCAGGAGGTGGCTGGGGCATGAGGTAGTCAGGAAGGACTTCTTGGCATGCTGAGGATGTGAGCTGAGTCATAAGCAGAGAGGGGCACAAGGGTTTTACAGGAAGAGGGAAGAGATGGGTGGGAAGGAATTGAGCAAGTTCGTGTCATCAATAGCAGAAAAAGGCCTGGAGAAGGTGGCTGGCTCAGGGTCTCAGAGGCCGTGAATGATAGTTGGAGGACATGGGCTTTTTCCAAGAGGCACGGGGGAGCCATGGAGGTCTTAGAGTGGAGGAGTGACCACAACATGTGAAAAGTGGCACTTTAGAAAGATGGCTCTGGGGGTGGCCTAGAGAGGGAGGATGGAGGTTGGCAGTGAGATTGGGAGGCTTGGCTGGTGGACACGGCGCCCCCCCAGGCAGGGCTCTCTATCTCTACCCTCGATTCTCTGCCTTAACTTTAATCAATGAAAATAACCCGCTCCTGATTAATTCTATTAAATGCTTATTAACTGGAAGCATTTTTGCCGGATTTATTATCTCCAGCAACATTCAGTTCCCCTAATAACCATACTGTTCTACCTAAAATTAACTGCCCTCACAGTGACTGTCCCAGGCTTTAACTTTAGCACGGGAAATTAATCTTACTACACAAAACTTAAAATTTAATTACCCCTCAAGCACCTTCAAGTTCTCCAACCTTTTAGGGTATTTTCCCACTATCATACACTGCCTACCACCCTACTTAAATCTATCAACAAGCCAAAAATCAGCATCTTCTCTCCTAGACTTAATCTGACTAGAAAGAGTTTTACCAAAAACCACTTCCCTTATTCAATTAAAATTCTCTACACTAGTTTCAGACCAAAAAGGTCTAATCAAACTATACTTCCTATCATTCCTCATTACCCTTACTCTAAGCATAATTTTATTCAATTACCACAAGCAAACTCCATAATAATCACAACACCAATAAGCAGTAATCAACCATTAACAATTACCAACCAAGTACGATAACTATATAACGCTGCAATTCCTATGGCTTCCTCGGTAAAAAAAAAAAAAGCCAGAATCACCTGTATCGTAAATAACCCAATCTCCTAGCCCATTGAACTGAAATAAACTTCCACCTCTTCGTCTTTTAAAACATACAGCACTGTTGA
This sequence comes from Physeter macrocephalus, assembly GCF_002837175.3. Taxonomy (NCBI): domain Eukaryota; kingdom Metazoa; phylum Chordata; class Mammalia; order Artiodactyla; family Physeteridae; genus Physeter; species Physeter macrocephalus. The sequence continues at coordinate 11,714,237 of NC_041232.1, read as the reverse complement.
AAATTCTACAATCAGTCCTGAGAGAAGTATTCCTAAAACAGCCTTATTAGAAACCCAAACTTCGGGACTTCCCTGGTGGCGCAGTGGTTAAGAATCCGCCTGCCAACGCAGGGGACACGGGTTCAGGACACGGGTTCGAGCCCTAGTCCGGGAAGATCCCACATGCCGCAGAGCAACTAAGTCCATGCGCCACAACTACTGAGCCTGCGCTCTAGAGCCCGTGAGCCACAACTACTGAAGCCCGTGCGCCTAGAGCCCGTGCTCCACAACAAGAGAAGCCACTGCAATGAGAAGCCTGCACACCGCAACGAAGACCCAACGCAGCCATAAATAAATAAATTTATAAAAAATAAAAATAGTTTAAAAAAAAAAAAAAAGAAACCCAAACTTCAGGGTCAGTAGCCACAGCTATTGTATAACCAAATACTACCAGTATTCCCCCTAGATAAATCAAAAATAGCATTAAACCTAAAAACGAACCACCAAAATTCAACACAATTCCAAAACCAACACCACCACCCACAATCAATCCAAGTCCTCCATAAATAGGTGAAGGTTTTGAAGAACACCCCACAAAACTAATTACAAAAATAGTACTCAAAATAAATGTATGTTGTCATTATTCTTACATGGAATCTAACCATGTCCAATGACGTGAAAAATCATCATTGTTATTCAACTATAAGAACACTAATAACCAACATCTGAAAATCATACCCATTAATAAAAATTATCAACACACTTATTGATCTTCCAGCCCCATCAAACATTTCATCATGATAAAATTTTGGTTCTCTAGTAGGTATCTGTTTAATTTTACAAATCCTGACAGGCTTGTTCCTAGCAACACCCTATACATCAGACACAGTAACCGCTTTCTCATCAGGAACACACATCTGCTGAGACATAAATTATGGATGAATCATTCAGTATATACATGCACATGGAGCTTCCATATTCTTTATTTGCCTATTTAGTCACGTAGGACATGGCCTATATTATGGGTCCTATACTTTCCTAGAAACATGAAATATTGGAATTATTCCGCTATTCACAGGTATAGCCACTGCATTCATAGGCTATGTATTACCATGAGGACAAATATCATTCTGAGGAGAAGCAGTCATTACCAACCTTCTTTCAGCAATCCCATACATTCGACAAAACTTGTCGAATGAATGAGGCGGCTTTTCTGTAGATAAAGCAACTCTTTCACGATTCTTTGCCTTCCATTTCATCCTTCCACTTATCATCGCAGCACTAGCAGCTGCCCACCTCCTATTCCTTCACGAAACAGGACCTAATAATCCCACAGGAATTTCATCCAACATAGATAAAACTCCATTTCACCCCTACTATACAATTAGAGACATCTTAGGTGCCTTACCACTAGTTCTAACATTACTAATATTCGTTTTATTTTCACCCAACTTACTAGGAGACCCCAGCAAACCCCCTCAACACACCACCACACATTAAACCAGAATGGTATTTCCTATTCGCATAGGCAATCTTACGCTCAATCCCCAACAAATTAGGAGGAGTCTCAGCCCTCGCCCTTTCAATCTAAATCCTAGCGTTTATCCCAGTACTCCACATATCCAAGCAATAAAGCCTAACGTTCTGACCTCTTAGTCAGTGTCTGTATTGAGTACTAGTAGCAGACCCATTAGCAGTAACATGAATTGGAGGACAACCCGTAGAACACCCCTTCAACATCACTGGAAAGCTAGCATCTATTTTATACTTATTTCTAATTCTAGTATTAATACCAGTAATCGGCATCATTGAAAATAATCTCCTAAAATGAAGAGTCTTTGTAGTATATTTCATGACCCTGGTCTTGTAAACCAGAAAAGAAGAACAACACGTCTCCCTAAGACTCAGGGAAGAAGCTTCAGCTCCACCATCAGCACCCAAAGCTGAAATTCTACTTGAACTATTCCCTGACATTTTTTTTTGTTTGTTTGTTTGCGTTACGCGGACCTCTCACTGTTGTGGCCTCTCCCGTTGCGGAGCACAGGCTCCGGACGCGCAGGCTCAGCAGCCATGGCTCACGGGCCCAGCCGCTCCGCGGCACGTGGGATCTTCCCGGACCGGGGCACGAACCCGCGCCCCCTGCATCGGCAGGCGGACTCTCAACCACTGCGCCACCAGGGAAGCCCCCCTGACATTTTTTTTATGGGACATTTACAAGATTATTGAGTACCGCGTCAGTATTAAAATGACCCATTTTTACCATAAATTGCTATGTACATCATGCATAACTGCACTACTCCCACAGTCTGGGGGTTCTATCCAGTGCTCGGCCCAGAAGCGGGGTCACAAATGCATTAGCTTGGACCAGCTACCACTAGATGGTGTTGGGGCAGGTGGACAAGACACTAAATATCATAGAATCACATCTCAGGAAACGGATTCCTTCTTCAATTCTCTCACTGTAACAAATTTAAATACCTTAAATGCATTGGAAATGATGCCAGTTTCCTACTGATGCAGGTGATACAGATTCCTTTCCAATAAATTTTTTTAAAAAAGAGGTGATTTAAGTATCAAATATAACAGTTTAGAGTGAGAGAAAAATCAAGATCGTTCCTGAATGACTAATGCTTGGGAGCCCCTCTTTTAAGAAGCCACAGGATGGTGAAGCCAGCCCACAGGCTGGAGAGGCCGGCCGTAATGAACCAGACAGCTGGCACCTCTAGGGGGCGCCCTTCCCAGCTCTGGGGCCACACTGCGTCCTGATGGACGCTCCTTCCCTCAGTGCCTGTGTCCTCCCATAAAATGGAGGAGAAACACAGAGAATTTAGCAGCCTTTTCATCTGGACACTCTTTAGCAAAAAAGCCACAGCCAGCCATGCATTTGCTACCAGAGCCCTACCTCCACTCCAGGAGATGCCCCTGGGTTGAGGGGCAGGAGCCCAGATGACAGAGAGAGGAATGGGCAGCATGAGATACTAAGGTCAGACAACGGGAAGAACCTAGGTAGCAGGAGTTAGAAGACACCCGACAAAGACTGGGCATTGCTTTAGCCAGAGCAGGTCAGAAAAGGAAAGCCTGGGGCAGGCGGGGGAAGACTCAGTGCCAGCGGGGACCGGCCAGGTCACACAAATGAGTGAAGTAACCCACCCAGGTCACCCAGTAGGCAATGGAGGGGCCTGTGAGGAATCAGTCAGTGGGCACCCGCGTTGTGTGCGTGGGGGGGTGCCTCTCTGCTCAGCCCCAGCCAATTTTGCTTTTAGGAATGTGGCCCAGACCTTCTTGAGAAGCCCAGCCCTGGATTCGGACGTGAAATCTGCAAATTGTGTAAGGCAAGGGAACGAGCCAGAGGGCTGGACTTGGTCCGAGGGCCACCAGTGTCCAGCCTCCATCGGGAGCCAGCGGGCCTGGGCCAAGAGACTGCGGGAGGCTGGTGTCCTTCATGGCACAAGCACACATTAAGTGCCAGGACTGCCCCTCCGGCCCAGCGTCCCCTGGTGTGGCTGAGAAGAAAACTCGGGAATATGGGGAAGAGGGAGGTGGGCTGGCCTGGGGGAGGGGATACTCACAGGCCCCCGACTGCAGGGTCAGGACCAAGAACAGCGGGCTGATGACCAGGTGTAGGCAGTTGAGGGGCCGTTTCCAGTTCCCGTCCTCCTTGTCAGGGTCCACGACGGGAACGGTGAAGAACAGCAGAAACTCCACGGGCAGCTGTCAAGTGTGGGAAGGCAGGGAGGCCTGTGCTCCGCTGGCCCCACCCTGAGCTCAGTTACTCAGAAACAAGGCTGTTGCTAATAGAGCGCCCACCGTGTGCAGGCCCCCAAGTGCCTGGATTAGCCTCCTACTGCTGCTGTACACGCTGCCACACACCGAGGGCCAGTACAGCACCCCAACTGCTAATCCTGACAACGCTGTGAATAGGAAGTCTAATTTTCCTACCTCTCAGATAAAGAAACAGGCTCAGAGAGGTTAAGAAACTTTGCCAAAGCCACACAGAGGGGTATATGAAACCAGGATGGAGGGGCAGCTCTGACTAACCCCACACCTTGTGTTTTTAGCCAGTAACTAAACCACTGATAACACTTACAGAGTGCTTACTATATGCTAAGCACCAGAGTCAGCCCTTTATATATTAGTTCATTAAATTGTCACAATCACTGTAGTAGGCTGGATACGGTGCCCAACTCTTCAGTCCCTTCCTGTAACAGAATTAAACACTCCCACACTTTGTCAAATGACTAGTGTCTGCAGAATATATTTCCCTGTCCCACTGATGTTGAACTTGGCCATGTCACTTGCTTTGGCCAATGGGCTGTTGGTGAATGTGATGTGAACAGAGGCATAAAATGTGCTTGGAGAGTTTGCCTTGGTCTCTTCTGCCAAGAAAAGAGCACACTCCCACCGGCCCCAGAATGAGATGGGGGGCAGACTTGAACCACCAACCAGAGTCACCCTAGATGACTTATAGGCTCTTGAACAAGAATAAATATTGTCATCACAAGTTAATGAGATGTTGGGGGGTTGTTTGTTACACAGCACTGTTGCAGCAATAGCTTACTAATACAACCACTCCAGAAGAAAGGTACTATCATTATCCCCATTTTTCAGTGGAGAAAACTGCAGCTCAGAGAGATGAAGTGACTTGCCCAAGGTCAAGATGTAGCCAGAGCCACTGTGGGGTATAAATATGTTCATTATCTACCCCCTGGGTCTGAGAAGGCCTAAGAGGTATCAACGTTGGAGGGCTGTGAGGTGAGCCCCCTGACTCTTTTGGTCTGGGTGGTGGAAGGCAGCTGCAGTTGTGCCTCATGTAAACCAGCCTGGATACCCCTGCCCACATCAAGACCTCAGGAGACATTTAGCTCAGGGAAGCAGTGGCGATCAGAGGAGAGCAATCTCGGCCTCATTTGGACTCACTATGACCCACTCCCTCCCTGTCCCAGTTCCCTGCCCTCACCTGGTCAGGAGGGGTCCCCATCTCGTCTCTCTCTGTCCCTGAGAAGATGCTCTCATTCCTCCATGGGGGGCAGAGCCCCAGCTATGCTCCATGACTCAGTTTCCCCATCAAGTCCCAGCTCACCTATTTCCCCATCAAGTCCTCAGCAGAGGCCGACCCTCCCCTCATTGCTCTGGAGAAGGTTGAGGGGCAACTGTCCTGTGCTGTCATGAAGCCAGGAGCCTGGCTCAGAGTCCCCCCTTACCTTGAACACCTTGAGGGTCCTCCAGTACACCGACTTGGTCCTCCACTTCCTGTAATCCAGGGGGTTGAGGGCCTGCAACAGGATCTGAGCCGTGGTCTCCTGGTAGAAGAGCAGCGGCCGGTACTCCTCGCCTGGGGGTGCAAGGTGAGAGGGGCAGCTGTCCATGGCTGGCTCAGCCTCCAGGAAACCCTTTTCCTTCCTCCTCCCACCAGTCCCCGCAACCCTTGGGAAGAAGGAAAAGCCCAGGGCCTGGTAGGGGTGCAGGCAAATCCAGCCCAGAGCTTAGCCGAGGTGGGACCTGGATGGCCCCATGTCCCCACCTCTCCATCCCAGCCAGGCACAGGGCACTGGACTCACCGTAGTCATAGCTGTTGGTGTTAGAAGACATCCGATCCTCCTCGGAACCTGAGAGCATCTCTGTAGGAGACAGGGGAGTTTCCCATGAGCCAACTGGGGAGTCCAGACCCTCCCACCACTGCTCTAGAGTAGAGCACCTCTGGGACAGGACAGTTTTCAGGGTGCAAGTGTCCAGGCCCTCTGTATTTTGGATTTCTCAGCAATCACCCTGCACGCTCAGGAATTCTTACAGATTGAGGAAGTCTAACTCACAAAACATTTTCAAATGTAACGATGTAGCCATAATGCTAAATTTACTAAGGGTGTTTGAAGACATAATTGAAACATCTACTGACTTCAATTTTGTAACTTCAGAATTCGGAACCCATCATATTTTTCTTTTCCAGTTGAAACTTTTCTTGGGAGTCCTTGGGAATGATTAGAGGACTGAGCCCTGTAAAGAAGGCCTTCCTAAAAGGAAAATGGCCTTTCTCAAGTGAGGAGTGCTAGTCCTGATTCTGCCTCTGTGTGACTTTGGGCCCTTCTCCAGGCCTCATTTTCCCCTTCTGTTCCAGCCTGGAGGCCTATGATGGGTTTAAAAGACAGCACAGGATAATATGTGCTGAACTCTGAAGGCTCAGTTGATAAAGAGGGCAGAAGAGGAAAAATCATGGTAGACTTCCTGTAGGAGGAGTCACCAGCACCTGTGTCAGGGCCCCAGGGATTTGAGAGGTAATGAGAAAGAGTCTGGCCCTCTGGAAGCTCACAGTCCAATAGACGGAAATACAAGCAAATTAATAACAGAGTGGAGAGATAAAGGCTGTGCTGGGAAGAGTCCGGAAGCTGTACAAGCCCAGAAGGGACACCTGGGGGTCTCTGCAGAGCTCCCTCCAGGCTGAGTCCTTAAGTCTTTCAGAAGAAGGGCACACCAGGGAGAGGGGACAGCACATGCAAAGGCCCAGAGACAGGCAGACGGAGCATAGCGTGTTCAGGGGTGCAGGGGTAGCCGTGCACAGCTGGGGCATGGAGTTTGGGGTATGAAATGAGTCTGGAGAAGAAAGCTGAGGCCCAGCACAAATGGCAGCAGATCAGGTGCAAGGTTCTCAGGCTTACACGCTGAAACGGACCAAGCACGTCATGGGACCAAGTGAAACAGGCTGGGTGGCAGAATTCTGGTTTTCCAATCAGGTCTGCAACCAACCCACCTCCACGTGTTGGGGCTGACGACAGACAGTGGTGGGGACTGGGGCAAACTGGGGACCCACACCTTGTCCTAAGGGGGAAGCCCCATTCAGCTCTAGTCATTGTGCCAGGCAGGGATGGAGGACCAGATAGTCTCATGTTTTAAGAGAAGTCACAATTTATATCAAGTCTTTTCATTTTAGGGACTTCCCTGGTGGTCCAGTAGGTAAGACTCCACGCTCCCAATGCAGGGGTCCCGGGTTCGATCCCTGGTCTGGGAACTAGATCCCGCAGGCCGCAACTAAGAGTTCGCATGCCGCAACTAAGAGTGTGTATGCCGCAGCTAAGAAGCCCGCATGCCGCATCTAAGAGCCAGCACAGCCAAAATAAATAAAATAAATATTTAAAAAATTAAAACAAAATCTTTTCATTTTAAATCTTGGCCTAATATTTTTTAAAAGAACACACTGGTCACACCACAAAAAAACAACACTTCTGTACAGAAGAGGTGGTCTGTAGGTTCCCAGTTGTGGCCTCTGGCATTGTGGGTAGGGGGATGGCTTTTGGGGTCTGGGGAACAAGGGTCAAGTCCTGGCTCGGCCTCTCTCCAGTACCTATGGCCTGGGAAGAATTTGACTTCCCTGAGGCTGTTTCCTCACCCAAAAAGACGATAATACAATAGGCCCTACCTTACAGTCTTACTGAAATGAATTTGATAATTTAATAATTATTGACAATTATTGATAATTTACTCAATAAACTGTATATATGTGTATTATTTTGTATTTGTGTGTTGTATGTATGTGCTGTGTATATATTTGTATATGTGTGCTATCTTTGTATATGTGTGTGCATGTTTATATATGAACTTGTGAACATGTGTGGACTACATGTATATGTATTTGTGCATGTGTATTTATATGTGTGTTATGTATGCCATGTATGTATTTGTACATATGTGTATCTGTGTGTATATATTTGTGTAGTACATGTATCTGTGGATATAGATGTGTGAGTCTGTGGATATGTGTGCACATGTATTTGCTTGTGTGTGGTACATGTATTTGAGTATGTATGTGTGTTGTGCATGTATTTGTGTACATGTATGTAGCATGTATGTATATATTGTATACGTGTGTATTTGTGAGTGTGTGCTATGCGCCTATTTGTATATATGTGTGGGCTGTGTATGTGTATGTATTTGTGAATGTGTATTTATATATGTATATGTTGTGTATGTGAGCGTTGTATATGTATTTGTGGATGTGTGTGTTTGCGGATACGTGTGTGCAAGTATTTGCGTATATGGAAGCATCTGGATTTTACCCTGACAGTAGGGGGCGCATTCCTGGACGCGAGCGGTGACAGCTCTTAGGAAGATGTGCCCCGGCAACAGGCAGCAGCATGAAGAACTAGTGAACTTGGACAAGAAGGTGATGAGGAGGCTTCACCAGCACACGCAAAAGCACAGAGGTGGGACCCTGGTAGAATGAGTAGAAAAAGTAGGAGATGGGCACTGGCAAAGGCCTCAAGAGACACAAGGCAGCAGGGAAGGGCAAGGAGGGCACCAGGCCCACTGGTCCTCCCTTGGGGGCTTCATTCAGACCTTACCTGGAGTACCTGGCATGGAGCAGACCAAGGATCTCCTCCACTGCCATTGGTAGATCCAGGTGCAGAGAACCACAGTGACCACGTAGAACACGTAGAAGCCCAGGTAACCTGCAGACAAGGGCACGCTGTCACCAAGTGGCATCCTGGCCACAGGGCCCAGAGAACAAGAGCTGCCAGTTCTGTCACTGGCGCCTGGCGGCAGTGGCTATCTGTGTAAGCCCAGCCCGGCACCAGGAAGCAAATGGCCATTTCCTGGAGCCCCGCCCCCTCCCCTGCCCTCCTTGGCCCATCTTCCCTTCCTACCAACTCCACCCCCCTGCCTCCCCACCACCAATCTGGCAGTGAACGGTGGGTGTAACGCCTGGTATAGACAGTGGCCTCTAGGACACAATTCAAGTGCGAAGGGTCGGTGTCCTGCTCTGTGGCCTGGGAGGCTGAGCCCTGCAGACTGCATCCCCTGAACTCTGGCTGCCCTGGGCCCAGCCATGGAGCCCTGACAGCAGAACAGAAGGCAGTAGGGGAGAGTCTGGGGCACTTCTTCCCTGCTCCCTCCCTGCTGCGGTACCCTGTCTCCGGCAGGGACTGTGACCCTCCATAACTGTCACTCATGTTGGGTGGTCCCAGGTCTGGGCCTGTAGCCCTCAGCAGGCTCTAGGCACCCCATTCCCTGCCCCTTCAGGGGCTCCCAGTGTTGCTGGTCCCTGGTGTCTCTGCATCTAGCATCCCTTGTCGTCTTCCTTAACCCTCTGTAAATTGTCCCACCATTCATGTCATTTGAACCATCTGGATGGAATGGACATGCTGCCGGGACCCAGATGGCCACAATCAGCATCCTGGCTGTACTGCTTGTTAAAATTTGAAATTGTGAAAATTCAGAACATCACCCCGACTCTGCCCTGCCCTCTTTGGTTATCCGAACCACGAGTCCCCTTTTTTCGCTCAAGCCACCTTGAGTAGGGTTTCCAACATTCGGAACCAAAGGTGACTCTGTGCCCTGCTGACCACTCCCTCCTGTGCCCCCATGCCTCCCACCCAGCAGCCCTGGGATGACCCCGCGCTGGTCCTGTGGCTGCTCACCCAGGGCCCATGCCAGCGTGACCCTGCCGCGGTAGAGTGCGGTGAAGATCAGGAACACGGCCACCATGTAGAATATGATGTCCCTGAGGAAGGGCCTCGAGGCTGCTGTGAAGGGGTGCAGGATGGCGATGCCGCCAGCCACCACGGTGGTAACCAGCACGCCTGCGCCTGGAGGAGAGGATGCCAAGCTTGGTCTACCCTGCGCCCCTTCCTGCTGCCCTGCCCCACCCCACCCTACCCGGGGCCTCTCGTACCAAACAGTGCCCCAAAGGCCAGGCCGGCTGTGCGCGGACCTGAGAAGGCCACCAGGGCGCTGAAGATATCCGGTGCCCCGTTCCCAAAAGCCAGGAAGGTGACGCCATGTGGGGGAGCGTGTCAAGGGGCCTCAGGGCAGGGGCTCCAGCCTGCCCAGGCCTTTCCTGGCCATGAGCTGCCACCCTGTCTCCCAACCACCCGCCCTAACTGCCCTCCATCCCTCGGGGACAAAGGATACTGCCACGTTGTGGGAAAGCTTGAGTGTGGTCGAAATGGCTGACAAGTTAGGGCAGAAACTATGGAGAAAAGGCAAACAGTGAGTGTTTCCACAATGAGTGGCTCCTGCCCCCATCCTTCCCCCAAGCCCAGGGTCACCCCAATGTCAACCTCCTGGGATTCCATTTTCCTATTTATAAGGTGGATGTGAGCCCAAGGCCAAACTCACAACTTTGCCGCGGTGACTCCCAGAATCAGAAACAGGTAGAGCAGCCAAAAAGCCTGGGTTGGGGGGCCGGAAAGGGAAAAGAGCATTAAGTCCCGCCGGGGCCACCAGCCCCTCTCACCAGCTCCCCGGAGCGGGGCCTCACGTAGAGAGTAACGGCCAGAGGGAGGAGGTCGGGTGGGAAGTGGCAGAAGATGCCTTCGAGGTAGTCCAGGTATCCCCCTTCACGGCGGCAGTCCGGGTTGGAGCGGACGAAGTCACAGCGGTTAGAGGCATTCAGGCCACACACTTCTCGACACTGTGGGAAGGGAGGGGGGACATCAGGGCCCGACACCCTGTGGTTGACTGGACCAGCCCCCCCTAAGCAGTGAAGATAACCTCCTTCATCCTGGTCTCTAAGGCTCCCAGGGCCTCCAGGTGCCAGCTGCACAGTTTAATTTTTAAAAATAAACTTGTGTTTGAAACTAACCCAAGTAAGTCCTGAATAGGTGTATTTAAAATGAAACAAAAAGAAACAATACATAAAGATTTCTAAATTCTCCCTTCTCATCCCTGCCCTCCACGATCCCACCTCTCTCCAGATGTCCTACCATGATCAGTTTGAAGCAGACCCTTACAGACATTTCTCAGTTTAATGATATTTGTATATACATCCTAGTATACAGTTTATTTCATAGAAATGAGTCCATCCTGAAGCTCGTTTCTGCAACTTAACTTTTACCACTTCACGTATGTGCCATGTATTGATATATCGATGCACATAATGATGAAGATGATAAAAGTCAAAACATTCTGAGGGATTTCTATATGCCAAGTACAGTGCTAAGAGCTTAAAATGTACCTCAATTAATCTGCACAATGATCTTATGAGGAAGGTACCATTAACCTGCCCATTATACAGATAAGGAGACTAAGATAATATCCCAGGACCCACTCAGTGGTAGAGACAGGGTTGGAACCCAGGCAGTTTGAGGCTCTAGAATCCCTGTCCTTAACCATTACCACCCTCGCCCCCCTCCCCCACTGTAGAGTCTTAGGATTTCCCATCATGGATGATACATAGTAGAGGTAACGTTTCCCTATTGATGAGCAGTTGAGTGTGCCTTTTTCATTATTACCAAAATCAACTTCCTTGCACATGACTCTGAGTACACGTGAGAATATTCTGTCAGAGAGAATTCTAGAAGCGAAAGTGCTGAGTCAGAGAGTATCCCAGTCTGAGTTCCTCCAGAAGTGACCCAGAGACAAGGATGTCTAAGTAAGCAGAATACTTGGGAGGCGTATAGAACACAAGCACCCAGAAGGCGAAGAGACTCAGGGAAGGAAATGCAACCAGTGAAGGCTGGTTGAGATCGTTCCCACCATGGGCTGGTAATCCCAAGGGCAAGGGAGCTGGGGTATTTATACACCAACTCCTATCAGTCATCAGGTGAGCACTGCCAGGGAGGGAGGTGCTAGGTCCCCAGCACTTCTGGCCTACCATGCTTATGGGTGGTTCTGAAAAAAGATGCTGGGAACTCGAAGCCCAAAGAAGCCCACCAAAATGGTAGAGTCCAAAGGACATGGGCAGGGCCCTGATAGTGTCCGTTGCAGAGGGAGAAACATCTTAAACATTTGATGGATTTTGCCAAAAGACCCTCCCTAAAGCTCTACTTAGACACACTCCCACCAGCAATGGGAAAGGAGTTTACACCTGCACCCCTACCAGGTTAGGGTTAGGGTGGCTGCCATAAGACTGGTTCCAGCCAATGTAGTAGGAATCTCCCTGTTGTTAAGCTGCAAGTCCCAGAGGACAGTGAAGTGCTCTTTTCATGTGTTAATGGCCATTTGTATTCCTTCTTTAAACTGCTAGTTTTTTCAATTGTTTGCTTCTTCTTATTGATTTATAGAAATTCTCTATATAATGGATAGTAGGCCTTTGTGAGGTTATGCATTTGCTTAGGCATTGCCTAGAAGCTCCCCCTTCTCAAACTTTATGTTCAGAAGCTTTATCAATACCACCTCACACCCATCAGGATGGCTACTACACAAACCAAATGAGCAAAATCAGAAAATAACTAGTGTTAGGGAGAACGGGGAGAAATTGGAACCCTTGTGCAACCGTTGCGGGTGTAAAAATGGTGCAGCTGCTGTGGAAAACAGCACGGCAGTTCCCCCCCAAAATTAAAAATACAATAACCAGTACCAGGGATGTAATGTACAAGGTGATAACTACAGTTAACACTGCTGTCTGGTATACATGAAAGTTGTTAAAAGTATTTCCTAAGAGTTCTCATCACAAGGAAAAACCTTCTTTCTTTTCTATCTCTATGAGTTGATGGATGGTCACTAAACTTATTGTGGGCCTCATTTCACAATATACGTTAAGTCAAATCATTATGCTGTACACCTTAAACTTATATACAGAGCTGTAGGTCAACTGTATCTCAATGAAACTGGAAAAAAAACCCAGAATTACCGTATGATCCAGCAAATCTACTTCTGGGTATATGTCAAAAAGAATTGAAAGTCAGGGGCTTCCCTGGTGGCGCAGTGGTTGCGCGTCCGCCTGCCGAGGCAGGGGAACCGGGTTCGCGCCCCGGTCTGGGAGGATACCGCATGCCGCGGAGCGGCTGGGCCCGTGAGCCATGGCCGCTGAGCCTGCGCGTCCGGAGCCTGTGCTCCGCAACGGGAGGGACCACAGCAGAGAGAGGCCCGCATACCACAAAAAAAAAAAAAAAAAAGAATTGAAAGTCAGGTCTCAAAGAGACATTTGCACACCCATATTCACGGCAGCATAAGTCACAGTCGTCAAAAGGTTTAGAAGCAACCCAAGTGTCCATCAATGGATGAATGGATAAGCAAAACGTGGCATATCCACACGATGGAACGTTATTCAGCCTTAAAAGGGAAGAAAATCCTGACTCAGGCCACAACATGGATGAACCTTGAAGACATCATGCTAAGTGAAAGAAGCCAGTTGCAAAAGGACAAATACTGTATACGTAGTTAATTCTCCTTATGTGAGGTAACTGGAATAGTCACATTCATAGAGGCAGAAAGCAGAATGGTGGCTGCAGGGGCTGGGGGAAGGGGGAAATGGGGAGTTGTTTAATGAGGAGAGTTTCAGTTTTGAAAGATGAGAGAGCTCTGGAGGTGGATGGTGGTGATGGCTGCACAGTGTAAAGGTTTTTAATGCCCCTGAACTGTACACTTAAAAATGGTTAAGATGGTGACTCTTAGGCTATGTATACTGTATTACAATTAAAAAAAAAAAAAAAAAAGCTCTGTCAAATCACAGTTCCCCCCCCTCCACGAGCCTTCTCTGAACTCCCACCAATGCCAAACTGGAGATGAGATTTCTTGTCCCTGAGCCCTCAGGTCATCTCCTCATCCCTTGCTTACTGGCTCTCTACAGATGCCACACTGACCCAGTACCTATTTCATGCACTGTTCCTTCTGCCTGGTACACCTCCCTCAAAAGAACACCACTCATTCATCCTCCACTTCTTAGACGCTTCTTCCAGGAAGCCTTCCCTGATCACCCCCAGCATAGGGCAGAGCCTCCAGTTATAAGCTCCCATCACCCTCGGTCTTCTTTACAAAGCACTTCTCGTGTTTTGAGATCCCCAGTTATCTGGAGGATCACAGACTTGTTTTAAAGTCTGTCCCACCCACCAAAGTCCTGCACACAGTACGGCCTCATAACTGTCTTGCCACTCATTGTGCTGGACCCCAACTCAGTCTTCCAAACAGACCTGGGAGGTTGGTACAATTGCTTCCACTTCACAGATGAGAAAACTGAGGCACAGGGAGGCACAGTGACTTGCCCCAGGGCACAGAGCCTACCACTGCTAGCTGGTTTCAAACTCAGGTCTGCCTGAAAGTTACTAGCTGAAGCTCTTGGGGAAACAGCTCAACTGGGCCAGGGCAGCCTCCTCTTCCTGCCTTCTCCCCCACCTCCTGGTTTTCACGGTCAGCCAGGGAGGATGCAGTGAGATGGTCCCAGCCCAGCTCGTCTCCATCTCCCTGACAGCAGAGTGAGACAGCAAGGCGGGTCCCCCAAATCTGGCCTCCAGAATCGCATTTCTCTGCAGCCCACCTGCCCCCGCGCCCCAAGCTGGCCATCCCCTCCCTTGAAGCCCATCAGGACCTGAACCCAGCTCTGCCCAGGGGTGGTAGAGTTAAAGCGGCATTGCTCTGAGTCTGGGGTGGGTGACTTTTCAGACCATCTTATTCCCTTCTCATCCTCTTCCCTGAATCACTAAGGACACACAGGGAATCCAGAGAGGGTCAAATATTTTCCCCTCTGTGAACAAGTTTCAAGGGCCAGGCTGGACAGGAAAGGGTTGCAAACTCAATGCCTTGGGGGCCAGGCAGATTATATAAATGTCTAAAACCACCGCGGCTGCTGGCAATGGTGGTGAGCTGGAGGGTGCATGCCCTGCTGAAAGGCATCCAAGTTATAAAATGAAAGAAAACCCCTCCCCACAATGCCCCAAAAACTGAAACCAAAACCAAAATCATAGCAGCTAGACAAGCCCCTGGGCCGTCAGTTTTCAATCCTGTACCAGTAAGACTGGTGTGGGAGACAGGGTCAGCTGAGAGGAAAAGCAGTCCTGGGTCCGAGACCCAGCTTTGCCACCAGCTGGCTGGGTGACCTTCAGCAGCCCCTTTAAGGGGTCTGGGCCTTGTTTTCCTCACCTACAGAGCAGTGTTCATCAAACCCACTCTGGCCACTGGCATCTTGGTGCCACATATATTTTGTTAAGTGCTTCTCCACACTCCCTTTATTATTGAATATCAGAATGCACACTATCAAAGCCCACACTGGCTCCATTAAGAAGCCAAACAATTAAACAACTCCAATATTAAGGGGACAATTTTAAATCGTTTCCATTTTGTTAGTTAGTTAGCCTCCAAGTTGAAAGGCTTGGAGGCTTCCCTGGTGGCGCAGTGGTTAAGAATCCGCCTGCCAATGCAGGGGACACAGGTTCGAACCTTGGTTCGGGAAGATCCCATGTGCTGCAGAGCAACTAAGCCCGTGTGCCACAACTCCTGAGCCTGTGCTCTAGAGCCCGCGAGCCACAACCACTGAGCCCGTGTGCCACAACTACTGAAGCCCGTGTGCCTAGAGGCCGTGCTCCACAACAAGAGAAGCCGCCGCAGTGAGAAGCACACGCACCACAACGAAGAGCAGCCCCCGCTCGCCGCAACTAGAGAAAGCCTGCGTGCATGAGAAGCACACGCACCGCAACGAAGAGCAGCCCCCGCTCGCCGCAACTAGAGAAAGCCTGCGTGCAGCAACGAAGACCCAACGCAGCCAAAAATAAATAAATAAAAATATTTTTTAAAACTAAGAAATTAACATTGGTACAATACCATTAATTAAACTATAGTAGGATTATAAAAAAGGGGCTCAGGTTTTCCCTACCTAGATGCCCTCTCCAAATGTTGTTACTTGCAGCCAATGGCACCTCCTTGTGCAGGTACATGGGCAGTACGGGGATGGCTTGCGGGACGAGGGGGCTGGGAGGGACATGTGGAGTCACAAGCTCCTGGTTCATCCTCCCTGGCTGAATAGTGGTCCCCAAAGATGTCCAGGTCCTAATCCTCAGAGTCTGTGGGTATGCAACCTTACATGGCAAAAGGGACTCTGGCAGGGGTGATTAAATTGAGGGTCTTGAGATGGGGGGATTGTCCAGAATTATCTGGAGGCCTTTAAATGTAATCACGAGGGTTTTTTTTAAAGAGGGAGGTGCGAGTGTCCGAGTCACAGAAAGAGATGTGATGGAAGCATAGGTCAAAGAGTCAGAGAGAGGGACTGAGAGAGATGCTAGGCTGGTGGCTTTGAAGATGAAGGAAGGGGCCACAAACTAAGGAAGGAATGCAGGAAGCTTCTAGAAGCTGGAAAAGGCAAGGCAATGGACCTTCCCCTGGAGCCTCCAGAAGGAACACGGTCCTGCCCACACCTTGATTTTAGTCCAGTGAAACCCATTTTGGGCTTTTGACCTTCAGATAACAAATATGTGCCGTTTTAAGCCACTACGTTTGTAATAATTCGTTACAGCAGCAACAGGAAACTCAAACACTCATCTAGAGTCAGTTAACTGCAGACACTAAAGTACTCTCAAAGACTTCTCACGTTCTTAACCTCATTTGATCAGCCCCCCCAAAGAGGCACTGTAGATGTGACCTGGGGCTACAATTCCACTCTCCTACGTCCTGTAGCTACACCTCCTCCTATTTTCCCAACCCTGCAGCTGGACCCCAACAGGGCAAGTTTTCAAAGGAGTGGAAAAATCACAGGACTCTCAGCAGGACACCAACCCAGGAGCAGAAAATGAACACTGCCATTTCGCAAAGGCCCCATGGCCTTGTGACAACTGCTCAGCAAGGCTGGGTGGTACAGTGCTTGAGGACAGGGCTCTGGAACCATGCAGGCTGGGTTCAAATTCTGCTTCCCTACTCACAGCTGTGTGACTTTGGACAACTCACGTAACTTCTCTGTGCCCCAGTTCCCTCCTTTATAAAATGAGGCAGGGGTCGGCAAACTCTTTCTATAAAAGGCTAAACATTTTCCCCTCTGCAGGCCAGACGGTCTCTGTTGAAACCATTCCACTCTGCTTTGTTGTGTGAAAGTATCACCTGCAATAATAAACAGGCATGACTGTATTCCGATAAAACTGGACTTACGGACACTGAGGTTCAAATTTCACACAGTTTTCATGTGTCACTTAATAGTGTTCTTTTAAAAAATTTTTTTCAACCATTTGAAAATATAAAACCCATTCTCAGCTCCTGGACTACAAAACCCAGCAGTGGACCTGATTTGACCTGTGGGCTGAAGTTTGCCGACTCCTGAAATGAAGGATTAAATGAGTTAATCCATGTGCTTAGAACAGTGCCTGGTACACAGTCAGTGCTCAGTAAAATGAGCTTTGATTACTCTTTTTTCCAGAGGGGAAAATTGAGACTAGAGATAAAGAGCTCCCCGCACCTGTTAGCTTGGGCCCCTCCGCCCTCCCCACCCCGCCCAAGGGTCAGCCCCAAATGTCCAGCCTCGGTCAGATCTGTACTAAGTGGAGATTTTTTTCCAGACCCTCCTCTTTCCCGAAAGGAGTGTCCTGAAACCACTGGGCCCTGGTGGTCTGATGCCAAACCTGTCCCTGGCCCTCTGAGGCCACACTTGGGCCAGCCCGGGCTTAGGGCATGGGGCACTGGGTGGCCCAGCAGAACCTTGTCTTTTATTTCCCCTCCAAAAATCTTAGTTTGGACCCCTTCCCAAAGCTGCTACCACCATCTCACCGGATCTCTTTGCCAGCCTGCTCTCTGCCTCCGCCCTTACAGTTGATTCTCCCACAGCAGCCAATGGGATCCTTGTAAAAACTGAAATCTAAATCCTACCATGGCTCCCGTCTTACCCCTAGGAATGGGCCAACTTCGCACAGTGGTCCACACAGCCCCAGGCGATCTGGTCTCCATTACCTCTCCTGTCTCCTCCCTCATCCGTCACCCCCTAGCTCACTGTTGCAGAGGTCTCTCAAAGTTTGTTTGTGACACGTCATTCTGCTCTTGCCTCAGGGCCTTTGCACTTGCTGTTCCCCCAGATCTTCGCAAAGCTTCAGGTCTCTGTCCTCGGAGAAGCCTTCCCTGACAGCCCGAGGCAAAGCAGCTACCACTCTCCATCTCACTCCATCACATCCCACCCTGTTTAGTTCTCCTCGTCACCCAGTGAAATCCTGAGGATTTACCTGTTGACTTGTTTCTCATCTGTGTCCCCCACTAGAGTATAAGCTCCTTGAGGGCAGGAACCGAGCTTATCTGCTCCCTGATTTACCCCTCACGTGTGGCACTGTTCCTGGCACGTAATAGGTGCTCAATAAATATTTGTTGAACGAGTGACTATGCAAAAGGACCTACGTGAGGAGTGGGTGGCCTTTCCCAGCCTGCAAGCTGGCCAGACAGCAGCTGGCCAGAGGCTGGCGGGACTTCCAGGAGGGCAGCCACCTGTGTCAGTCCTGGGAGGCAAGTGAACCAGAGGGGAAGGGTCTGGATTCAGCATGAGGCAGCCACGAGTTCACATCCTGGCTCTGCTACTTCCCTCGTGGCCAACTTCCCCTCCCTGAACCTCAGCGTCCTCACCTATAGCACAGAGAGAATCATACTCAGCTCAGGGGTTTGGGTACAGGACTTGATGAGCTAGGCACATTGCTGGCCTAAGTGCTCAATAACTCAGAGAGATTATCTGACACAAGCCACAGTTAACCCCCGTTTTCCTGCCCCCCAAGAGGCAGCAGTCAATTTTATAACCAAAGTAACCACAAATCACTTGCCCATCTGTAAAATAGGCATAACTACCTGTCTGTCTGCCTCGAATGATGGGTATGAAAGTACTCTGCAGCCCCAGAAAGTTGGTGTGGGCGCTAAGCACTCTCAGCTGTCAGTTCAAGTGGGGAGGAGTTTGTTACTCCGTTTGTTCTCTCACTGAAGAGAATACAAGGAGAGAACTCCAGCCCCGTGCAGCAGGGGGTCATCTTGAGCAGTCTCCTGCCTTCAGATTTTCACTCTGGATCCACTGTGACCGCTCCTCCCCTTACAGACACCAGAAGAGAATGATGCAAGTTCCGTTTGGCCTGTCTCAACGGCCCAAACCTCCCTGCCTCGGGAGGAAGCCTCCTCGCTCTCACCAAGCGTCCCCACAGCTTCTCCCTCTGTTCATACAAGTCAGTGGCACTACCATCCTCCTCCACCCCCCCACTGCTAAGGCCAGAAATCTGGACCCATCCTTGACGCCTCTCTTTCTTCCACCACCATGCCCCTCCATCTAAGCCATCAGCATACCCTGCTTGTTGTGCCTCTAATACTTCCTCCAAATCCCACCACTTCTTTCTTATCTCCCACTACCACCATCACCTGGCGAGCTGCAGGAGCCTTCCCACTGTTCTCTCCGCTGCCACCCTCAACCCCCTCAATCCATTCTCCCCAGAGAAGCCAGAGACATCCCTTGAAGAAATAAATCAGATCTTGACATCCCCCTGCTTAAAACCTTCCACTGGCTCCCCACTGTCATAAAACAAATCCCACCTCCTAGCCTCAGCCTATAAGGCCTTTTGTAATCTGACCACCACTACATCTCCATCCCCATTCTTAACACTCTCCCCCTCACTCACCCTGTTCCAGCCACTCTGGCCTCCTCACAGCTCCAGAAACTGACTAAGTTTGTCCCTGCTTCAGGGCCTTTGCACGTGCCTTTCTCTCCA
>NC_041232.1:11681734-11688200 GCF_002837175.3 Physeter macrocephalus | reverse complement strand
CTCTCTTGATGCCAGCAGCCCTGGGCAAATAGTTACCCGGCACCTACTTAAAACCCCCAGCCCAGGGACGGAGTGCTCATTACCTCCCATGGCAGCCCAGTTACCAGCGAACAGTACCAGCTGAGGGGAAGTGTTTCCACTGCCATTGCCAGGAGTCTGCATGGGAATAACCTTCTAGAAGGTGACTCGGCAGTTGATACATGTCCATCTTAAGAGCCTTGAAAACACATGTGCCTTTTGCGTCATCAGTCGCTCCTGGAGCTTTTTGGAAGGAGACCATTTGGACAATGCTCTAAGCCCGAGAATGTTTACTACAGCAATCTTCATGTTTGTGCAAAAATTGAAAACATCTGAAATCTCCATCCATAGCGGATTGGGTAAATAGTTTATGGATCTCCGTGGTATGCGGGCCTCCCTCTGTTGTGGCCTCTCCCGTTGCGGAGCACAGGCTCCGGACGCGCAGGCTCAGCGGCCACGGCTCACGGGCCCAGCCGCTCCGCGGCATGTGGGATCCTCCCAGACCGGGGCGCGAACCCGGTTCCCCTGCATCGGCAGGCGGACGCGCAACCACTGCACCACCAGGGAAGCCCCCGGGAAGCCCCCTGTTGTGCATCCTTTTAATACCCTGTTGTTCTTTCGTCCTCTCCTTTTCCTCCTCGTCATCCTCCGCCTCCTTCAGAGAGATGAAATCTGCTTTTCTAGATTGTGCACGTCTGAGTTCTAGCACTGCCTCGTGAAAGCAGTTTAGACCCATACGTGGTGTGCAGAAGTCAGAAGAACTCTAAACTAATTGAGGGGAGAAGGGATGAGGGCAGAGGGCAGGCCACCCCCGCTCCTTGATTTCTCCACGGCTCCTCCCCACCGTCTCATTCTGCAGAACTCCCTCCCAGTCCTGGAGAACATCTGATTGATTTCCACCAAGATATTCCAGATGTACTCTGCTTCATCGCCCAATGGAGGCTCGGAACTTATTTGCTTGCTTGCTTAGTTTTAAAAAATGTTTTATCGTGGACCGTATGATATTTGCACAATGGGGCAAAAATTGTTTACAGTTTATTGACTGAAATAAAAACACACAACATAAAAGTTGCGAGTTAAGTTTTATGGGGTTAAGTCCTTACTGAGAACTATAGCCATAGAGACAGCCTCTCAATTAGCTTTGAGGAACTGCTCCAAAGAGGTAGGGGAGGAGCCTGTATAAATGAATTTGGGGGGCTGGGAAAAACAAGCAGTCAAAGATTACTGCTAATCACTAAAATCAGACATCTCAAGTTAATGATTTTAGTGCTTTTCTATGGATGGGAAGATGCAAGCATCTGGGGTTATTGAAATCCTTCCCTAGATATGCATGTTGACCATCTAGAGGCCATATATCCAAAACACAGACTACTTCCTCCTGTTTTTCTCCATCCTGAATTCCCCTCAGGGTATACTGGAGGGGGGCAACTATAGCAGCAGATGACTTGATCCTTGTGGAACTGGAATGACAGGCAACATTTTTTCTTTACAACTTAAAAATAATAAAATGGACAAACAAATGCCCTCCATTCAGGTTAAAAAACAGAGCTATCAGTGCCTTAGGGGTCCCTGAAATCACCATCAAGCTGCTGACTGTGTAAATCACTCCATCACTGTAAGTGTAAAACTTTGTTTTATTTACATATTTAGTCACACATATAATGTATCCTCTATAAGATAGTATTTATATATAATACACACAATACATTATAATGTATAATATATAAAATGTTATAATCTATGATATATATTATATATGATTATATATACTATAGATTATATAGTATATATAATCTATATAGATTTTATATACCTATTTATATAGCTTTACCGCTATATTAGTATTCCTAAGCAATGACTTTTGTTTTGCCTGTCTTTGAAGTTTATATAAATCAGGGCTTCCCTGGTGGCGCAGTGGTTAAGAATCTGCCTGCCAATACAGGGGACACAGGTTCAATCC
This sequence comes from Physeter macrocephalus, assembly GCF_002837175.3. Taxonomy (NCBI): domain Eukaryota; kingdom Metazoa; phylum Chordata; class Mammalia; order Artiodactyla; family Physeteridae; genus Physeter; species Physeter macrocephalus. Next base: position 11,686,222 of record NC_041232.1, on the reverse strand, counting down.
CTGGCCTGGGAAGATCCCACACGCCACTCACTCTGGATCCACTGTGACCGCTCCTCCCCTTACAGACACCAGAAGAGAATGTTGCAAGTTCCGTTTGGCCTGTCTCAACGGCCCAAACCTCCCTGCCTCGGGAGGAAGCCTCCTCGCTCTCACCAAGCGTCCCCACAGCTTCTCCCTCTGTTCATACAAGTCAGTGGCACTACCATCCTCCTCCACCCCCCCACTGCTAAGGCCAGAAATCTGGACCCATCCTTGACGCCTCTCTTTCTTCCACCACCATGCCCCTCCATCTAAGCCATCAGTCCCTGCTTGCCACAACTAGGGAAAGCCCGGGCCCACGCAGCAGCGAAGACCCAACGCAGCCAAAAATTAAAAAAAAAAAGTTTATATAAATCAAATAGTGCTTTATATACTCTTATGTGACTTGCTTCTTTCTTGCACCATCCTGTTTGTGAGCTTCAACCCTGTCATCTATGTGGTGGCAGTTTGTGCATTTTCCATGCTGTGTCATAAACAGTTCATGGCACGACTACATCAACGTTTATCTATCCATTTTTCTGTTGATGGATATATGTGTGTTGTTACCAGGTTTTTGCCACCAATGGCATCTTTTTACGCATCTTCTGGTGCACCTGTAAAAGAATTTTTCTAGGGCATTGTGTAGGTCACTGTTCAGCCAGAGAAACAACCCCAGTAGGAGACCCACGTTAAAAGGTCTATCGCAAGGAATGGATTTATGGACTGTGGAGGCTGGCTAGGCAAGTCTGAAATTCACAGGATGGGCTGGTTGGAAACTCAGGGGTACCAGCCATCCGCAGGCAGAACTGCTTCTTCCAGGAAGACTCAACTCTGCATATAAGGTCTTTCAACCAATTGGATCAGGCCCACCCAGATGATCTAGACTAGTCTCCCTTACGTAAAGTCAACTGATTATGGACTTTAATCACATCTACAAAATCCCTTCACGGCAACACCTAGCTTAGTGCTTTTTAAAAAAAAAAAAAAAAAAAAAAGTCAGTGGCACTACCATCCTCCTCCACCCCCCCACTGCTAAGGCCAGAAATCTGGACCCATCCTTGACGCCTCTCTTTCTTCCACCACCATGCCCCTCCATCTAAGCCATCAGCATACCCTGCTTGTTGTGCCTCTAATACTTCCTCCAAATCCCACCACTTCTTTCTTATCTCCCACTACCACCATCACCTGGCGAGCTGCAGGAGCCTTCCCACTGTTCTCTCCGCTGCCACCCTCAACCCCCTCAATCCATTCTCCCCAGAGAAGCCAGAGACATCCCTTGAAGAAATAAATCAGATCTTGACATCCCCCTGCTTAAAACCTTCCACTGGCTCCCCACTGTCATAAAACAAATCCCACCTCCTAGCCTCAGCCTATAAGGCCTTTTGTAATCTGACCACCACTACATCTCCATCCCCATTCTTAACACTCTCCCCCTCACTCACCCTGTTCCAGCCACTCTGGCCTCCTCACAGCTCCAGAAACTGACTAAGTTTGTCCCTGCTTCAGGGCCTTTGCACGTGCCTTTCTCTCCACCTGGAATGTTCTTCCTTCTGATGTCTGTAAAAGTGGCTTCCCTTCTCCATTCAGGGCTTGGCTCAAAGGTCCCTTCCTCACAGAGGCCATCTGTGATCCCCCAAGCTGAAATAGTTGGAAATACTCCTTCTCCCTCACAGCCCCCACCCCCAATATCACCTTATCCTATTATCTGCTGAGCACCTAGCAACTTACCACCTGAAATTTACATGCTTATTTCTTTATCCACCCTCCTAAGAGACTGCTGGCTCCATGAGGGCAGGGATTTTTGTCTACAGTATACGTGCCCTGGCATATCCCAAGGTTTAGCTCAGTGCCTGCTATACAGTAGATGCTCAGTAAATACTTGATTGGCTGAATACACCCCCACCTGATGCTAGTTTCCTGCCTGGACACTCACGTCTACCACGGGGCTCTGGTTCACACCCGAGGCTGGAAACTGGGAGCTAATGCGGGTCCCTGCAGATGGGCCCCCGGCCTCCGACACTGTCTCCACCATCAGCAGCACACAAAGCCAGCTGAGCACCCAGTACAGATTCAGCAGTCCTCTGGCCATCAGCCCCCAAGGGGCCTGGCCCTCACTCTCCGCTTCCCCTTCTGTCGTGTTTCAGTGCCAATCAGCTGGCGCCTCTAGTGGCCTGTAGGGGTGAGAAAGAGGGACAGTGTCACCGAAGACTGCAGGACCCAACAGGAGGGGCCTGAAAACTTTTTCAGCTGAAGAACTGCCCCTCCTCCTCCCCACACCAAAGGAAAGCCCAGGTAGGAGCCCACATTCTGGACGGGCCTGACTCATTTAGCATGCAGATTAGATAGCCCTTCTTCCTGAACCCCCAGTAGTGTTTCCATGGAAACCTAGGCTAATGACTCCTCTGATGGGGAAATCAAGGCCCAGGAGGAAGTGAACTGCTCAAAGTCACACAGCCTGTTAGCAGCAGAGCTGGGCTGGACTTTAGCATCTGTCTTTTCCCCTCAACACCAAAGAAAAACCAGCTTTGTTTTTCTTCCAAAGAAATTAAACTGGAAAGAAAAAAAAAAAGGCCCCGGCACACTAATTTTCTTCTTTGGCTCTTCCACATGTTGTAGTTGAGCATGTCTTGTTCTGCCTTCAAGAAAAGCAAAGCCCAGAAAACAACAAAGCCCAGATTTACCAACGTTTTTCGGTAAATCTTTGCTCAACGTCCTGGCAGGGGCAGGAGGGGGAGGACGCGGCTCTGGGGGAAGAAAAGGGGGCAGAAGGGCCTGCCTCAAAACTCTTTCCTCACCTGTTGACAGGCTCTTCCCTCCTGCTGTTCTCTGTAACTGCACTTGTTACTGACTTGGAACCGGATACTCCAGATCTGCAATACAGTCTCAGCCACTAACGAGCTGTGCGGCCTTGGGGAGGTCACTTCATGTCTCTCAGCCTCTGATTCCTCATCTGTAAAATGAAGACAAATGCTGGCGCATCAGAGCAAACGATAAGGGCTTAATAAGGGCTCGCGCCTCAGGTGTTCCCAACTTGAGGATCAGCACGTGTCTCCTATTTATTGGCCGCCAATTTCTCGCACTCATTCACAAGGGAGCGTTTATGGAGCGCTTCACGTGCGCCTGTCCGAGGTCAGGAGTTCAGACGCTCAGATCTGCACACCTGACTGGAAGGGGCAGAGGCAGGAAATTGGGACTGCGATCACTTTTGCGGCTGCACTTTCTGGGTGCCAGACCGCGGGAACGTCAATGTGCTCCGTTTCCCAATCCGGGCGGATGTTGAGAAGCTGAACTCCGGACGCCAGTCCTCCCGCGGCGCCCAGACGGGCAGGGACGTTCCTCTTACCTTGCGAGGAGCCTCGGACCTGCAAACTCCGCACCTCGACCGCGCCGGCCTTCGCGGCCTTTCCAGTCTCTGCCCGCCGGCCCGAGCCGCCCGAACTTCTGCTCCTGACGCCGAGAGCCCGGGGTTCCCGCCTGCGGCAGCGTCAGACCCTGGTGCAGCCACTCAGCCCTGGCTCGGCCCCGGCTAGACCCGCGCCGGCCTCGCCCCTCACACAACCCCGCCCAGAGGACACGCCCCCAATGGCTCGCCCCTCCTCTTCCCTTAAAGGCACAGGCTCCCTCGAGGTCTGACGGTTCTGTTTTCGCTGCTAAAGCAGAAGCTGAGATGAAACCTGGTGGGTATAAACAGTAGGAGGAAAAAAACAAAACAAAACAGTAGGAGGCCGGAGAGGTACACTGTAGGGTGAAACTAGAGGGTTCTATTCCCGAGGGACGGGTGGGTGAGACGGCGTCAAAATGCTTCTGGTAATCAGTGGTGATAAAAAGTATTTGAGAAGATCCCAGGCAGGGAACGCTCCGCCTTACACACAAAAACTCTGGCTGTGGTGCCTCCCTTTGAGAGATCTCCTAACTAGGTTCAGCATTTCCTTCTAGCAGGGTGGCTTTTAAAATAAGAATATGGCAGGGAATTCCCCGGCTGTCCAGTGGTTAGGACTCCGCGCTTCCACTGCAGGGGGCACGGGTTCGATCCCTGGTTGGGGAATTACGGTCCCGCAAGCCGCGCAGTGGGGCTGAAAAAGAAAAAAAGAAGAAGATGGCAAATAGGTCAAAACAGGGGAGATAGTCGATCTACCCGCCCTGACGGATACAGCCCCCCCTCCCCAATTTCCTAGCCTCCAGGGGAAGTTCTGGTCGTCTCTGTCTTTCCTTCTGTTGGGGTGGGAGAGGGCACCGAGGCTGGCACTGGGGATGTTGAGGCTGAGGTCACGCTCCTCCTCCTCCAGGAGCCCCGCCCCCACCTCCACAGTTTGCACGCATCTAATCCCACCACCTTCCTCTCTCAAAGTCCGTCCTGCTTCCTCATCACCTTCAGCACCGAGGCCCAACTCCGAGCCCACTGAAGGGCGATCGAGGCCCTTCAGCGTCGTCCCAGCTCACCTTTCCGACTTCATCTTTTATCCCCACCTC
>NC_041232.1:11675783-11679330 GCF_002837175.3 Physeter macrocephalus | reverse complement strand
GATCCCTGGTTGAGGAGCTAAGATCCCACATACCGTGTGGCCAAAACACCAAAACGTAAAAGCAGAAGCAATATTGTAACAAATTCAGTAAAGACTTTGAAAATGGTCCACATCAAAAAAATCAAAAAAAAAAAGGAAATGTGGTTATTATATTTTTTAGATAAACAAAAAAAGCCTTAATGCAAAGCTCAGCTCCTCAACAAGGAAGTACCACCTCTTTCCATGTTACTGTGAGAAACTCAGGAGAGGGAACCCAGTGCAAGCCCTCACCTAGTTTACACAACCTCGGTACCAGTCAGCTCCGTGTTTAGGACGACACACGCCGTCAGATCACTCTGTCTGCTAGATACGAAACACATGCTGCTAAGGGTGAAATTAGTCCTAAAATCTACAAACATATTACTTGCTGAGTTTGAAGGGGGCTTCACGAGTGCAGAATGCGGCTGTCTTCTCAAACCGTCAACCTACCAGATCGTTTGAGAAATTTCAATAGTGGCTTGAGCATTTGCTACAACACATATGCACGTAACATTTTATAATCATCAAAGATGCCAGAATAATAGCACATTATCTATGAACATATGAACATATACACACGTCAGGTCTGTTTTTGCAAAATGCAGACTGACTTTTACATTCATGCAGGACAATTTGGTCAAGCCTGTTACCGTCTGACAGCCTCTGTCACAGCAGAGCCTCTATTAAGGCGTAACCAGTATATTAAAAAGTCATCAAATTTAAAGCAACATAGTGACTTTAAGTGGTTAGTTTAATTTTTTGTTTCTAATAATTACTATAAACTATTTCAAATAGGCTCAACTTGTGACACATCGAAGCCATGTTTAAAACAAAGATGAGTGTGCACAAATATGGAAAACGGTCTGGAAACCGTTTGGAAATTTAATTTGTACTCTATGTACACAAACTACATGAAAATCCAGCACTGACTATTTCAAAGAGACCATAATTTTCTAATGTTCAGTAGTTCCGGCCTTATTTTACAATAGCCCACACAGTTTATTTAAAAACCAGGGATGCAAGGAGACTACACCACCCAAACCACTATCATCATCCCAACACTATGCTGAATACGATTTGTGTGCACTGCTGTCATGTTTCCTGTTGACATTCCGTTGTTGCTTTTATAAAAACATTTCTCTTAGCTGGGGAGAGAAAGCAAAAGCGGAGGTGCAGTATGTTGCCGCTTCGCCAGCAGAGGGCGCTCAAGATTGTTGCTTTTTTTTTTTGTTTTTCGAACGCTGAAAGCCTGCTTTTGGTGAAAGCAGAACTTCGATCTTCAATCAGCCAATTCAGTATATATAATACATGTTATCTTAGTTTTATTAACAACAAAAAAAGTTACCATAAATATCTATGTTGTCATGAAGAAACCAAGACAGAATTTATAGACTTTAACGTGATGAATTAATTATATTGAAGGAAATTTCCCAAATAAAAATCTACTATCAAATAAGGATATTTGATATTTGTCATAGTTTAAAGACATGACAACCAAAATACTGTAGGTAATCGGTACAGCAGTATAGTGCTAAGGCTTTTTTTTTTTTTTAAAGATTTAGATCTACAAACAATCAATAAAGTTGTAGCAACAGCTTACATTAATGGTTTACAGATCCTGCATATATTTACCTTATTTTTGTCTTAACAGTGTAGAAAGCTATCAGTTTTAAATGGTTTTGCTAAGACCACCCACCAATTCAAAATGATTACTTCAAGCCTGAGCCATCTACCGACACCAGAAACCTCAACATTCAACATCAGTCACGTAAGTGAAATTTGAGGTCAGGCATTTGATTTCAGTTTAATCTAATTAAAGAAGTTGTTTATTTTGGTAATTTTATATTTATTTTAACAGATATTTTACAAGTAGCATTAACCTACTGTCGAATTCTTACTGTCTAAAAACACAATACCCATGAGTTTAGGGATTAGTCTTGGTGTTTTTAAAAAAAAAAAAAAAAAAAAAATTATTTATTTATTTATTTTTGGCTGCATTTGGCCTTCGTTGCTGCACACAGGCTTTCTCTAGTTGTGGCAAGCCGGGGCTACTCTTCGTTGCGGTTACACGGGCTTCTCCTTGTGGTGCCTTCTCTTGTTGTGGCTCGCGGGCTCTAGAGCGCAGGCTCAGCAGTTGTGGCTCACGGGCTTAGTTACTCCACACGTGGGATCTTCCCGGACCAGGGCTCGAACCCGTGTCCCCTGCATTGGCAGGCGGACTCTTAACCACTGCGCCACCAGGGAAGTCCCTAGCTTAGTGCTTATTGAATAACTGGGGACTGTAGCCCAGCCAAGTTGACACATAACACTGACCTTCACAGTTTTAAACCCGGGGGTGGGATTGAAGCAAAAGGAGTCACAAGTGTGCATCTTTATACATCATATCATTTCATTTGTCACAAGAGTGTCTTTCCTCTCTTATTGGAAGGACAGAAAGAAAAGTTTGTTAAAGTCTGAAAATCAATAAAATAATGAAATTAACTCTGCCCTCTACCCCCTTCTAAGGACCCACCACGCGCTAACCCTGCCCCTGCCCTGATTCAGATAACTAAAGTTAAGAGCAGGTGTGTGCAAATACACACATACAAGAATTCTAACTTGGATTTCATGTCACTTTTGTAAAAAGTAGGCTCGCATCATTGACGTTGTTCTGTAACTTGCATTTTTAAATATTAATAATGCTTCATGGGATCCTCTCATGCTGGTACATTTAAGTCTAAAATCATTCATTATAATAGTTGCTTGATATTCTGTGGGATGAGGGAAGGTGCCAAAACTTTGCAAACACTCCCACGTAGGTGAGTGTTTGCTGTGTTTCTGGGTTTTGCCCCTTGCAAACAATGCTCCATACACATCCTTGAAGACATTTACCTTTGGTGCAGATGGTTTTATTTCTGTAGGACAGAATCCTGAAAGTGGAAGGCAGATCAACAGGCATGCATATTTTAAAAGTCAACAGCTGTAGCAGATCCCTTCCTTAAGAAGCTGTAGCAAGCCACACTCCCACCAGCAATGTCCTATCAGGGATTATCCATTTCCCTGCTTTCTCACCAGCACTGATTTTTTTTTTTTTCAACATCTTTATTGGAGTATAAGTGCTTTACAATGTTGTGTTAGTTTCTGCTGTAAAACAAAGTGAATCAGCTATACGTATATCCCCATATCCCCTCCCTCTTGTGTCTCCCTCGTACCCTCCCTATCCCATCCCTCTAGGTGGTCACAAAGCACCAAGCTGATCTCCCTGTGCTGTTGTCCTCAAGTCCATTCTCTACGTCATTTTTTAGATTTTTCTAAATCTAAAAAATTTTCTTTTTTAGATTTTTCTTTTTTAGATTCCATACATATGTGTTAGCATTCGGTATTTGTTTTTCTCCTCCTGACTTACTTCACTCTGTATGACAGACTCCAGGTCCATCCACCTCACTACAAATAACTCAATTTCATTTCTTTTTATGGCTGAGTAATATTCCATTGTATATATGTGCCACATCTTCTTTATCCATTCATCTGTTGATGGACACTTAGGTTG
>NC_041232.1:11673086-11675679 GCF_002837175.3 Physeter macrocephalus | reverse complement strand
GTCCCCTGCATCGGCAGGCGGACTCTCAACCACTGCGCCACCAGGGAAGCCCGACTCTTTTTGAATTACGGTTTTCTCAGGGTATATACCCTGTAGTGGGACTGACCAGCACTGATTTTTTTTTTAATGGAAATGCATTTCTTTTATTTATTTATTTATTTATTTAACTTTACTTTTGGTTGTGTTGGGTCTCCGTTTCTGTGCGAGGGCTTTCTCTAGTTGTGGCAAGCGGGGGCCACTCTTCATCGCGGTGTGCGGGCCTCTCTGTTTTCGCTGCTAAAGCAGAAGCTGAGATGAAACCTGGTGGGTATAAACAGTAGGAGGAAAAAAACAAAACAAAACAGTAGGAGGCCGGAGAGGTACACTGTAGGGTGAAACTAGAGGGTTCTATTCCCGAGGGACGGGTGGGTGAGACGGCGTCAAAATGCTTCTGGTAATCAGTGGTGATAAAAAGTATTTGAGAAGATCCCAGGCAGGGAACGCTCCGCCTTACACACAAAAACTCTGGCTGTGGTGCCTCCCTTTGAGAGATCTCCTAACTAGGTTCAGCATTTCCTTCTAGCAGGGTGGCTTTTAAAATAAGAATATGGCAGGGAATTCCCCGGCGGTCCAGTGGTTAGGACTCCGCGCTTCCACTGCAGGGGGCACGGGTTCGATCCCTGGTTGGGGAATTACGGTCCCGCAAGCCGCGCAGTGGGGCTGAAAAAGAAAAAAAGAAGAAGATGGCAAATAGGTCAAAACAGGGGAGATAGTCGATCTACCCGCCCTGACGGATACAGCCCCCCCTCCCCAATTTCCTAGCCTCCAGGGGAAGTTCTGGTCGTCTCTGTCTTTCCTTCTGTTGGGGTGGGAGAGGGCACCGAGGCTGGCACTGGGGATGTTGAGGCTGAGGTCACGCTCCTCCTCCTCCAGGAGCCCCGCCCCCACCTCCACAGTTTGCACGCATCTAATCCCACCACCTTCCTCTCTCAAAGTCCGTCCTGCTTCCTCATCACCTTCAGCACCGAGGCCCAACTCCGAGCCCACTGAAGGGCGATCGAGGCCCTTCAGCGTCGTCCCAGCTCACCTTTCCGACTTCATCTTTTATCCCCACCTCTACCCCCTCCCACTCTAGCCCCGGAAGCGGGGGACTTACACACGGCCACACCGCTGCTTCTTCCGAGCCCCTTGCCTGGGATGCCAGCCCTTCCTTTTTCTACCTGACAAACTCTTATTACTCATGTGCCAGGCCCAGCTCAAATGCTACCATCTCTGGGTGACCTTCCACCCTCTTCCCTGCCAGCCCCCGCCTTCCTTACCTTCTGAGCACTGTAGTTCCCTGCCCTAGAGAGGACAACTGGGATCTCTGTGGTGACCACCAACACTGTGGTCCAGAGCACGATATCTCTGGAATCTCGGCATATAGATGATAGTGATTATTACAGAGCATAGCCGTGTAGATTACAGTGAGTGTCCACGTGCTCGTCCCATTTAATAGCCCTGTGGGGTGAGGGCTACCGAGATCCGCATTTCACAGAGAAGGGAAATCGAGATTCAAGGAGATGAAGCGCCCTGTCCCCAGGACACCCACCAGGAAGTGGCAAAGATTTGCACCTAAGTCTGTGTGACCCCAAGTGAGTCCCCTTCACCACCATGGGCTGAGTGTCCTGCATCACTCAGAGGTAAGGCTGGATCTGTCTGACATTCAGCCTCCCTATTCAGAAGGCCCACGGCCTGGGTGATGTCAACTGAAAAAAATGCACAACAGTTGAGTCTTGGTTTTATTGGGACCTTACTGAGGTCTATAGTCAGAGAGACAGCATCTCAGAAAGCTCAGAGGAACTGCTCCAAAGAGGTCAGGGAGAAGCCAGTATACATATAAATTTTTTGGCTGGGAAATACATGTAGTCCAGCATACATCTCGGTAAAAGATTACTGCTAGGGCTTCCCTGGTGGCGCGGTGGTTGGGGGCCCGCCTGCCGATGCAGGGGACGCGGGTTCGCGCCCCGGTCCGGGAGGATCCCGCGTGCCGCGGAGCGGCTGGGCCCGTGAGCCGTGGCCGCTGGGCCTGCGCGTCCGGAGCGGAGCCTGTGCTCCGCAGCGGGAGAGGCCACAACAGTGAGAGGCCCGCATACGGTGGGGGGGGGGGGGCGGGGGGCAGATTACTGCTAATCACAAAAAACAGACATCTCAAGTTAATGATTTTAGTGCTTTTCTATGGTTGGGAAGATGCAAGAATCTGGGGTCACTGAAATCCTTCCTTAGATATGCATCTTAACTATCTACGGGCCATATATCCAAAACACAGAATGCTCCCTCCTGTTTTTCTCCATCCTGAATTCTCTTTAGGGCTTTAGGCCTCACTGCTGGTGGGTAACTGCAGAGGGTAGTGACTTAACCCTTTGCAGAACTGGAAGATGAGTGAGAGTCTGTTCTTTTTGTCAACAGTGGCAGCTCCAGGAACGATCCAGGAAGTGTCTGGGGAAAGTGTGAGCCGAAGTAATAGGCTTGAAGGGGAACTTAAAAGAGGAAAGAGAGGGCTTCCCTGGTGGCACAGTGGTTGAGAGTTCGCCTGCAACGGGAGAGGCCGCGACAGTGAGAGGCCCGCGTACCG
>NC_041232.1:11662380-11668615 GCF_002837175.3 Physeter macrocephalus | reverse complement strand
CCCGGACCGGGGCGCGAACCCGCGTCCCCTGCATCGGCAGGCGGACTCTCAACCACTGCGCCACCAGGGAAGCCCGACTCTTTTTGAATTACGGTTTTCTCAGGGTATATACCCTGTAGTGGGACTGACCAGCACTGATTTTTTTTTTAATGGAAATGCATTTCTTTTATTTATTTATTTATTTATTTAACTTTACTTTTGGTTGTGTTGGGTCTCCGTTTCTGTGCGAGGGCTTTCTCTAGTTGTGGCAAGCGGGGGCCACTCTTCATCGCGGTGTGCGGGCCTCTCACTGTCGCAGCCTCTCTTGTTGCGGAGCACAAGCTCCAGCCGCGCAGGCTCAGTAGTTGTGGCTCACGGGCTTAGTTGCTCCGCGGCATGTGGGACCTTCCCAGACCAGGGCTCGAACCCGTGTCCCCTGCATTGGCAGGCGGATTCTCAACCACTGCGCCACCAGGGAAGCCCCTAGCACTGATTTTTTAACAATTGGGTTACTTCTTACCAACACAATGGGTAAAAAATACTTTCTCATCATTGCTTTGATCTGTATTTTTCCCTGTTGGCAAAGCTGACAAGTTTCCATCAGCTTAGTAACTATTTGCATTTTCTTCTCCGTGAACTGTCAGCTCACATTCTCTGAGTATTTTTCTATGGGGCCGTTGCCATTGTGCCATTAGCAAAATTAAGTCAGTTTTGGTAGGACTCTGAACATTAAAGCATTTCCCATTTGGGGGCCCCCATAGGCAGCAGATAAGAATTAGGTCTTTGGATCAGCGAGGTCCATGTCCCCTGCTCACTTGAGTTTGTTCCTGGGGGAAGTTATCTCTCTTCTTGGACTCCAGTTTTCTGTCTTTAAAATGTGGTTAAGGGTTTCCTGGCTCTCTTAGGGTTGTTGATTTAAGAAGAAAGATTTAAGGGGAAAACGCATGTCATGTGCCCGGCAAGTGGATGTCAGATGTCGTTATCAGGAGTCAAGTCTACAGGAACATGGAATTGCTCGGTGGTCACGTGCAGCACACCTGGGGTGCTTTGTCAGTAATAAATAGCCACAGGGGGTCATATGACCCTTAGAGAGGATCAAAGGCTGTGCACTAGGACAATGCTGTCACAGCAGAAGGACCTGCTTCTTGCTGACTGGGCCGTCCCTGAGTAGGGCCTGGGTACTCTCTGCCCGGGAGCCCCATTCTCTTGAATGATGGGGACCTCAAAAACTGGCTGGAACAGGGTAGCCTCTAGACAGGGGCCCTTGTTGGGTGGGGGGAGCGGAGAGCACAGGCCAGGATCCTGAGTATGTAAGGTCTGCCCCTTTGCCGGGGGACCCATGCAAGCTCCCATGTCTTCCTGGCTTCTGCAGTGCCTGGCACTGCACACAATCCTCTCAACAAGCCCCAGTGATGCAAACGATTATTATCCCCTTTTTACTGGGGCTCAGAGAGGTGAGGTCACTCCCCCAAGATCACGCAGCCAGCAAATGATGGAGCTGGGATTTGAACCCAAGTCTGTCTGAACCCCCAACTCCATGCTCCAAGCCATTACCCCTCACAGTCTGGCTAATGAGGAATGTGGCTGCCCTTGCTTCCAGTTGGTCAGTCCACAGTGAGGACGAGGACCAAATGCCAATGGGAAGTGTAACCCAGAATTCTCCACGGAGCGGCTTTAGACAAGCACAGCGTGCTTAGAAGGCATTAATGCTAAACAGTAACATTAACTGAGTGTTGTTTCAGGTGCTGTGCAAGGGTCTTATTTAATCTCCTGGCAGCCCTATGAGGTGGTAGGTCCTGTTCTTGGCCCCTTTATAGAGATGAATAAACTGAGGCACAGAATGGCACATCAGTTTGGCCAAGGATTCCCAGGGAATGAGGGTTGGAGTGAGGACAAAGGCCCAAATCTGTCTCTGCACTGCCTTTCTGAGGGCGGCGAGAAATGCTATCATAATTGGGAAAATAGTTTGGAATTGGTGGAGTGCGCCCTCTGGTGGTGGCCACATGGGCAGCGCCCACAGTGCTGCGGAACTGAGCTCAAATCCCCGTTCTGACATTTCCTGGTTGTGTGACCTGGGCAAATCACTTCACCTGCTTGTACCTCAGTTTCCCCACCTGTAAAATGCGGGTTAGTAGTGGGGACTTCTTGGGTAGCTGTGAGGATTCCGTAATAGAAAGCGTTCACAGGTTATGATTGACAGTGATGGTTACTAATGCCAAGGGAGTGTCCCTTTCCAGAGATGGGAAGGGAACTAGCGTGCCCACTCTGGTCCAGCTTACCAAGGGTATGGGGAGCGGTGGAAGGGCACCCTCAAAGCTTTAGAAAGTTACTTTGGGGCAAATCAAGGACATCCCATTATCTCAAGCAACTCTCTTCACTGGCCTCCTTTATGTTTTTCCAAGACCACAACAGCCAGGACGTGTCAGAGCAGCCCAGTCTGCCTCCCCCATCATGACTGTGACCACTTACCACATCTTGGCCCATCTCCCCCAAACCCTGCCTTTCTCATGCCCTTCACTCCCCAGCTCAGGAACCATCCATGGGGCTTCCCTGGTGGCGCAGTGGTTGAGAGTCCGCCTGCCGATGCTATGGTTGGGAAGATGCAAGAATCTGGGGTCACTGAAATCCTTCCTTAGATATGCATCTTAACTATCTACGGGCCATATATCCAAAACACAGAATGCTCCCTCCTGTTTTTCTCCATCCTGAATTCTCTTTAGGGCTTTAGGCCTCACTGCTGGTGGGTAACTGCAGAGGGTAGTGACTTAACCCTTTGCAGAACTGGAAGATGAGTGAGAGTCTGTTCTTTTTGTCAACAGTGGCAGCTCCAGGAACGATCCAGGAAGTGTCTGGGGAAAGTGTGAGCCGAAGTAATAGGCTTGAAGGGGAACTTAAAAGAGGAAAGAGAGGGCTTCCCTGGTGGCACAGTGGTTGAGAGTTCTCCTGCAACGGGAGAGGCCGCGACAGTGAGAGGCCCGCGTACCGCAAAAAAAAAAAAAAAAAAAAGGAAAGAGAGAGAGAATTAGAACTTTCAGTCTTAGCCGAAGAGGCCCAAAGACTTAGAAGGTTCCTTAAGCGTACCTAAGTCTCACCTGCATCCAACATACGTCCTCTCTTGATGCCAGCAGCCCTGGGCAAATAAAGGAAAGAGAGAGAATTAGAACTTTCAGTCTTAGCCGAAGAGGCCCAAAGACTTAGAAGGTTCCTTAAGCGTACCTAAGTCTCACCTGCATCCAACATACGTCCTCTCTTGATGCCAGCAGCCCTGGGCAAATAGTTACCCGGCACCTACTTAAAACCCCCAGCCCAGGGACGGAGTGCTCATTACCTCCCATGGCAGCCCAGTTACCAGCGAACAGTACCAGCTGAGGGGAAGTGTTTCCACTGCCATTGCCAGGAGTCTGCATGGGAATAACCTTCTAGAAGGTGACTCGGCAGTTGATACATGTCCATCTTAAGAGCCTTGAAAACACATGTGCCTTTTGCGTCATCAGTCGCTCCTGGAGCTTTTTGGAAGGAGACCATTTGGACAATGCTCTAAGCCCGAGAATGTTTACTACAGCAATCTTCATGTTTGTGCAAAAATTGAAAACATCTGAAATCTCCATCCATAGCGGATTGGGTAAATAGTTTATGGATCTCCGTGGTATGCGGGCCTCCCTCTGTTGTGGCCTCTCCCGTTGCGGAGCACAGGCTCCGGACGCGCAGGCTCAGCGGCCACGGCTCACGGGCCCAGCCGCTCCGCGGCATGTGGGATCCTCCCAGACCGGGGCGCGAACCCGGTTCCCCTGCATCGGCAGGCGGACGCGCAACCACTGCACCACCAGGGAAGCCCCCGGGAAGCCCCCTGTTGTGCATCCTTTTAATACCCTGTTGTTCTTTCGTCCTCTCCTTTTCCTCCTCGTCATCCTCCGCCTCCTTCAGAGAGATGAAATCTGCTTTTCTAGATTGTGCACGTCTGAGTTCTAGCACTGCCTCGTGAAAGCAGTTTAGACCCATACGTGGTGTGCAGAAGTCAGAAGAACTCTAAACTAATTGAGGGGAGAAGGGATGAGGGCAGAGGGCAGGCCACCCCCGCTCCTTGATTTCTCCACGGCTCCTCCCCACCGTCTCATTCTGCAGAACTCCCTCCCAGTCCTGGAGAACATCTGATTGATTTCCACCAAGATATTCCAGATGTACTCTGCTTCATCGCCCAATGGAGGCTCGGAACTTATTTGCTTGCTTGCTTAGTTTTAAAAAATGTTTTATCGTGGACCGTATGATATTTGCACAATGGGGCAAAAATTGTTTACAGTTTATTGACTGAAATAAAAACACACAACATAAAAGTTGCGAGTTAAGTTTTATGGGGTTAAGTCCTTACTGAGAACTATAGCCATAGAGACAGCCTCTCAATTAGCTTTGAGGAACTGCTCCAAAGAGGTAGGGGAGGAGCCTGTATAAATGAATTTGGGGGGCTGGGAAAAACAAGCAGTCAAAGATTACTGCTAATCACTAAAATCAGACATCTCAAGTTAATGATTTTAGTGCTTTTCTATGGATGGGAAGATGCAAGCATCTGGGGTTATTGAAATCCTTCCCTAGATATGCATGTTGACCATCTAGAGGCCATATATCCAAAACACAGACTACTTCCTCCTGTTTTTCTCCATCCTGAATTCCCCTCAGGGTATACTGGAGGGGGGCAACTATAGCAGCAGATGACTTGATCCTTGTGGAACTGGAATGACAGGCAACATTTTTTCTTTACAACTTAAAAATAATAAAATGGACAAACAAATGCCCTCCATTCAGGTTAAAAAACAGAGCTATCAGTGCCTTAGGGGTCCCTGAAATCACCATCAAGCTGCTGACTGTGTAAATCACTCCATCACTGTAAGTGTAAAACTTTGTTTTATTTACATATTTAGTCACACATATAATGTATCCTCTATAAGATAGTATTTATATATAATACACACAATACATTATAATGTATAATATATAAAATGTTGTAATCTATGCTATATATTATATATGATTATATATACTATAGATTATATAGTATATATAATCTATATAGATTTTATATACCTATTTATATAGCTTTACCGCTATATTAGTATTCCTAAGCAATGACTTTTGTTTTGCCTGTCTTTGAAGTTTATATAAATCAGGGCTTCCCTGGTGGCGCAGTGGTTAAGAATCCGCCTGCCAATACAGGGGACACAGGTTCAATCCCTGGCCTGGGAAGATCCCACACGCCACGGAGCAACTAAGCCCGTGTGCCACAACTACCGAGCCTGCGCTCTAGAGCCCGCGAGCCACAGCAAGAGAAGCCACCGCGATGAGAAGCCTGCGCACCGCAACGAAGAGAAGCCCCCGCTCGCCGCAACTAGAGAAAGCCCAACGCAGCCAAAAATAAATAATAAATAAATAAATAAACGCAATCATTTTTTTAAAAAGTTTAAAAAAAAAACATATTGCCTTAGTAACGAGTGAGAAAAGACAGGAAGCATCATTCTGAAACCTGGATTTTTAGGTTTTGTTTCATTTAAAACATTGTAAGAGGGTTTGATTAAATATAAAAAAAAGTTCTTCCTTAATAACAAAACAAACACAGAGTTTTCATACGCGATGACACGCTTTTCACTCTCAGAGTCTGAAATAAACTTGTCTTCAAAGATAAAATTACATGGTGGCCTTTCTGAGATTACCTGGCAGGGGATGAGAAATGGCAGCTCAGGGAGGCTTCACGGGCACACCGAGCGGCGAGCCCTAAAACGACTGGAGAGTAAAACAATCTACCGCCTAAGCCCTTCCCCAGCCCGCCAACCCGAGCCACCTACAGGACGGCACTGCTTTCCACTCCCAGGAAGTCTAACTTGTCCACCCTCCGGAAAGGAGAGTTTCCACCTCAACGCTTTCATTCAAGTCGGCAGGGATTCAAGAGTACGTATCTGCCGTGCCATCCTTGGAATCACGCTCTCAATCAGAGGTAAACCCCAAACGGAGCCTGAAAACTTATTCGCGTAAAGCGTATCCACCATGAGCTCAAATACTTCCCCAACTTAAAAGAAACCTACTCAGTGACGTCCGCGCTGCCTCTGCTCGCTCTGTGCTGCGCATCTGACGACAGGCCAACGTTTCTGGCTTCCCTTCCCCCGTCCCGTCAGCTCTCATGAATGATTTAGCGTTAGACGCAGGCACAGAGGAATTAGGGGCTATGGCAGGGTGAGGGAAGAAATGCGGAAGGAACGCGTTATGAGTCCAG
>NC_041232.1:11617102-11657664 GCF_002837175.3 Physeter macrocephalus | reverse complement strand
GCGGAGCGGCTGGGCCCGTGAGCCATGGCCGCTGAGCCTGCGCGTCCGGAGCCTGTGCTCCGCAACGGGAGAGGCCACAGCAGTGAGAGGCCTGCGTACCGCAAAAAACAAACAAACAAACAAACAAACATCCATGGCTCTCCGTGGCTCCCAAAGCTCACTGTCCGCCATCTACCTTCAACCTACTCTTCCGAACTACCTCCCACTCTCATCCTCCGTTCACAGCAAGTCCACAAGCACACACTCTGCATGTGCCGAGCTCTGAGCCAGGCTCGGGGCAGGGAGAAAGCTGAAGATGGGGCTTGTCATCGGATCCAGCCAAGCCGGTTTACTCCCTGCCCCAGAATCAGCCTTGTAGAGGCTATACCCACTGCTGGGAATGCCCTCCCTTCTCCTTGATTCTAACCCTAACTCTCTCCGAAGTTAGAAACGACAGAAACCAGCTGTGGGAAACCAGAGTGGATCGATCTAACCTACCATTGCTTAAAGATGTAGATGCAGACATTGACATATGAATAGACATAGGGATATAGACATATAGAGAGAAACATATGGGTAGACAAATGGATATACTTACAGGCCTATAAATAGGCATACACCTATTATGATCCCACCAGCAATGTACATGAGTTCCAACTTCTTGACATCCTCTCCAACTGTTATATTCTTTTTTCTTTTTAAAATTATAGCCATCCTAATTGACGTGAAGTGGTATTTCATTGTGATTTTGATTTGCATTTCTCTAATGACTAATGATTTTGAGCATCTTTTCATGTACTTATTGGCCATTTGTATATCTTCTTTAGAGAAATGTCTATTCAAGTTCCTTGCCCACCTTTTAATTGGGTTTTTGTATTTTTGTGGTTGAGTTGTAGGAGTTCTTTATATATTCTGGATTTTAAACCCTTATTAGATGTATTATTTGCAAATATTTTCTCCCATCGTGTGGGTTGTCTTTTTACTCTCTTGATGCTGTCCTTTGAGGCACAAAAGTTTTTAATCTAATGAAGTCCAATTCATCTTTTTCTTTTGTTACCTGTGCCTTTGGGGTCATATTTAAGAAACCATTAAAGTCCCGAACAGGGACTTCCCTGATGGTGCAGTGGTTAAGAATCCACCGGCCAATGCAGGGGACGCGGGCTCGAGCCCTGGTCCGGGAAGATCCCACATGCCTCAGAGCAACTAAGCCCGTGCACCACAACTACTGAGCCTGTGCTCTAGAGCCCGCGAGCCACAACTACTGAGCCTGCGCACCACAACTACCGAAGCCCACGCGCCTAGAGCTCGTGCTCCACAACAAGAGAAGCCACTGCGATGAGAAGCCTGCGCACCACAACGAAGAGCAGCCCCACTCGCCGCAACTAGAGAAAGCCCATGCACAGCAACGGAGACCCGACGCAGCCAAATATAAATAAATAAATAAATAAATAAAATTTTTTTAAAAAAAGAAACCATTGCCAAATCCAAGGTCATGCAAAATTTCCTCTAGGCTTTCTTCTAACAGTTTTATAGTTTTAGCTCTTAAAATTTAGGTCCTAGCTCGTGCTCCACAACAAGAGAAGCCACTGCGATGAGAAGCCTGCGCACCGCAACGAAGAGCAGCCCCACTCGCCGCAACTAGAGAAAGCCCATGCACAGCAACGGAGACCCAATGCAGCCAAATATAAATAAATAAATAAATAAAATTTTTTTTAAAAAAGAAACCATTGCCAAATCCAAGGTCATGCAAATTTTCCTCTAGGCTTTCTTCTAACAGTTTTATAGTTTTAGCTCTTAAAATTTAGGTCCTTGATCCACTTTGAGTTAATTTTTGTGTATGGTATAAAGAAGGGGTCCAACTTCATTCTTTCGTGTGGATATCTAGTTTTCTCAGCACCATTTGTTGAAGAGAACATTTTTCTTCATTGAACGATCTTGGCACCCTTGTTGAAAGTCAATTGACTGTAAACGTTAAGGCTTTATTTCTGGGCTCTCAATTCTATTCTATTGGTCTATATATCTATTGTTCTGCAAATACTACTCTGTTTTGATTACAGTCACTTTGTACCAGTTTTGAAATCTAGGTCCCTTGAAACCCCTTATGAATTCCAGGATGAGTTTTCCCATTTCTGTAAAAAAAATATATATACTGTTGGGCTTTTGATAGGGATTGCACTGAATTTGTAATCTGTATATCCCTTTGGGTAGTATTGTTATCTTAACAATATTAGATCTCCCAATTTGTGAACACAACTCCATTTATTTTTTAGGATCTCCTGATTGCCATTTTAATAGGGGATTCTTAAAAGTGGGAATGCCTACAGAACTGAAAGACTTGAATCCCTAATGGTCAAATTTGAGGTCGATGGGAAAGACTCATTTCTCTAATAGACACAGCGTAGAATGATTTCAGAAATACCACAGATTACTTCAGTAGAATCTATCCAGTGTCCCTAGGCTTGGGGGAAGCCGAATTAAAAGACAAAAGTTGTTTCAGAGCCTTTGGTCTGCTTTTCCTTCTCTATTAGTGCGCAGTTAACGAACAGTATGTGGAAATAGTAGCTTGCTGAAAGATGCTTTATTGCATGGATCACGACTCAAAATGAACCTCCTGCGATTGCACCACAGTGGCTTTAAGCATTCCTAACCATTTTCTAGGACTTTCCTGCTTTCTGCGCAGGCTAGTTTAATTCTCTCGAGGACCACCAGATGGCAGCAAGAGCACGGCTACAAAGAGTTCAGGAGTAGAGGAAAGGATGAGTGGCACATGGTGGACCTGGGACACTCACTTTGAGTGGGAAGCTGCCCGATGCCCATGGGAGGACACGCTCAACATAAGAATAGCTATGGAATTGTTCGAATACCAACATTTTTCTATATTATGCACCTGTAACTTATATAAAATTGTACATCAACTATACTTCAATTAAAAGAAAAAGAAACAAAGGTTTACGTACAGAAAGGTGGCCATTTTTCAAAAGGCAAAATCTTTTTCGAAAATGTTCAACAAAAGCGAATGACTAAATTACATCCCCATGATGACTTAGCCATATGATGGAATATTATGGTGTTTACAAAGAACATGAGAAAGAACATGTCATTCTCATGATGACATGAGAAAGTACCCATGCTTCCGTACTAAGTGGCAAAAGCGAGACACTCTATAATATAAGCATGATGATTCCATCTGTGTAAATATACATGTATTTGTATGTATGCGTAGAAAAACAGATGGAAGGTTAACCGAGATCCTTCCTGGGTGGTAGGGATCAGGGGTGACTTTTAGAAGTGGGTTTCATTTTTTTCAAAATGCTCTAATACGCCTGAATTAAATGTATAATCTGAAAAAAATACACACGTATGTGTCAAACCTGGACAGACTTTTACTTTAATGAAGCAACTTCTTTCTACGTACATTTCAAAACACACACACACACACACACACACACACACACACACACAAGAAACCAGCATTTTCCTTTAATACTGCAGGTGGAGGAAATGAGGAGAAAATTAAGGATAGTAAAGATCTGTCTCCCCGCCCTCCACATCTCTCTCCCCCATGTGAAGACACACCAAAAAGGCAGCCACCTGCAAGGCAGGAGGAGAGCCCTCGCCAGCTGTTCCGCAGTTATAGCCCTTTATAATAAGCTGGTAATCTAGTAAGTAAACTGCTCTTCTGGTTCTGGGAGGAGGGAGTCGTGGGAACCCCCGATTTATAACTGGTTGGTTAGAAGTACTGGAGGCCTGGACCCTGAAGTGGAGGTGGCGGCTGTACTGTGGGACTGAGCCCCTCACCCGTGGCGTCTGACATGGACTCCGGGTAGAGAGGGTCAGGACTGAATTGAGCTGTGGGACACACAGCTGGTGTCGGAGAATTGCTCAGTGTGAGAAAATCCCCCCACTCCCAATCTGGTGTCAGAAGGTTCGATCCCTGGTCGGGGAATCGGGGTCCTACAAGCCATGCAGCACAGCCAAAAAAAAAAAAAAAAAGAAGCACTGGGACTGGTGTCAGAAATACTGAAGGCCGAGGGAAAAAAAGTTTTCCCTCTTACGTGTGAGTTGCCTTCCCTGGACACAGGCTGGGCAGGCATGGAGTGACTGGTCCCGGACTGGGGGAGGCCGATTCCCCTCTGGGCCCAGGCCCCGAGCTGCTTACCGCCACCTGCCCGTGAGGCAGCAGCTGCTGAAACAAACGATCACACATTTAGTGGCTCAAGGCCACGCAAGTCCATCAGCTCACACTTCCGTGGTCAGAGGCCCAGCACGCCTGGCTGCTGTCTCTGCTCTGGGCGGCACAAGGCTGAAATCAAGGCGCTGGCCGGGCTGCGTTCCTTACCTGGAGGCTCTAGGGAGGGTCCGCCTACAGGTCACTCCTCTCGTTGGCTGAGTCCAGGTCCACGTGACTGCAGGATGGCGGTTCCTGTTTCCTTGCGGCTGTCAGCTCCTAGAAGCCTAGAACATTCCCTGACTCGGCCCTTCGAGCCGGCGACAGCGGCTCAGATCCCTCACCTGCCTCTTCTTCAGCGGAATCTCTCCGACTTCAGGTGGGACCGCTTCTCTGCTTTTAAGGGCTCGCGGGATTAGATTGGACCCACCTGAACCCACCTGAATAACTCAGGATCATCTCCCCATCTCCAGGTCCTTAATCACATTTTCAAAGTCCCTTTGCCATGTAAGGTAACAGATTCACAGGTTCCAGGGATTAGGATGCGGACGTCTTTGGGGGGTAGTTATTCCACCTGCCACACCCCCTTCTTGCTTTCCCAGGTCTCTTGTGGTTTGTGGCAGTTTCCCCTCTCGCTGTCAGAGCTCATAGGGGTCACCCACTGGCTATCTTCTTCTCCCATTATTCTGGCATCACCACGGCCAAGCCCTGGGGAAGGATCCCTTTTCCTGACCAGCACCCCCAGCACAACAGCTGAGCCTTCTCCCTTCTCCGGGTGATGACTTCCTGCTCCGTCAACTGGAGCCTTGTCCCTCAGAACATGAGAAGTTCTCCTTTGCAGTTCCCAGCCTGGCCCTATAACAAAGGGAAAGTAACTTGGATTCTGTACCTCTTGGAGGATCTTCAGCCACAGGGAGCATGACGGGCACCGTTGGTGCCCAGATGGAACCCTCTTGGTTGGGTTGGGTTGAGCTGGGTTCAGTTACCGGGATCATCACATTTTGCTCCCTGCGTCAACTTCTTCCCTCCAGGTCTATACCCCACTCAGAGTGGACCCAGGCCAGTTCACACAGGGTGGCCCCAGGAGAGCAAGCGTGAGACAGAGCGGGAGATAAAGAACTTTCTTCACCTTTTCCTTGCTGTGGTTCATCCCATGCACTGATGAGAAGAAATAGAACCAAAGAGTGATAACATTTTACCCACTCAGATTTGACCAAACACAGCTGGAGAAGCCTCAGGTCACAGCAGCCAGTACCCTCCAGGATGCAGGCTCCAGAGAATCCTTTTATCCACAAATTCTCCCCATTGGTGGCCTCATTTGTGATCTGCTGCCCAAACTCTTCCCAAACTCCTCCTGGGCCATTGACCAGTTGCCATGTGTAGCCCTGCTTCCAATCATTGCTTACTTCCTTTGATGTAAGTGACCTCGTTGCCAGGGTAATCAGCAGTGGAACATGGGCCTCGGGTCTTGACCTTTAACTCTACTTCACTGGATTCTTGGCATGTTCTTGGCTCATTTCCCTTTTGTGGTTGTAAAAATGCACACACCCTTCCACATTTCTTGTCCTCGTTTCTCCTGACTTTGCTGTTCTCTTCCTATGAAGTCTGTCTGGCCTATACATGTTACCTGGAGTTTGCTAACTCAATTCCTTTTGTCTCTTACAGCATTTTTTTTTTTAAATCTGGCAAAACTACTTACTGGATAGGGCTGTGTGCTCCATGGGCCTCACACCAGCTGGCACACTGTGTCTGGCTGTCCCTCTCCTACTGATGCTATAATTAAACTGTAGATCTGGGAGGTGACAGTCTCTCCTGCGTCTATCATAGAGTTCCCCATCAGCACTTCATCTAATGGTTTCATCCATTGACAATCTCTGCTTAAATCACCTATTTCATCAGAGGTTGCAAAATTGATGTTTCTAAGTTGTCGTCCTTTAAACACATATTAAGTAGAATATTTCTGTTAAAATTTTTGTTTCCTTATCAGTCATGGCCGTTTGTTTATCCTGAAATAAAGTTTGTACAAGAAAGGCTGGGTTTATTTCCTATTCATTGTTGTTAGTTGCCAATTTTCTGGAAAAAAAGAATGGGCTTGTGCCCTAGTTACTTTCAACGATGATCCATGACCACATGTTTCTTGATCGCTGAAACTTTTCCTTATCTTTGCTCTTAATGAACTTAAATATCTACTGAATGCTGAGAAGTCTGAAATGGTCCCTTTGTGCCTCTGGGGTGAGCTTCAAGTTGCTCACTTTATCCTGACTGGTCTTCGTCCACTGTATACAAATCGCTTAGCACATGGTTGTAAATTGCCCTTCAGTGTTCTATAAGGGATTTGGGGTTATGTGTTCTCCTTCCTCTAGGTACATCATAAGCCCCGGGAGGGTGGGGCAGTGTCTTATAGTTTCCTATCTATGGATCTAGGGCAAGTTCAGGTGTCTAGAGGGGTCTGGTCATTAGTTGTAGCCTGAGTAGATGTGAACTTGGTCATTCCTTCAGTCCTCAACCTGAGGCCACAGCAATTTCCTTTGTCCTTGTTCTGGGTGAGAACAGTGGTGCATTCCAACACGAACTCACTGACACCAATCGGGTGTCCTACAACAATTCAATTCAGTTCTGACCTTACTTGGAGGTGGGGCAGACCCTACAGGTTAAAGGGCAAGGTCCCAACAAGATTGTCCCCACTTCAGATCCCAGCTGCAGACAACACTGACTTCTGCCTGACTTGGCTACAAATTCAGGGGTTCCCGTGACCGCCCCCTCAGTTTCAATAATTCATTAGAATGACCCACAGAACTCAGGAAAGTGCTATACTTACAATCACCATTTTATTATAAAGGATACAAATGAACAGCCAGATGAAGAGATACATAGGGGGTGAGGGCTGGAAGGCTCGTGAGCACAAAAGCTCCCATCCACTTGGAGTCAGGATGTGTTATCTTCGTGATACATCCATATGCTCAACAACCAGGAAACCTTGTTGTCCAGAGTTTTTATTAGAGTTTCATTACAAAGGCACGATTGATTAAATCACTAGCCATGTGCTTGGATTCAATCTCCAGCCCTCCTGTTCTCTTGGAAGGTTGGGGGAGGGGGTGGGGCTGAAAGTTTCAACCCTCTCATCACACACTTGGCATTTCTGGCATGGCCAAGCCATCCTTCAAAACTATCTAAGGACACACAACTCGTTAGCCTAACTCAGGGAGGGTTGGAAGAGGCTCCTTATGAATACAAAATACACCCTATCAGGAAATTCCAAGGGTTTTTTGAAGCTTGGAACTGGAGAAAAGACCAGATCTATTCGTTCTTATATGACAAGCAAGTTGGTATATGTGGCAGTAATGAAACTTTAAGTGGATATATGAGGTTAAAGCACTTATATCTTCAAGTATCTTGGAAGCTAAGCCAGAGGATAAAGCCTTTATATTTGGCAAGAAGATACTCATGGATGGGGGAGAAAAGGTAGGCTCAGAAGGAAATGACAACAGTTATATATATACATGTATAATATATTATATATATATATATATAAAACAACTGCTGATATCTATCTGTCTATCTATCTACCTATCTATATCTATCTATCATCTATCTATCTATCTCTCTATCTATCTATCATCTATCTCAACAGTTATAATCCAAGCCTTTGGAGAGTTTGCAGGTGTAAGAAGAGGCCAGGTCATTACTGGTTTCAGAGACCTCTATTCGGCAGGGGCAGACAGGGTCTTGGGTACAGAGGAAAAGAGACGGGTGGTGGGCGGGGTGGAGGAGTATGAGAGCAAGATCATGGAATTACGGGAACAAAGGGGCAGGTAAAGGGCTTCACTTTGGGAAAAGAGCCCTCTTCTAAGACTTGAAGGAAAAGGAAGGAGTTAGTAATTGGGAAAATACAGAATGGTTGACAAATACAGTGCACATAAACCTGGACGAGAGCAAATGTTTTCAATAACGGAGGTCACACACGGAACAAGACTTCAGCAAGGCGAGGTGAGACTTTACGAAGGACGTGGAGGTCTTGATTTCAAGAGGAGTTGAAGAAGCGAGGGAAGAAGTAGTGGGGACCGTCAAGGGAAGAATGGTCTACTCTTTCACACAGTGAACCGATTCTTTAAAAGCAATTGCCTGTCAGGGGTGGGGGAGGCCATGGATGTGCACTAAACTGTTCAGATGAGATTACAGAGAAAGAAGAGGACCGGAGATTAGCTCCTCAGCACCGCCTCCTCAAGGGGCCTCAATGCAGCCAGTCATGGTATAAAGCACATGGTGGGATTTCCGCTCTCCTCTTCTGCCGAACAGAGGGGGCAGAGGGGGTGTCGTGCTTCAGACAGTGTTTGAGAGGACAAATAAACTTTGCGGGCTGGCCCACTGACGATGATAATAGCTTTTCCTTCCTAGAAAACAGCCTCGTGCCTTAGTCATAAGCCAAATTTCTAATCATACCAGTCATCTGAAAAACATAGATTGTGGCCATCAGGTCAAGCTATTTTGAATAGATTAGATAACTTAATAGTATTATTAGAAAATCGAAGCCCTATCTAGCAGGCCTACAGCAGTGCTTATAAGTCATCTTTCTAAATAAAGCACAATATTTATTACGTACAATGATGTTTGCTATCAATCACGGCTACTATGTTATACCAATAAAGGTAATACGATGGAGTACAGTAATACCATTCATTCAGGCTTGGGTTTGTAAATTTTGTAGTTTATTAACCATAAAAAAAAAAAACCCAATTGCCTGATGGTCTCTAGAAGTTTCTTCCAGCATTATTATTCCAGGAATCTATACCTTCTGAATAAGTGCATCTCACTGACAATAGAATGTATCGCTGCTCCACAACTTCCTGGTGACTGCACTGTCTAGAAAGAAAGAAATAGATGCGCAAGAATAATACATATCCAAGCAGTTAGAACCATTGGTTGAAAGAGACAGAAAAAAACACAAAAAGAAAGAAGGAAGCGTATCTGAGAAGGTGACTATTACCAGGGACAATTTTGGGTACTTGTTGACAGAGAACCTGATGCGGGAACCAAGTATAGCCGGTGGCAGGTATCTCGGTTGGCGGTGGAGCTTTGGACGGGGCAGCAGGCACTCTTGGCTGGCTACCCAACTGCCATCCACCGCTGTTTACACCCCCCCTTTTTGGAGCCACTTTTAAGTTACAGGTAGCTGCAACTTGAAACGTAAGAGAGTTTGCTGGATGAGGCTTCTAATAAGATACCCTGGGTGGGTACCCTCCCCCTTTCTGTTCCTCCAACCTGACCATGAACCCGCCACCTGGAGGTGCAATAGCCACTCTCAGTGCCATGAAGACTCAAATGAACGACTAAAGAGGGTGGAGCCAGGAAGAGCTGGGGATGAGTGTGCCCCAGGGGACCCTGGTCATGTCTGGAGGCATTTTTGGTTGTTGCACTCGGGGATGGTGCTACTGCACCCGGTGGGTAGAGACCAGGGATGTAGCCCAACATCTTACACTACCCAAGACAGCCCCTACCGCGAAGAACTAACTATCCAGCCCCGAATACCAAGTGCCACGGTGGAGATTATCTGCTCCTGGGGAAAGTCTAATGGAGCTGTTGTGTGAGTCCTAGATTGCCTGCCTTAGGATTTCTTGTTATGGGAAGAAAAAACCCAATCGTTTAAGCTCCTGAGTTGGGCTATCTGTTATTTGTGGCTGAGCGAATCCCAAGTTGCTACAGCAGGGAAGCTCTTTGATTTAAGGGTAATCTCCAGATGACACTTCCTTTAGATGATTCTTACTGGCACTTTCCACGATTGTATGGGACAACCCGACCCATCTTTGAAACAGAGAGACGACAACCATTCAGTAGCTTCTTCTGCTAGAAGATGCCAACACCAACGGTCCCCTCCACCCACGTCGCCAGTAGGATCGGCTGGGTCCAAGATCACAGGCCTAAACGAGAGATTAGAAGTCATGAGAGGCATGTTTTTTAGAACCAGTGGCCTCAGAATCGGGGGCCCATTCTACTCTTTGTAATAAAACAATGTGTCCTTCTAGCTTAGACGTCCGTATTCAAATGTACCAATAACAGTTCAAAGTGATTTCCTAGAATTAAATCGTATTTGTCACAAAAGTTTTGAAAGCTGTTCATTATTATACACATGAAGGCATTCCATAAACATCTCTCCATGCTAGGGCAACTGAAATATAATGTATCATTTAATCAACTCTACTGTCAAGTAGGTCACACCCATGGTAGGCAAGCCATGGTGTCTTGTTGCCTTTTTTTTTTTCTCCTCTATTCTTTCTCGATGTTTCTTTCTTTTCTCTCTTTTCTTTTGCTGCCACTGTTTTGGTTCCCTGCTGCTGGTGCTGAGTGGATACACTAAGATTCCTTCCTATTCCTGAAGGATAAAGGTTTTGTGGGATGGAGGTTGGAAAGGGAAGATAAAACCTGATCTAATAAACAGCCTGCAGGATACACCGGCAGCGAATAATAGCATTATTTCTCAGGAACACACTTCCAACTTCCACACCTTTTAGACCTGCTAATGAATCCATGTTTTCCTTCTGACCTAGAAAGATGAAAGCAACTCAGGGACCTGGTACCTTGGTCTTTCCTTCTTTATTCCTCCTGGATGACATTTCTCCTGCCTCCCTGGGATTTTTCCCCTGGAGACTGTGGGTGGCTCTGAGGCTCAGCACACTCCCTTCTCAGTTTCATATGAGGAATAATGGATCAGGACCCCGTGGGAGGTGAATTCAGGTCACCAAAATAGCGTTGGAGGGAATCAGGTTAAGAAATGGAGGGGGATGAGGTTTGGGGCACCTTTTTCTCTGGATCTGGGTCAGGAGGAAGTTCCTCACAATCTCATCAGCAAAGTTGTAGTTGACCGTCCAGAAGACACAGAGATGCTGATATTTTGTGACCAACTCCAGGACCGTCCGGAAACCTTCGGCCGTGTCAAAATCCTGCGCCCCGCTCCCCTGCTCCCAGGCATAGATGGTGAGCAGCTCCAAGGCATATTTGGGGGGCAGAGACCCCTTTTTCTTCAGTTTGCTTCCACACTGAGGGAAGAGTGGAAACATCAGACGATACTGGTTAAAGCAGGAAGGCGAAATGAGCGTAGCAAGAGCCGTAGAGGGTGCACGTGAAGGACTGCTGGGGCCGCAGTAGGGCACCCAAGTCTTGAGACGCAGTGCTGGGACTGGTCTCGGAAGGGTCACTTTGCAGCTTAAAGGCAGCCCACGCGAGCTTCCTTGTTGTGCTTTGGCTTTATGTGACTTCCTAGAGTTATAACATAGTACCATTTACTAAAGACTCACTGTGTGCTAATTATGGGGCCAGACATTCCACCTATGTCATTCCTTCCTGATCCCCCAACATCCCTACACAGTGGGCAGAGGTCGCCATGATGAAGTCATGGGGAAGTGAGGTGACTTGCTCAAGGTCACCCTGTAGCCCTGAGCCTCTGAGCACCCTGGGGCTGGGTGTAGACGTGGAAACCACAGGGTTCAGTCTCCTCGGGTTTCAGGAAGCTGGACACAGAAAGGAGACATCTCCTGAAAGAGCTGCTATTGTCCTGGGTGTCTGCTGTCATGAAAATACTCAGAAACTACCCTGTGAGCAAGACTGATGGAAGTGAAAGGAGGCGAAGCAGTATAGAAAATGCAGCCCCTGGTGCTGCCTGTCGCTTCAACCTGCCTTCCAAGAGGTAGCATCTGTGCCTATTCATTATGGACACCCAGCAGCAGATAAGCCATGCTGGTGACTTGTAGGCATGAAAATCCCAACTTCATCTGCCCTTGGGAGGCACGATAACTTGGATTCCTGCAGAATTCTTTGGGTGTCAGAGCAAAAGCAAAATAAACCATGTGTAGCAGCTTTGTTGGTAGGAGATGCTTACATCTGACCCATCTCTAGGGGGCTGGTGATGGGAACTCCACAGAGATACTCAGGGTTAGGCGTGGGAAGATTCTGTAATGTGGTCCAGTCCCCAGCACGGGAGACTGTGAGCACCTGGTAAGTGCTGCTTTCATGGTCACAGAGTACTGATAGAAATAATAACCAGATGACCAGGACAAGAGCTGTCATACCCATTTGTACCAGTGCTTCACCAGGCGAATTAAATCCTTCAGTTTGGTGGGCCGGGAGCAAACGAAATTGCGCTGTAGCTCTGTGAAACAGGTAGAAAATTCTCCCCCCAGGGCGTCTGAGGATTTATGCAAACAGATGAGGTCAGCATAGATCCTGGGGCTGGGTGTACAGCCAGACTTCAGTTCACCTAACATGGGGAAGAAATTTACATTATGCTTTAATCTGCACAGAAAGTAACAGATTTCAAAACACTGTTGACAACTATAATTTAATTCTGGGAAATTATTTTGAACTCTATTAGTGTATGTGAGTTACTGATGTCTAAGATATCGGGGCATCTCCAGAGTAATGAGATATTAAAACTTACATGGTTTATATGAGTATAGGTGGTATTTATTATTAAAGCGTTATCTAGACCTGCACTGTCCGATAGGGGAGCCATCAAATAGCCATCAGGTGGCTATTTGCATTCAAACTCATCAAAGGAAAATCAAATGAAAAATTTAGTTCCTTACTCGTACTAGCAACATTTCACGCTCTCAATAGATACAGAACACAGATATAGGACGTTTTCGTTATCCCAGAAAGGCCTTCTGGACAGTGCTGATCTGAAGTTTGCAAACTGTGGCCCCCAGGCTAAATCTGGCCGCCTGCTTGTTTTTGTAAATAAAGCTTCATCGGAACACAGTCACACCCACTTATTAATGTATCGTCTATGGCTGTTTTCAAGCTACAAAGGCAGAGTTGAGCAGTTGTGACAGATACCTTATGGTCCTTAAAGCTGAAAATATTTGCTATCTTGCCTTTTATTAAAAAAGTTAGCTGACCCCTATCTATATACTGTCGTTTCCTCTCTAAAGACCCTAAGAACCGTTCAGAGGGAAGGTACCAGAGTCTTCTTGATTCTGATTTGGAAAATGCCTGAAATAGCCTTGGTTCCTTTTAATACACCACTGTGTATCTGGCACTCACGAATTGAATTTCTAAAGGAGTTTTTGCCTAAGATTAAAGGCGAACACCCAGATTTCCTGTCTTTGCCTCAGAATTTCTCCCACAGTCTGTTTTTTCATTTCCTTCCCTAATACTTGAGGCATTTTATCTATAAATGTGTACTGAATTCCCATGTACCCCATTCTTTGACAGATGTTGTGAATGACACCATGGGAGTATAAGATGTGGATCTGGCCCTCGTAGGGATAAAATAAACGAGAATGAAAATGTATACAGGTGTAAGGTATTGCTGTCATCATGGATGCCACCTGTTGGGGCACTGGACCAGGTCCGATTAGTAAGTCACGTGACTTTCCCTCTTCCCTCTCCCCCCCCCCCCCCCCGCCCCCACACCAGAATCCCTCTTTCCCTCGTCCAGAAGCTCAAATCTTAGGAGCCTTACCTAGGGCATTAAATGCAGGCAGCACATCAAACTCAACACTTTCCTTGAGGACTCCGCGCCCCCCCCCGCCCCCACACCAGAATCCCTCTTTCCCTCGTCCAGAAGCTCAAATCTTAGGAGCCTTACCTAGGGCATTAAATGCAGGCAGCACATCAAACTCAACACTTTCCTTGAGGACTCTGGATTTCAGAGTGAAACTCAGCACCCGGGGAGCCTTCCATTTTGAAATCTCAAACTTCACTTCAAAATTCTTCTCCTGCTGACAGGCTTCCAGCTGCTTATGGATTTCCTTGATGATGTTGCATCTCTCGTTTTTTTGGGAGGTGTAGCTTTTCAGCGAGTCCGCGAACACAACAAGGTCGGCATCGGAGCCAGTCTTCAGAGCCGTGCCTTTGGCGGTTGACCCCCCCTAGGGAAGAAAGGCAAATCGAGGTACAGCATTTTCTAGAGCTTGAGCCCTCACCCCCATGGGCTGGCGCCCGTTGGGCTAATTAATGAGGTTGCCAGGAGCAGTGCCAAGTTCGAGTCTCCAGTTAGGGCTGATTCCATTTTCCAAACAAGTAGAATCATCGGGTTCCAAAGGTGGCTCATCTCATGCCATTTGATGTGTGAATTCGCCCACAAACAATGGATGGGCTCGTTATAAATGACCTGCTTCTCAAGTCAACTTCCTAAAGATTTCTGGTAAAGACGTAGGTAGCTTTACAGACTCACAGACATGGAGAACAAACTAGTGGTTACAGTGGGGAGAGGGAAGTGGGGAGGGGCACTGCCGGGGTGGGGGCGTAAGAGGTGTAAGCTATTAGCAATAAAATAAGCTACCAGGTTATATTGTACAACATGCGGTATATAGCCAATATTTTATAATAACTATAAATGGAGTACAACCTTTAAAAATTGTGAATCACTATACGGTACACCTGTAACTTATATAATATTGTACAGCAACTATACTTCAATAAACATAAATAAATTTTAAAAAGACACCATAGTGAGAAAAAAAATCCTCAACTAATAGTGAAAATCTAAAATTCTCCCCCTAGATAAAACAAAATTCGAATGAATCAATATGCAATGAGCAAATTTTCAACACAAGGCACTGTATTAATATCGGCTGAATGTGCTCTGTCAGACATTCTATAGATCCCTTTGCATACTTGATCTTATGAAATACAGTCCTCAAGATGTCCATTTACAGTATACTGGACAAACAAACAAAAAAGAGTATGTAGCTTTATTTGAATTCCTGTGACCTGAAATAAATCAAACTAAAGGCAAGCCTGATGTCATCTCTTCCCTCCTGCAATCTGGTGACCACTGGATGAATATTCATCATTTAGATGCAGGGGTCGGCAAACTTTCTGTAAAGCATTAGATGATACGTATTTTAGGTCTTGTGGGCTACGTGTGTCTCTGCCACATAAGTTTCTACTTCCCCCTCCTCACTTTTCCCCTCCCCGTCCTCCTCCTTTTCCTCTTTCTCTTCCTCCTCTCCCTTCTTGTCCTTCTTCTTCAACTATGTAAAAATGTAAAAGCACTCTTAGCTCGCTGGCCCTGGCTGGCCAAGCTCTGCACGAGGCAGCGTAGGCAGGCACACAGGTTCATTCTGTGTGTTTTGTGAAGTTCTCCCTGAAGGCACAGCTCCTTAGCTGACGGGCCTCTTTGAGGGTGGGTCAGGGAGGAGCCATCTTCACACGGAGCTCTCTCAATGCCACAGCTTGGTGGCGAGGGGAGGGAGTGGAGCTTCCTGTACACAGAGGCTCAGTTAATCCCTGGTCCATGCCACTTCATTCATGCAGCTGGTCTCCCGGGCCACAGCCCCCTCCCTACATCCTCCGGGTGGCACCTCCCCCATCACCTCAGCAGACAACTTTCTTGCAACCAACTTCAGGAAGATAGAAAGCGCAACTTCTTATGGGCCAAAGGCTCTCTTCCTATTTTCTTCTTTGACGTGTCATTAACATTTCTTATTTATTTACTATCATGTTAATGAGAGGCTGGGGAAGGAGAGGACAAAATGAGTGCTTCCACAATGGTTCACTGACCATGAACACAGCCAGTCTTGTTTTCCCTCAAATTAACCTCGTGAGACATTTTACTCACGGCGCATGGGACGTCAGTACTGGCCCCCAGACCCGTCCCAGGGCAGCATGCACACAGATCTGTTATTTGCATCACGGCAAATGTTTTTGCTCACAGGTCAGCACTTTTCTCCCTCCCTTCTTGTGACCCTGGACACACAGTTATCTGGTTGGTGGCCAACAGACGGAGGCAAGTGTGTCAGCGCGTGACCTTGGAGTCTTGGACCAGGGTGGCCCCATCTGCTGAATCTCTAGCTCAGTTGATGGGATGAAAGGAAACTAGGAAGACCGTCACTTTTTGGTTTAATACGCACGGAGCTTAGAATCTGCTGTGGTTCAAATGGTGGCCCCCCGAAAAGAGATGTCTGCTGGCGACATGTGTAAATGTGATGTTCTTTGGAAAAAGGGTCTTTATAGATGTAATTAAGTTAGGGATCTGCGGGCCCTAAATTCCGTGACAGATGTTCTTAGAAGGGAAGAGAAGAAAGACCCAGAGGGAAGGCGAGGGGGGCGGGGAGGGAGGCAGAGACTGGAGTGATGCACTACAAGCCAAGCACTGGCGAGCGTTGCCAGCAGCTCTCGGAGGTTAACACAGAATCGGAAGTCTACTGTGATTAGAACTCGGCACTTTCACTGCCATGGGCTGGGCTCCATCCCTGGTCGGGGAACTAGGGTGCCGCAGGCCGCACAGTGTGCGCCCCCCAAAAGTCTATTGTGAATGGCGTAAGCGGTGCATCAGCACCGTCCACTGAAAACCAGGGTCCTAGTTGCCCATCTCCCCAGCTTCCCTCCCTCATCCTTTGTCCTCACATTTCCAGTGGTCACAAGCATTGCAGAGTTACAGGAACGGCTTAGTCCCCGCCAATAACAAAGAGAAAGGCCATTGCTCACCTTGACAATCTTCTGACACTTTGTAGTTGAATGTCGAAAGCAATTTTCTTTAAGGAACTTACAGATGACGTCAACAGCTTTCTTGATCTGATCTAGGAAAGTCTTGCTGGGCTGGAGAAAGTCCTTGATGAACTTATCTAGAAGATGGCCTGGGGTCACGTAGAGCGGTGCAGGCTGTGGAAGGAGCCCACTGTGAGATGCCCCCGGCCAGCCGCCTGTCCCCCACCCCCGCTTCCTCCCCTGCCTGCTCTGCTCCCCCATCTCTCCCTCCTGCTCCCAACTCCCCCGCTGGTACCTTTGTCACCCTGAGTTCTTGCACTGACATATCCCAAGAGCATACCTGAGAGTTTCGGGTGGTACCCAAGATCCCCCAGAAACAGAACCTCTCCTGGTTGTTCCTCTTACCCTCTAGAAGGGATCTGGATCCTCCTCTCGACAGGTCTGTGAAGACCTGGCTCCAAATTACTGTCTAGTTTCCACTTTCTGCTCTGGGATCATCCACAAATGGCCAGCACCTCTTGGCTTCTCGTACTGCTCGGTTCCTTCCTTATTTTCCCATTTATTATAGGTATTTTTGACTTCTGATGATCACATTATCCCTTTTTCAAGGTTCTATCAGCCTCTGTTAAACACCCTGTGCCCAGGTGGATCGGTTTCCCTGAACTGCCGTACCAAATCACGTTTCTAGACGTCTGCAATAAAAGCGTAGGCAGGGCCAGGCTCCCTCCAAGGGGTCTCGGGGAAGTCCTTCCTTGGGTCTTCCAGCTTCTGGCAGTCCACGGCCTTCCTTGTCTTGTGGCCGCATCACGCTGACCCCTGCCTCTGTTGTCACGTGGCTTTCTCCCTTCTGTGTCTGTGTCCCTGTGTGTCTTCTTATAAGGGCACCAGTCATTGGATTCAGGGCCCACGCTGATCCAGGATGACCTCTTAAGTGGTAATACCTGCAAAGACCCTACTTCCAAAGAAGGTCACATTCTGAGGATCCGGGTGGACATGAATCTTGCGGGACACTATTTAGCCCTCCACCCCAGGGGATGCTGTTCCCTCTAAGTGTGTTGAAGACAGGGCTGTCCTGGAGTCAGAGGGGCTGTGTGTTCAGTCTGAAGGGACAGTTACCTGCTCTCTAATCCAATGGGACCGTGGAGGGTTGGACCTGCTCACTCCCTTGTACCTGTGGTCACTTCTGGAAGGAAACCATATTCTGATGTCTAAATGGGGTCTGACACGTGCATAAAAGTGAAGTTCTCTCCTCTTCAGTAGAAAACATCAGATGGGATGTGCTCCATGGACCACAGGTCATGACACCTCACCTGAGCATCTTCTCTTCCCTGTTCTGCATGCTCTGGTCAGGCCTCAGTCTGCAGAGGCAGTTTACTTCTTGCTAGTGGGGGGGAGAATAGTGATGTTCCCCCCCTCCACACACACACAAAGTCCACTTCCTGCTCTATGACTATGTTACCCTATATGGAAAATGGGACTTTGCGGATATGATCAAATTTGTGTTGATAGATGTGCTTCTCCTTTGGGGGATGGGAGGGGAAAAACCAATGCACCTGGCCCTTCATTAGTTCTCCCATTTGCAGCCTCGCTTCTCGCTCTCGCCCCCAACGCCTGTTTCAGTAGAGCTCAGAGGTTGTCTCAGCATCCGCAGGGGTGACTGCCACCCACGTCTCCTGGGCTCTGCTCCATTTCATCTGTCACCACCTTCTCACCTGCTTTCTCTCTTGCAGAAACTAAGTGAAATCTCTCATCTGCAGGTTCCCGCCTTTTCTCTTTGTTCAATTTTGCACTTGACTATCATTTTAATGGAAGGGGAGGTCCCTAATGGAGTGTTATAGACTGAATTGTGTCCCCCTAAAAGATATGTTGAAGTCCCAACCTCTAGGCCCTATGAATGTGACCTTATATGGAAATAGGGTCTTTGCAAAGAGGTAATCAAGTTAAGACGAGGTCATTACTGTGGGTCCTAATCCAGTACGACTGGTGTCCTTATAAGAAGAGGAGAGAGACACAGAGACAGACATGCCTGGAGGGAGGACATTGTGAAGACACACAAGAGAAGGCCATGTGACAACGGAGGCAGAGATTGGAGTGTTGCTGTCACAAGCCACGGACTGCTAACGACCACCGGAAGCTGGAAGAGGTGAGGAAGGACTTTTCCCTAGAGCCTTCAGAGGGAGCATGGCCCTGTCAACATCTTGATCTTGGATTTCTAGCCCCCAAAAACTGTGAAAGAGAAAATTTCTGTTGCTTTAAGCCACCAGTGCATGGTGCTTTGTCACGGCACCTCTGGGAAACCAACTCACGGTGATCTTGGATAAGACTGCAGTCCGAGTATCGGGAGGGCCCTGCCTGCAGCAGGACACGAGCTATATTGGAAAGCCCTCTCACCAGAACATTCCAGGACAGTCCAGGTGACTCGTTCAGCCTGAGAGAAGATAACCAGATTTGAGCTTCTTGTTTTAGCAGCTGCCAGCAGGTGTTATCTTTGCTCACATTACTGGTTGGGTCAGTTGGATCCAAGATTACTGGCCTATTAATTTGATGAAAAAAAAATCAGTTGGGAGAAGAAATCATCTTGGGGGAAAGAGGCCTGGACTGGACGTCTGGAAACCTGGATTTTACCTCCTGCAGTTCCTCCCAATTGCTGAAGTGCTCTAAGATGTCTAGCCTCTCTGTGTCTAGTGTTCTCTGCTTTACAGACATGTTCCATTCATAACCTAATAAAATGGTCTCCTCTTTCTGCGGACCCCTCCTCTCTTTGCCCCTTCCTTCTATGGGGGGAAGTGTTTGCTTTGGGGACAAAATGTGACAATGGTTTAGAATGTGAAAAGCATCGAAGCGTCCCTCTTTCA
Source organism: Physeter macrocephalus (assembly GCF_002837175.3). Taxonomy (NCBI): domain Eukaryota; kingdom Metazoa; phylum Chordata; class Mammalia; order Artiodactyla; family Physeteridae; genus Physeter; species Physeter macrocephalus. The sequence goes on along the minus strand of NC_041232.1, from coordinate 11,638,236 downwards.
GACAGACCTCTCTTTGCCTCCCTACCCACTGCTGCTGGCATTCTTTTGGTGCATCCTTGGCTGGGAAAGACAGGGATGCACCCTCATTCTAAGGGGGTAAAGCCTGGCATGTAGATAAAGAGGTAAGCAGAGAGGGCCGTGGGAAGCTTGGTACCTCGGGGATCGGAGGTGGCCCAGCAGGATGTTGCGGACGGTATTATCCTCAAAGTTGTAGTTGACTGTCCAATAGACACACAGCTGCTCCTGCTGCCTGATAAGCTCCAGAACAGTCCTGACACCTTCAACTATATCAAAGTCTTCTGCTCCACAGCCCTGTTCCCAGGCATAGATCGTGAGCAGCTCCAGCGCATACAGGGGCAGCAGGGATGAATCCTTCAGCTTTTCCTGGCACTGTGGAAGGAGAAAAGTGTAGTAGATCATTTGGAACCCAGTTCCGCCCATGCCAGGGGTCTGAAATCAAGAAACTAGAAGTCTGGGGCTTCCCTGGTGGCGCAGTGGTTGAGAGCCCGCCTGCCGATGTGGGGGACATGGGTTCGTGCCCCGGTCCGGGAAGATCCCACGTGCCGCAGAGCGGCTGGGCCCGTAAGACATGGCCGCTGAGCCTGCGCGTCCGGAGCCTGTGCTCCGCAACGGGAGAGGCCACAACAGTGAGAGGCCCGCGTACCGCAAAAAAAAAAAAAAGAAACTAGAAGTCTATAGGAAGTCACTGTCCCCTGTCAATGATTGAAATGATATCATGGCTAAAATTCGAGGGACTGACAATAGCAAGTGTTGATAAGAATGTGGAGCACCTGAAATTGTCATACACTGCTGACAGGAGTGTGATTTGGTACAACCATTTGAGAAAACTATTTGGGTGTATTTACTAAAGTTGTATATATATATATATATATATTCCACAAATTTATTCATATATGCCATGTGTATATGTATACACATATACATATATATTCATATATGTATATATACACAGATAAGGTATATATAATGTATATATGTACAATGTGTGTATATATATAAGGTATATGTGTGTATATATGTGTATATATATATATATACACATATATACACACACATACATATATAAAGTATACCTTATAGCACAGCAGTCTCACTCCTGCATATTTACCCAAGAGGAATGACTGCTTAAGTTCACAAAAAGACATGTAGGGGAATATCCACTGTAACCTAATTCATAATAGCCCCAATTTGGGAACGACCCATATGTCCCTCAGCAGTAAAATGCATCCATGTACAGTGCATTAATGCAATGGAATAATACAAAACAATGAAGAACCACTACTCCCTGCAACAACACGGACAAATCTCTCAGGCATAATATTGAGCAAAAGATGGCAAGCACGAAGTATATGCAGTATGATTCCATTGACATCAAGTTTAAAAACAAGCAAAACTAATTTGTGGTAACAGATGTTAGTATAGTGGTTTGTTTGAGGGGAGTATAGACTGGGAGTGGACATCCTGCTGGAGCGCAGGAAATGTGCCCTATTTTGATCTGGGTGTTGCCTGAAAGGCTATAAAAACACATTGAGCTGTATTCTTTTTTTTTTTCTTTGCCCGCATGGCATGTGGGATCTTAGTTCTCCCACCAGGGTTCAAACCAGCACCCCCTGCACTGCAAGGGCAGTATCTTAACCATTGGACCACCAGGAAATCCCTGAGCTGTATCCTTAACATTGTGGTACTTTACCCAACGTGAATTATCTCAGTAAAAGGGAAACGGATGATAGCAATAGACATGCAATTTGAAGTTTACCTTTTGACACCAGTACTTTACCAAGAGGATCAAATCCTTCAGCTTGCTGGGATGGTTGCTAAAAAACTTCTCCTGGAGTTCAGTAAAGCAGATTGAGAACTCACCGGGGCTGGCTTTCACCATATCCAAGGATCTTTTGAGCTCTCGATAGGTGCAGAGGCTGGGCTTCTCACTTAAGCCTGGTATGAAACAGCAACAGAACTTTTGGTTTTCATGGAACCTGGCTTTGGTGAGCCCACAAAGAAGGCTGGATGTGGTTTGGTAGCACATGTTCACTGCTTCATCTGTAAGAGGACTGGTGCATTTACATAAAAGGTGAGGGGTGGCTTGTCCTGCTATATAATAAAATGTAGTTAGGCTAATATTTAGTAAAGAAAGTAATTTAAAAATTTCTCAGTAGTTTACTTTTCTCAGAAAGCGACCATTATTGTTTCCGTCTGGGAAAGGTTATCTGTTTGGAATGTGTAGCTCTGCCGCCATCTGGTGGCAGCTTCTCGGTACTACATGTGAGGAAGAGCTGATTTCTCGTTCTCACATCATTCTTTGCGAGATGGAGTGCAGCCAGCAGAGGGCGCTCTGGCCTAATCTCCAGCCACCGTGCTCTGAACCAGAGGACAGAACATAGGATTTCCTAGGAATTCTGAGTCACACTCTGTCTCTTCACCTTGACTCCAGCCTTCCTTTGAGTCAGGCACGTATACTCAACCCTTATCATCCTAAAGGTCCTGCAAGTTAGCTGTTTCTAGCCTTGATCTTACAGTTGGCAAAAGTGGGTTAGTAGTAAGACCAGGATGAGAATTCAAGGCTGCCTACCTTGCAAACTGGTGCATTTTTCTCTGCACTAGGTCACCTTTCTGCGAATGTAAGTCATCAGGGTGTGTGTGTGTGTGTGTGTGTGTGTGTGTGTGTGTGTGTGTGTGTGTCCACCTTGAAGGCACTGGGCCTGGGGCTTAAAAGACCTGGGCTTTTATTCTAGTTCTGTCAGTAACTGGCTGTGTGGCCCTGGACACATTCATTTCATTCTGCTTCCTCGCTTGTTTAATGAGGGGTTGAATTCCAGCTCTGGTATTTAAGTTTGTGATAATATATGTACCTATGCTTGAGACTAAGCCGTGACTATGCTTAGTCTTACCCATTCAATCAACCATCCATCCATCTAGTCAACCATCCATCCATCCATCCATCCAACCGTCTATCCATTCAAACAGTTGCCCGTGGAAGATCTTTGCCTTGATGTTGACCTGATTAGAGGCACATTCCAAATACCAGCTCCAGCTGAACTTTTCCCAGATGTTTGCCCCATCCTCTGCCTCTAACCAGCATTTATTCTAGTCTAAATCCTCCAGTGTAGTCCGCAGAACAGCAGCAATATCATGGCTCTGGTTAGAAATATAGAATCCTGGACCCCAATCTCCTGAATCAGAACCTGCATTTTAACAAGTTTCTCAGGTGATTTGTGTGCATGTCACAGTTTGAGATGCTCTACTCCAGAGTCTAGAACATTTCCTCCAAAGTCAACTAGGAAATAAGGGAGAAATTCTACAGAAGGGAGTAAGCTCAGGGCAGGAGGAATCTCCTCTTTTGAAAGTCAACGGTCTCTCGGGACTTTCCTGGTGGTCCGGTGGTTAAGACTCCGCACTTCCACTGCAGGGGGTGCAGGTTCCATCCCTGGTAGGGGAACTAAGATCCTGCATGCCTCACAGTGAGAAAAGAAAGAAAGAAAGGAAAGAAAGGAAGGAAGGAAGAAAGAAAGGAAGGAAGGAAGAGAGAGAGAGAAAGAGAGAGAGAGAGAAAGAAAGAAAGGAAGGAAGGAGGGAAAGAAAGTCTATGGTCCCTCATTTTGGAAAGCACCAGTGGTATTTATTCAGATGCCAGGCTATCTACCACCCCTTTTTCTGGCTTTGCTCTCTTGACAAGCCCCTCGAGACCCGAACCTCCACCCCCACCACACACCCAGGGGGGCTCACCCAGAGCGTTGAACGCAGGCAGCACCTCAAAAGTGACGCTCTGCTGTTTTGTGGACAGCTGGATGGTGAGCTTGCCATTGATGCTCTGCGTCTCCATCTTGGCTGCCAGCTTCATTGTGAGCTCACAGAGTTTCAACTGTGCCCAGATTTTGCTGAGGAGGTCGTGTTGGCTTTTCTTCTGATCCTGGAATTTTTCAAGGCCACCGATGAAGATGACGAGGGTACCATCGGAGTTGCCCCTCAAGACCGTTCTCCGGCCATAGGAGCCACCCTGCCAGCAACAGAGAAGTGGATGTGAGACTCTGAACCCTTTGGGGTCACAGGGCACCCCGACAGGCAGAAATATTTCTCACCTCAAGCAAAAGCCCCAAATGTCAACATAGTCTAAAAGCGGAGTGGCAGATGTTCATTTGTCCACCCAAAGAACTGAATCGGGATGCCCATAGCATCACTTTTTTAAAAAATAAATTTACTTATTGTATTATTTATTTATTATTTTTGGCTGTGTTGGGTCTTCGTTGCTGCGCGCGGGCTTTCTCTAGTTGCGGCGAACGGGGGCTACTCTTCGTTGTGGTGCACCAGCTTCTCATTGCGGTGGCTTCTCTCGTTGTGCAGCACATGCTCTAGGCGCATGGGCTTCAGTAGTTGTGGCACACGGGCTCAGTAATTGTGGCTCACGGGCTCAGTAGTTGTGGCACACGGGCTTTGTTGCTCCACGGCATGTGGGATCTTCCCGGACCAGGGCTCGAACCCATGTCCCCTGCCTTGGCAGGCGGATTCTCAACCACTGCACTGCCTGGGAAGCCCCATAGCAGCACTCTTCCTACGAGCCCCAAACTGGAGGCAACTCGAATGGCCATCAGCAGTAGAATGGACAAATGTGGTGTATTCATACAGGGAACACATGACAGCAATGAAGTGATAAACAACAGCTGCACACAACAACATAAATTTCGTCAACAGATGGGTCAAAAAACCCCCCACACTAAAGCCACACAGTGCCTGATTTCTTTTATACAGGGTGACCAACCTGTCTGGTTTACCCTGGACATACTCAGTTTCAGCACCAAGAGGCCCATGTCCCAGAAAACCCTTCAGTCACGGGCAAGCTGGGATGGTTGGTCACTCTATACAAAGTTTAAAAATAGGCAAAACTAATCTATGCTATGCTGTCAGAAGTCAGGAGAGTGGTTGCCTGGGGTTGGGGGTAGTGACTGGATGGGGGGTTCAGGGGCTCTTGGGTCGGGGCTGGGAATATTTTATTTCTTGATCTGGGTGTAGGTTACACATGTATGTTGTTTGTGGCAATCCATCAGGCTGTACACTTAGATCTGTGCACTTTTTGTATGTATTATTAATATTTTAATCAGAAAAAAGTTAACAATATTGAGAGGGAGGATGGTATAGTGGTTAAGGGTACATGCTCCCAAACAGATTACCTGAGCTTAAAATGCCAGGTCGGATGCCAACTATTATATAACTTCCCCACGCTTCAGTTTCCTCATCTGGGCCAAGGCAGGAGACACCAAGTGTCTAGCTATCTTTACGGCTAGGGCTCGTGGGTGTGTGTAAGGGCAGAGGCCAGAAAGCGCTGTGACTACAGAGAAGCGGGATGCCGGTGCCGGAGAGCATGGCGTTTGTGGTGGGCATCCATAAGCCCCTCCCCACCCTAGGGTCCTGGCCCCTTCCCAGTACCCTTTCTTCCCCAAAGGTCCAGAATCTTCAGCCTCAACCCTGGGATTTGTGCCCATAGCACCAAACATTTCTAACTGAGGACAGCTCCCCACCCCTTGCTGTTGAGAAGACACAGAGCATCCGTGGGTAGATTTACTGAAGTCTTGTAGACTCAGTTTACTCCTCTGTAAAATGGGGAGGACAAAAACAATAAAAGTAACCACAGCTAATTTACTGCACTAACTTTGTACCAACCCTGTGCAAGAACATTATGTGCTTAAGCCTCATAACACTTTGCAATGAGTATTATTTCTCTCCCATTTTACAATTCAGACACTGAGGCACAGAGAGGTTAAGCAACCTGCCCTGGGTCACCCAGTAGTAAGGGGTAGAACCGGCCCCAACCTGTACTCCTAAACTCTACACCATATCCCACCATCTCACTCGAGTGTGGGGCTAGACAAGACGAAGTCTTGTGTGCCCAGGGCCCGGCACACAGTAGGTGCTCAGCACCAAGTTGCTCTGCCTTCTGGGTCCCAGAAGCCCTGACCCCAGCCTTCTACTCACTTTGGCCACACCGGTCACCAGGGGGAACTGCTCAGCTTCCTGCAGGACTGCACAGATGGTGTCCACGGTCTGGTCGATCTGTTTCTGACAGTCTTCAAAGGGCCTCAGATTGTCCTGGATAAACTCACCCAGTTTCTGGGCAGGCCATTCGTAGAGATGGGACTCCCAGTTGCCCATTGCTCTGGCTGGCTGCTGAGATGACAGCTAATGGCAGAGCTGGAGGCAGAAGAGAATGAGGAACTCCTGTGCCCGAAGACTGAAACCGAAACTCATGTCTGGGAAAACGAAACTCACAGAACCTTCCCAACCGGCTGCCTCAGTCCAGGGTTTTGCACTCCCCCAAGCTGTGATGATCAGCCTTTCAACTGCTCTCAAGGAGTACTTGTGGTTAAAAATGCAGCTTCTGGAGCTGGACTATGAGGGCTTGATACATGCGAGATCTGTGTCCTTGAGCACATTGCCAGTCCTTTTTGTGCCTTGATTCCCCCATCTATAAAATGCGGATAACAATGGTACCTGTCTCACAGGCTTAATGCAAGGATTAAAGACTTGCAAAGTGCTTAGAACAGGACCTGGCACATGGCTAGAGCTGTAAAGTGTTTGTTAAGCAAATAACTTCATAGGGGGCCAAAGGTCATCTTTTTTCTTTTTTTTTTAATTGAAGTATAGCTGATTTACAATGTTGTGTTAGTTTCAGGTATACAGCAAAGTGATTCAGTTATATCTATATATAGTTTTTTTAGATTATTTTCCCAGAGGTCATCTTTTGAGGCTCTTTCGCCTTCTCCCTGTTCCCAATGGCCTGGGAACTCAGTTTATGAGAACAGCGAGGAGAAAGAGACCCAGAGAGGGCGCTGACTTGTTCAGGGACACACAGCAAGGCAAGGGCTCAGCCACTCGGGTTTTAGTTCTGCCACCGAGCAAACACAGGTCCCAAGAGGTCTGTGTCTGTGTGCCCAGTTCCTCAGCACACACATGGACACCTGCCAGGTTTCATCGGGCACTTACCCCACCCAGCAAGGAAGGAAAACAGGCCCAGGAGCACACAGGCCAGGGAGGAGACAGATGTGCAACTCTTGTGTCCAGGAACATGAAAATGAAACTCCCAGGCAGCTCCCACTGGCTTCCTCTGTAACACAGAAGGCAAACATCTCCAAGGTGGGACAGAAGCAGACCCCTTCTCTGTTGTGATGATTAATTTTGTGTCAACTTGGCTAGGACCATGGTACTCAGATATTTGGTCAAACAGTCTTCTAGATCTTTTTTTGAAGGTATTTTTGAGATGAGATCAACATTTAAATCAGTAAACTTCAAGGAAAGCAGATTACTCTCTATAATGTGGGTGGGCCTCATCCAATCAGGTGAAGGCATGAATAGAAAAAAAGCCTGGGGACTTCCTTGGTGGCACAGTGGTTAAGAATCTGCCTGCCAATGTAGGGGACACGGGTTTGAGCCCTGGTCCAGGAAGATCCCACATGCCGCAGAGCAACTAAGCCCATGTGCCACACTACTGAGCCTGCGCTCTAGAGCCTGTGTGCTGCAACTACTGAGCCCGCATGCTGCAACTACTGAAGCCCGTGCGCCTAGAGCCTGTGCTCCGCAACAAGAGAAGCCACCACAATGAGAACGCCACATGCTGCAACGAAGAGTAGCTCCCACTCACCACAACTAGAGAAAGCCCGAGCACAGCCAAAAATAAATTAATTAATTAAAAAGAAAAAAGTATGCCAATGTGTTTACGTGCACCACAACGAAGAGTAGCCCCTGCTCGCCGCAACTAGAGAAAGCCTGCAAGCAGCAACAAGGACCCAGTGCAGCCAAAAATATAAATTAAAAAAAAAAAAAAGAAAAAAGAAAAAAGCCTGATCTCCCCCAAGGAAGAGGGAACTCCACCAGCAGATGCTTCCCTGGGTTTCCAGCTGGCCAGCCTACCCTGCAGAATTTGGACTTGCTGGCCCCTGCAATGGCACAAGCCGATTCCTTAAAACAAATCTTTCTCTAAATCTAGATCTATAAAACCTATTAGTTCTGTTAACCTCAAAAGTAAAACAGCCAGTTATTTTACCAGCAAAATGGCTTTATTCGGGAACAGCAGAGAATTTCAATTTGGGATAAGCAGGCTATAGCAAAAGCCATAGGCAAGTCCAACAAACAGAGAAGAGGAACATTATTTTATAGAGAAAAAGGAGGACGTTGGGAGGGGTTGTTTGGAACGAGAGTCCATTGGAGAAAAGCAAGAATTCAGGGTGATGACAGGTAATTGGCTTAGTTGCCGGGGTAGTCGGTTTCCTCCAAGAGATGCAATGTACATCTTTCCTGTCCAGGCCTGTCATTGACAGGTTTTTCCTGTTGATGCTTCTTCTTGTTGGAGTCTGTTGATTGTCTTTCCTATGACTGAATTCCAGTGGTACTTGAGGTGTGTGAGAGCGCCCCCTTCTGGTCTCCTGACTCCACTTAAAATGAGGTTTCCCTTTATGTGTTCATTTTCACTGTTCAGTTTCTCTGGAGAAAGTTGATTATCACACCTGCGCATTCAGGGCCCTTCCCTGCCCTATCTGACTTCTACTGTAACACCTAGAGGTAGGCTGGGTGGGCCGAGGTCATAAGCCTTCTTTTCTAGATAAGAACATAGAGGCTCAGAGAGTTGAAAAAATTTGCCCAAGGTCACACAGCTTGTAAGTTGTCTGACTAGGTTCTAACTACCCGCTTTCCAAAGTCTGTGCTTTATTTTTATTTTTAAAATATTTTATTTTGAAATCTTTTGAAACACAAAGAACTCTCTCATATCCTTCATCCTGAAATATTTCTCCACATTTGCTCCTCATTCTCTATGTATCAGTATCATTATTACTAAGCCATTTGAGTGCATGTTGCAGATAACCGGGCAGAAGCCAGGAGGTTTCCTATCTACCGCCCCACCGCCAGCCTCGCCCCCTCCCCACCCACACAGCCTTGCCCACTACCAACATCCCCCAGCAGAGTGGGAGAGTGGGACACTTGTTACAAGTGATGAAGCTTCATGAACACATCAGAATCACCCAGTCCCCTTTACTCTTTTTTTTTTTTTTTTTTTTTTTTTTTGGCGGTACGCGGGCCTCTCCCTGTTGTGGCCCCTCCCGTTGCGGAGCACAGCACAGGCTCCGGACGCGCAGGCCCAGCGGCCATGGCTCACGGGCCCAGCCGCTCCGCGGCATGTGGGATCTTCCCAGACCGGTGCGTGAACCCAGTTCCCCTGCATCGGCAGGCGGACGCGCAACCACTGCGCCACCAGGGAAGCCCCCCTTTACTCTTAAATACTTCCATATGTATCCCCTAAGAATATGGGTATCTTGTTACATAAACACAGAATGACAACCCCATTCAGAATTGTACCTTTGATACAATGCTATCATCTCTTATAGCATATACAATGGATATATTCTTATATTCCATTTTTACCAGTTATTCCAATGTTGTTCTTTATAGCAACCCCCGCTCCCCCAAATCTAGGATCATGTTACATTTAGATGTCATGTGTCAGAGATGGGTCTCCTGGGAAGCCACTGGGAAAGGGATGGTGACTTTTTATTGGGGGAACCTCTCAGTGTTCTAACGGTCCATCCTTGAAGTAGTTTGATGGGGCAGATGGAGCGTCCCTCGTTTGTGGCCCATTTAGTTTGCCCCCAGGGACACCATATTTTATGACCAGCTCCTTAATTCTCTGTGGGTCAGGCCATCCTGACTGCCCGTCCACCCTACCACTCACGAAGAGAAGTGTGTCCACGTCACGGGTAAGTGTTGTCTCATGGCCGCTATGATTTCCGGGTTCTACCATCCCCAGTGCTGGTAGGAGGCCTGTGGCAGCATCTTCTATGGACGAGGCCACCCGAGCTCCTTAGTGACGCCGAGTCCTCTCACTGGCGTATTCTTTATGGCCTCGGTGACGCTGTATTCTCTGCTTTTCCACGGGAGACAATTTGGTGGCTTTTCTGGACTTATGTAGCACACCCACCCAAGCACACCCACTTCCCTGACCTTTGAATCCCATCGTTCACCATCTCCCATGGGAATATCAGCATTTTGTTCTCACCTGGCAGAGGCTCTCACTTTTTCCATTCTAAGAGCCTGGGTAACAGCAACTGCACCATCTCCTGGGGTCCTTGCCGGGGTGTGAAGTCCTGAATTCCAGGAGGGGACTTCCAAGTCAATAAACTCTTCCGCAACTGACCTGACACTGTAGCCCCTTGATCAAGTGCCCTCGGGGTCACTTCCACACACACACACCTGACTTTTGCTGCTACACGCTGCCCGGGTCTTCTGGCAGTCTGGGATACAGGTCCCTCCCTCCCTCGGCAGGCCCAGCACGCCCCCGGCTGCGCTATTTTGGGACTCAACCCTACTCGTAGTCGAGGTGGGCAGGAGGGGAAGTAGGTGCCGGTCCTGCGGGGTCTTAGGGAAGAGAGACCTCTGCAGAGTCTCCTTGCAAGGGGGGAGGTGCTAGCTTTTAACAGAAGGGGTAGATGGGACATTTCTGAACCTCAGGTTCAGAGGAGTCTGGGCATTCAGGATTTTCAGGGGCTTCCACTCTTATGTCCGCAGTCTATGTGTCAGGGTCCCGTTCTTTCCCAAGTAGGGTCCTGACCTTGCTTAGCAGGCCCGATTATTTTGAGAGTATATAACTCTTTTACACCAACTAGGATGGCGATAATCAAAATGATGATGAATTACAAAGTGTTGGCAAAGATGTGAAGAGACCGAAACCCCCATTTATTGCTGAAGGGGATGTAAATGGTGCAGCTGTTATGGGCTACAGCAAGGTGGTTCCTCAAATGGGGGTGCAGGGAGGGGCTCCACCCTTATCTCCTTTGGCTAAACATTAGATCTGCCGGTTTTTGTTTCCCCGGAAGGAATTGCCCAGAATGGGGCTTTCTCTCCGGGGAATCAAAAATGTATGACTCCGGTGCTCCAATTTTCATTCCAGCATTTCCGTCATCCCTTACACAGTTGCTCCTCTGTTTCCAAATCTCATGAATTTGGCCTTGAACCAACAGCTCCCAATACTAGTACCCCAGACTTTTCTATAAGCTGGGCCAGCCGGCTTTGCACAAACTATCAGAGTTCAGCTGAGAGAAATACTTATTAAAATTTTTTGTGCAAGAAACATTGCTTTATTGTTTCTTGTGGTCATACAAACAGTACAAACTTATGGCCAAAAATGAATAAAACCTGAAAATTCAAAAAAGTATAAAGATAAGCACATCTCGATTGGGTCTAGCTACATTTCAAGTGCTCAATAGTGACTACTGTATTACACAGGGCAGTTCTAAAACTTTTCCTGGATAAATAATCAGAGATGTGGACAAAGGATGAACCAAAGATGTTTGTCTCAGGATTACCTGTAATTGAAAATTGGAAGGATCCTAGCCTATCCAACAGTAGAATATTCCACAAAATGTCAGCTCCATGAGGCAGGGATTTTTGTCTGCTTTGCTCATTGCTATGTTCCAGTGCCCAGAACGATGCTTGGCACGTAGCAGGTGCTCAATTAATATTTTAAGTTGAATCAACGAATACACACACACACATACACACACACATATAATATGCAGATATGCTTCTTGGCTCTGTGCCTTGTGGTTAATTAACACCCAACAAATGGTATTTGCTACTATTTTTGTTGTTATTGACAATAAATTGGACCACAACCCTCCCACCAGGTACAGGGAAGAGTGTGAAGACTGGGGTTCCTCTCTTTTGTCTGAGTCTCTCCTGCTGTCTCTTGGAGGATATTGTCGGAGAACAGGCTCTGGTGGGGAGGGAGCTGTGGGAAAATGCTATCTGTGAAAGAAGAGAGAGCATAAAATGGCGGGAAGGATGGGGGTCTGGAGACCAGGATTCTGGACCCAGGTCTGACACCAACTCATGGCCCTCTCGGGATCGAGGCCCCCCGCCCCGCCCCTAGAAATGAGGGGTCTGGCCCAGATGGCTCCGGAGACCTTGCCTTTAAGAGATTCTGGCGTTCAGAGGATGGCACATGTCCAATTCTCTTCCACCTGGGGAGGGACCCCGTTCTGGAGTGTGAGTCTCGGAGAGGTTCCATAGTGCTGTCTAAAACCATAGGCCTCGTACGTCTGGTCACTATGGTCTTGGGGCTGAAAGGGTGAAGCACATGATCACACTGGAGAGCTGGGCCTCCCACCTTGGTACTGGGTCTCAGTGAACACTTATGGTGGACAGGTGGACACTGTGATGTGTCACCTGGATCCCTTCCAGGAAGGACACACCCCCTCCTGAGTTGTCCATTCAGTGGCCGATCCATGTTAGGGTATAAAGACCTGCCACCTCAGTCTTCTGCAGGACAACTCTGAAGGCCGTTGAAGCTCCAGGGCTCCCCAGCTGCACCTCCCCCTGTGCCGGCACCCGCTTAATTCCCCGCCCTTACACAGGTGTTGGATCCAATGGTCCTCCCCTGAAACATCCTGCACATAAACTTCATCCCAGAGTCTGTTTCCTAGGAAACCCATCTATGGCATCATCAACCCTCCCCACCCCAGCATGAGAAAGATCTCTACTCTTGGAGTGGAAAGATCAGGCCCTCAGCCCCTACTTAGCTGGGTGACATGCCCACGTCCTCAGCTGCTGAGTCGCTCATTTGTCACATGATATTGAGGGGGGAGGGGATACAAGGCAGGATGCTTAGCTCAGTGGAATAAACACTGGCGTTGGAGTCTACAGAGGTAGAATCTCAGCTCTACCACTGCCTAGCTGAGTGGCCTTGAGCAGGTGACTTCATCTCTCTGAGCCTCCTTTTCTCATCTGTCAGATGGGAGTAGAAAACATATCTCATGGGGTGTTGTGAGGATTTAATGAAATAATGAATTTAAGGGGCTTAGAACAGAACCTGAGCCCAAAGCAGGTATTTATTAAGTGGTGGTTGTTATTGTTTATTTTTCTTCTTAGTGGAATGAGCCAGCTGGAGCTGTAAAAAAGTTACTTCCACACAAGGAGGCATTAATTAAAGAATGAACTCTGGATGAGGGATGTGAGAAGTCCAGGAACTCTCTGTATGGGGCCAAAATGACTGTAAAACAGAGAGCACAGCCTGACACTCTATGAATGTGAGTGACCTCTGGCAAGAGGCAATTTCTTAGGAAAGAATGGTCTCTATCTACATGCCCCATGCTGTGTGGAGGGGGTGGGGGAAGGACGGCAGGGAAGAAGCAGAAGGTCTCACCACATCCCAGGAGCCTACTGGAGACCTGTCCCATTTCTTAAAGCATGGGTAACTCAGCCAGGCTCTAGCCTCTTGTGCCAGCCGCTGCCAGCTATATGGGTCTCCACCACCAACGTTTCCTGTAGGGTCAGCCGGGTCCAGAATCACAGGCCTGAAGAGCAATATTTAGAGAGAGAATAGGTGAGAAGCTGGGCTATGTCTGGGGGGTCTAGATGCTCCTGGAAGAGAAAAGTACCAGCCTGACACAGGCTGGGACTCAGGGCAGCAGGAGGGGTCCAGCAGGGCACTGCTCCCTGGGGTGTGTCCTGGGTGCCCTGCCCTATGGAGGACAGTGAGCAGAATGAGGAGCCTTGCAGTTGGGCTTTGAGAGACTTCGGTTTGAATCTTACCTCTGCCCTTTATTAGGGGTGTGACCTTGGGCAGGTCTTTTGACCTCTCTGATCCTCAGTATGCCCATCTGTGAAATGGGGAGAACTGAACATCCCTACCTCAAAGGATGTTGTATGAGGATCTAGACAAGCATGTGCAATGCTCAGCACAGTAACTGGGACATAATAAGGGGTCAATACATGGCAGTTACAATAATCATAATTTTTACTATGCTATTAGAGTGTGTTAGTCTTATAGCAAGCTCTTAGTTCCTGGGAGCAATTATTATTGTTGCTGCAGCTGTTGTTATCTTAGTTGAAATTTCAGCTGTTTCACTCATTTTTTGTTAAGGTTTGGACAAGCTCTTTACCTTTCAGAATATTGGTTTAGTCATCTGTAAAGCAGGTAGCATAATGCCTGCCTCACAGGGTTGCTTGCACATTGTTTTTAAAATTAGATGGGAGGGCTTCCCTGGTGGCACAGTGGTGAAGAATCCACCTGCCAATTCAGGGGACATGGGTTCGATCCCTGGTCCGGGAAGATCCTACATGCTGCGGAGCAACTAAGCCCCTGCGCCACAACTACTGAGCCTGCGCTCTAGAGCCTGTTCTCTGCAACAAGAGGAGCCACCGCAATGAGAAGCCTGTGCACTTCGACAAAGAGTAGCCCTTGCTCAATGCAGCTAGAGAAAGCCTGCACGCAGCAATGAAGACCCAAAGCAGCCAAAAATAAATATATAAATAAATATTTTTTAAAAATGCTTAAAAAATAATTAGATGGTAGTAGTAAAGTGCCCAGCAGAATGATTAGTACCAGAAGATGATCAATAAATGTGGAACTCTCCCACTGCCTACATTTCCAAGGTGCCACAGATGTAATCAGGGGTTCATTTATGTGGGGAGCTAAGCCATGTGGGGATAGAGTACCTGGGTTTTGCAAGTTGCCTTCTCAGGTATTGTCCAATAATAGGGTTTTCAAAGTTGTAATACTCTGTCCAGTAGATGCAGAGATGCTGGTGCTTCAGGACTAACTCCAAGACAGTTTGAAATCCCTGAGCTGTGCTGAATCTTGTTTCCATGCTTCCTTGCTCCCAAGCATAGACTGTCAGAAGCTCCAGGGCATATTGTGGGGGCAGTGGCTTCCCAAGCTTCTCCTTACACTGAGTAGAGGAAAAAGAATCAGAAAAGTGGATTTCTCTAGCTTTCGTGTAAAGCACATTTCTCATGGACCAAATTCAGCCTGCCACTTGTTTTTGTGTATAAAGTTTCCTAAGAGCAAATCCACACCTATTCATTTATGTGTAGTTTATGGTGGCATTCATGCTACAAAGGCATTGTTGAGTATTTGTGACAGAGACCGTGTGACTTATAAAGTCTAAAATATTTGCTAACTTGCCCTTTAAGGAAAAAGTTTACTGACCCCTGGTTAAAGGCTTGCGCTCTGGATTCTGACTGATGTGGGTTTGAATCCTGGCTCCACCATTATCTGATTCTGAGAAGACAATGTAGACTCTTGAAGCCTTATTTTTTCTCATTTGCCAAGTGAATGGTAATAATTGCACCTTCCTCAGAAGGATACTATGAAAATTAACTGAGAGGAAGGACTTGTAGTGTTCCTAAGAGCCTAAAGAAGCAAACAATTTTCTTTTTTCTGGAGGAAGATATTTAATCCAAAGTCTCCAACTCTTTCACAGGTAATTTTCATGTACAATGACCATCACATAAGTATCCCGGCACACAAAGACACAAGACACCCAGAGTGATGACTAACAAAAACAAAAAAGAAAATAGTAATAAATCCACAAAACTTTAAATATTGAAGATTTAAATACAGCCTTTAAAATAACTAGGAACATTATGTTCAAACATATAAGCGTTTGAAATAGTAGGTACCTAGAAGCCATAAAAAGTAACATGGCAGACTTAAAAAAGAATGAAATAGAAATCCTAGAACAAAAATGACAAAAATGACACTAATAGCTCAGTAGCATAGACATAGTTAAAGGAAAAATTAGTGATTGGAAGGTAAATTAGAAGAAACTATTCAGAATAAAGCACGGAGAGAGAAAAAGATGGAAAATGTAGGACAGGGTATAGAGATTTGGAAGAGAGAACGAGGAGGTCTAACATACATTTTATGGGAGTTTTAAGAGGCAAGAAGAGAAAGGGAGAACGACAGTATTTTAGGAGAATGGATGAGAGTTTCCCAAACTGATGAAAGATATCCACAGATTCAGGAATCCCAGTGAAGGACCCCATGAACCCCAAGCAGGACAAATAAAAAGGAATCATCATTAAGACACATCAGCTTGAAACCAAACAAAATCAAAGTAAAAGTGAAACATATAAATGCAGCCAGAGAAATAAGATAGATTACCTACAAAGGCACCATAGTGACACTGACAACTGACTTCTCACTAGCAACACTGGAAGATGGAATGATATATCCAATGTACTGAAACGAATATCAATCCAGCAAAAATACCTGACAACAATGAAGGGAAAATCAAGACATTTCCAGACGAACAAAAACTGACATGTTTACTATCAGAAGACGGTCACCAAAAGAAATCTTAAAGGGCATATTTCAGGAAGAAGAAAAACAATCCTAGATGGAAGGTGAGAGAGGTAGGATAGAATCGATAGTGAAGAAAGCAGGAAACACGCGGGTAGATTCAATGATCATTGGCTCTGTAAAACAATAATAATGCTTTGGGGCACTTGACAATATTGAGAGACTTAAAATATACAACAAAAGTAGGATGTAAGTTAAAGGTGGTGATGATGGGGCTAGAGGAGTTAAAGTATTGTACGATTCCTCTAATATTCTAGAAGAGAGAAGAGAGAAAAAGCGAAAGAGGGGAAGGAAGGAAGGAAGGGAGGGAGGGAGGGAGGGAGGGAGGGAGGAATTAAAGGAGAAAGAAGGAAATAAAGAGACAATTCTTTGCTGAGTAGAACTGTCTTGCTCATTGTAAAACAACTAGTATTCGTACCTTCTTTCCACTCATTATCAGCAGCATCCTTATCCCACATCACAAAAATGTCTTTATGAAGCTTCAGTATGTCTTGGGGGGCAGTGTTGCACTTGTCAAGAACCACTTTTTTAAGTTCTAAAACGCTCAAGTGCCATGATCAAAATTCTTGCAAAGCAAATTGAGATGTCTAGCAAATGAAGTGTTGTTTTTAAAGTAGGAAGTTTATGCTTAATTACTTTCTTTAACTCAGTTTATTCATCTAAATATATATAGAATGCTTATTACATGTTAGGCAAACTCTTCAGGCCGAAGACCCAAATGCAAGTTTTTGTTCTGCTGTTTCTTAGCTGAAAGTGTCTTCTGACACTTAGTTTCTCTTTCTGTAAAAGGGGTTTAATAATAATACCCTTAACCAGGTCACAGAATCACCATGATGCTTATATAAGATATGGGACATTTGAAAGTAAACAGAAATGAATATCACATCCACAAAATTTTAAATATGATGAATCTGGCATAAGCTTAGTGCACAATCCATGTTAGCTTTTATGATGTGTTTTCCTGTGGCAGCTCAGAGAAAGGACATTTATTAGGACTGACTATATGCCAGATATCATGGTATGTGATTTACTATTGCTGTGCCATGTTACTCTTTGCAAATGAGAAAACAGGAAGCACAGAGATGTTAATTCACTTGTCCAAAGCCAGCCACCTAGGAAGTGAACAAAAGTGTGTGTGTGTGTGTGTGTGTGGTGATGGCGTGGGGACGTAGCACTCATTAATTCATCTAACAATTATATTTTGAGCTCCTATTATGCACCAGGCACTGTTCTAGGTCCCTGGGATACAGCAGGGATTCAAACATATAAATCCCTCTGTTCCTGTACATTTTTAGTGGGGAGATAGACAATAAACAAACAAATAAGCACATGCAAAGGCCCTGAGGCTGGAGTAGAGTTTCCCTCCTGGAGGATTAATGAAGAGGAAAGCATAGCCTGGGGGTGGTGGTGAGGGGGCAGAGATTGGGGCTCAGAGAGGTTGAGGGCAGATCCTGTGAGCTTCTCCAGATGACCTGGACCAGGGTGGGAGTGACACAGGAGGTGACAATGGATGAATTATAAATACATTTTAATACAGGACCAACATCATTTGCTGACAGGTTGGATGGGGGTGTGTGTGGAGAAGTCAAGGATGACCCTTGCTTTTGTCCAGAGTAACTGGAAGGATGGAGTTGTGATTTCCCTTCCCTCCCCACTCCCCTCCCCTCTCCTCCCTTTCCTTCTTCCCCCTCCCGCCACCTCATCCTTGCTGACTCCCCACACCTCTCCCTCCTCCTTCCCTCCCTCTATTCCACCCCTCCCTCCTCCTCCGGTCCTCACTCTCTTCCTTCTCTCCCTCCTCCTCCTCCTCCTCCTCCTCCTCCTCCTCCTCCGCTGTCTAGATGGGACATGCCATACCATTTGGTACCAGTGCTTCACAAGGCGGATGAGGCTCTTCAGCTTGGTTGGACGCTCCTTCAGGAAGGCTCGCTGCAGCTCCGTGAAGCAGGGGGAGAACTCGCCCTCTCTCCCCAGGGACTCGCACTCTTGGATAAGCTGGACGTAGACTTTAGGGTCAGGTCTGTAGCCTTTGGTCAACTGACCTGTTGGGAATTAATCCGTAGTGTGACGATGTCAGCTTTTCTCTGAGTTTCTTTCAATCCCTCTGAGGAGACAAGCTCACTGACCATGGGTGCAGTGGAAAGTCAGCAGGCCCAGAGCCAGGAGGCCTGAGGGCCATCCCCAGTCCTCGCTACTCCCATCTCCACTGCCGTCACCCCATCCGAGCCAGCATCATCTCTCACCTGGACACAGCAGAGATGGCAGCAGCCTCCTTCCTGGATCCTCCACAGCCCATTCTCTACCCAGCACCCACAGAGGCCTTTAAAAACCTGATCCTTCCACTTCTTGCTTCCCAGGACATCTGAGTAAAATCCAAAGTCCTCGCAGTGGCCCAGGAGGTTCGGTGTGACCTGTCTCCTGCCTCCTCTGCCATCTCACCTCTTGCCTTGATCCCTTTGCTACTTACTCCCCTGGTTATTTCACTTCTTCAAATATGCCAAGCTCATTCCTGTCTCAGGGCCTTTGCACTTGCTGTTTGCCCTTCCTGGAGCCCCCAGATCTTCCCAGGTTTGGCTTCCTCTCATCCCTCGGGCCTCGGGTCAGAGGTCACCTCCTTTGTTGCCCTGTCTAAAAACGCCCTCTGAGCCCCATCATTCTCTTTTGAATCACCATATTTAGTTTTTGTCACAACAAGTTATCCTTTCATTTATGGTATTTAAATTGTTATTGTCAGGCTCCAGAAGAGAGGTTCCCTGTCTGTCTCATTTATGGCCATAGAACAGTGCCTTGCACATGGAAGGTACTCAGTGGAAATTGAACCTCAGAGATGTACTGCTTCCCGTCCCAATGTTCCTGCAGATTGTCTACAGATTCCAACCCTCAGATAAATTTGATGATATTTCCTTATGCTTTGGATAAAAGATGAAATTAACATACTGTGCTTACACCAGATATACGCTGCCTCGTTTTTAGAAAGAGAAGATTCACACACTTTGCCAAGAGTAAAACTAGTAAGCTTGGCAGGTGTTCTATAAAGATACACTGCTCACAAATTGTACCAATTTGTTGTTAATGTCACTGCAGTGGCTGAGTATGACCCTAAACCTTCTTGCCCCAGAAGAGATGCTAGGATCTCCTCCCCACTTGAAGGGATGCCCTGTTTAATAAGACTCTCAAAGTGAGGGAGATTTCTGCTCAGAAACATGAAAAGAGAGCAGAAGAAGCTCTGACATAGGACAAAGGCTGAAACCCCTTGTGGCTAAGAGAGCTCACCCAGGGCATCATAAGCGGGCAGGACATCGAACTCCACCCACTCGCGGAGCCGAGGGGATCTAAGCACGAAGCTGAGAGCACGGGGATTCTCCCATTGCTGTTTCTGGACCTCAAACTTCACTTCAAATGTTTCCTCCCTTTGACAGGCTTCCAGCTGTCTCCTAATTTCCTTGATGAATTCTCCTCGGCGCTGAAGTTGTTCCTGAAAACTTTTAAGATTGGTGAGGAAGACGACGAGGTCAGCATCCGATCGGCCCCTGAGGGTCGTGCCTTTGCCTGAGGAGCCACCCTGAAAAAGGTGATGAGAATGAGAACTGATATTTATCACTGAGAAGAGCCTCCCTAAATAAAATGCTGAGAACAATCACTAACATTTTGAGTACTAGCCACTGTTCTGAAGGCATTACCAGTCTTAACTCCTAGAATGCTCACAAGAACTCTGTGATTTAGCTACTATTATTATCTGTTCCCATTTTCCAGATGGGGAAACAGATGCTGAGAGACATTATGTATCAGTCCAATCACACAGCTAGTAGGTGGCAGAGATGCAATTCAGTCTGTGTTCTTTACTCCCTGTTCTTTACGACCTTATATGATTAATACTGTAAACTGGCCCATGGCTTATTTTACTTGATCTGCAAGCCCTGCAAAGTACTGGGAATTATGGATGATGAAATTGAGGCACAGAGAGGTTAAGTGACTCGCCCAAGATTTCACAGCAGCAGGTGCTATCTGCTTTCAAAACTTATACTCTTAACCAGCTCATGAGTCTGCAGGAATGGTGAGTTCCCAGCCTGGTCAATGATTAGCAGATTGTTGACACAGCTGGGCTTCAGTTTGTCTATCTCTGTGGTGGACGTGACATAGGTGGTTTATAAACTTCACCTGGGCATTTGTTAAAAGCTTACAGATGGACGCCCTCACCCCAAAAGCTACTTTCACAAGCTGTGGTTATAGTTTGGCATGGATAAATCAGAAACCACCAGCCCCAGAGACCTCAACCTTTTGCTGTCTGTCTCTGTGGAAACGCTTGCTCTTCCAGCCTCCTTCTCCCCAGCCAGGCAGTTCTGGACTCACCTTCACAACTTTGGACACCCGAACAGGGTGGGGGGCCCTTCGGAAACACCTCTCCTTCAGGAAACTGCAGATGATGTGGATGGCTTCATTGACTTGTGTGTGGAAATCCTCGTCTGGCAGGAGGTGGTCTTCGATGAACTTGTCTAGAGACGTGGCCGGGATATCACTGAGCTGCATCATGAAGCTGGGACAGGAGAGCCAGAGGGGGCAGAGCTGGAGGGGAAAACCTTTTAGCTTCTATCTCTTCTGCTGCCTGGGTCCAGGAGGCTGTTTGTTTCATTTCATTGGAAGGGAGGAGCTGTGCCCTCAGTCTGGGCTCCTGTTGGTTTCGTTTCCTCGGAAGGGAGGAGCTTTGCCCTGAGTCTTTGTCTCTCAGCAAATCAAACATTCCTTTTTTTTTTTTTTTTAACATCTTTATTGGAGTATAATTGCTTTACAATGGTGTGTTAGTTTCTGCTTTACAACAAAGTGAATCAGTTATACATATACATATGTTCCCATATCTCTTCCCTCTTGCGTCTCCCTCCCTCCCACCCTCCCTATCCCACCACTCTAGGTGGTCACAAAGCACCGAGCTGATCTCCCTGTGCCATGCGGCTGCTTCCCACTAGCTATCCACCCTACGTTTGGTAGTGTATATATG
>NC_041232.1:11611397-11616826 GCF_002837175.3 Physeter macrocephalus | reverse complement strand
GAACCTCCATACTGTTCTCCATAGTGGCTGTATCAATTTGCATTCCCACCAGCAGTGCTAGAGTGTTCCCTTTTCTCCACACCCTCTCCAGCATTTATTGTTTGTAGAGTTTTTGATGATGGCCATTCTGACCGGTTTGAGATGATATCTCATTGTGGTTTTGATTTGCATTTCTCTAATGATTAATGATGTTGTGCATTCTTTCATGTGTTTGTTGGCAATCTGTATATCTTCTTTGGAGAAATGTCTATTTAGGTCTTCTGCCCATTTTTGGATCCAAAACAACCCAAACATTCCTTTGATTCCAAACCCTGTTCCGTCTTCCAGTGTTTTCCTCCAGTATCCCAGAATTACTCCCTGCCTTTAACAGGCAACCTAGAACATCTGTTCCTTCTTCAGACTGTACTCTGAAAAGGTACTTTTTTAACCCAGGTTAGTACTTCACCCAAGAATAATCTTGAGTAAAAACACACTTTTGGTTTCCTTTTCCTCTTTTTTCGTTGCTGACAAAATTGTTTTATAGTCTCCTGTGATCTTTGCAGCAGTACATGTATATTGCAAACAGAAATGGTCAGAAAAATCCAGAAGCATAAAGTCCATCCCTGATCCTAAACCTGAAAGACCACAACTGTAACTACTTTGGTGCAGAACTTTTCAGTTGATTTTCTAGGTTATCACGCACATACACGCAAACAATTTCTCTCTCTCTCTCTCTTTTAATGGCATGACTATAATGGTTTTACTTTTTGATTAATAGACTATTTCTTAAGGCATTTTTAAGTCGATAGAAAAATTGCGAGCTGTCCCTAGCTGTGCAGCTTTGAACACGAGTGTAACTGGGCATGCCTCAATGTCCCAATGTGTGGAGAGGGCAAACTTTTCTTTCTCACTCACAGAACTGCTTCTGAGGATAATCTGAAAGAAGAGGCACAAAAGGGGATTTGAAAGGTATCAAATGCTGAGCAAAAATAAAGGGCAGGGGCTTCCCTGGCAGTCCAGTGGTTAAGACTTCGCCTTCCAGTGCAGGGGGTGCGGGTTCGATCCCTGGTCGGGGAGTTAAGATCCCTCATGCCTTGCGGCCAAAAAACCAAAACATAAAAACAGAAGCAGTATTGTAACAAATTCAATAAAGACTTTAAAAATGGTCCACATCAAAAAAAAATCTTAAAAAAAAATAAAATAAAGGGCAATTCTGACTTTAAAAATCTTCATTGGGTCTTAAATGGTTTCCTGTTCCCATTTTCACAATGGCCACCAGGGCAGCTGCTTCACTGGTGGTTGCTGTTAACTCTACTTCTTCTGGAGGGTTGGGGAGATGGGGTGGTGGGGAGAGTTATTTAAGAAAAGCAATTTGCATGTGGCTGGGATTTAAGGGAGTGCAGGACAGGAGCCCAGGAGCTAATGTTCTCTATTGCATCGTATGAGAAAATTACACCAAATTATGAAAAATCAGACTTATCCCTGACATGCATATTCTTTTGTTAAGAATTCTTCATTCAAAGAGAATCTGGAGCAAAGTCCACACTGGCCTGAGTTTTTAGCCATGACCTTAAGGGAAGCATTGCTTTCTATTATCAGAGGTGGTGTGGGAGCAGGGGATGGGAGGGAGTATCTCCCAGACTGGAGAGATCATTAATAAACACTCTTTGCCATGAGTAAGATAGCGATGGTAATTATTTATAACCATAATGGCAGGTATTAACTGAGCACTTCCTACGTAGCAGACTCCACAGAAGTGCTCCTCTCAGATCCCCAACTGCAGAGGACAGATCTGTGCTGGCCCATTGTTAGAAAAATAAAGTTCACACACTTTGCCATAAATCAAACAAGTAAGCCTGGTAGGGGTTCCATAAGAAATGTCTTGGCCCCAAATTGTGCCAGTTTGCTGTTTACTGTTGCTCGCATGGTTTAACCAGGACTGCCCCAGGAGAGATACTATTGGATGGGCCAAAAGTTTCATTCGGTTTTTGCCGTACGATGGCTCTCGCAGCACTTAGTTGGCTTTAACTTCATTCCAAACAAGTTTGTTAGATTGCACGTGACAGCTGTCACATCAGCGTGTATTTTAAAAAAGACATCAAAATTGGTGAATTTTTGTGTAGCCATTTTAATATTGAAGATGGAAGAAAAAAAGCAACATTTTCGGCATATTATGCTTTATTATTTCAAGAAAGGTAAAAAGGCAACTGAAACGCAAGAAAAGATTGGTACAGTGTATGGGGAAGGTGCTGTGACTGATCGAACGTGTCAAAAGTGGTTTGCGAAGTTTTGTGCTGGAGATTTCTCGCTGGACGATGCTCCACGGTCGGGTAGACCAGTTGAAGTTGATAGCGATCAAATCAAAACAATAATTGAGAACAATCAACGTTATACCATGTGAGAGATAGCTGACACACTCAAAATATCCAAATCAAGTGTTGAAAATCATTTGCACCAGCTTGGTTATGTGAATCACTTTGATGTTTGGATTCCACATAAGTTATGCGAAAAAAACCTTCTTGACTGTATTTCCGCATGTGATTCTCTACTGAAACGTTTCAGTACTGAAAACGTTCCGTTTTTAAAGCAAATTGTGACAGGCGATGAAAAGTGGATACTGTATAATGTGGAACGGAAGAGATCGTGGTGCAAGCGAAATGAACCACCACCAACCACACCAAAGGCCAGTCGTCATCCAAGGAAGGTGATGTTGAGTAAATGGTGGGATTGGGAGTCCTCTATTATGAGCTCCTTCTGGAAAACCAAACAATTAATTCCAACAAGTACTGCTCCCAATTAGAACAACTGAAAGCGGCACACGATGAAAAGCGTCCAGAATTAGACAACAGAAAAAGCACAATCTTCCATCAGGGTAACACAAGACCGCATGTTCCTTTGATAACCAGGCAAAAACTGTTACAGCTTGGCTGGGAAGTTCTGATTCATCCGCCGTATTCACCAGACATTGCACCTTTGGATTTCCACTTATTTTGGTCTTTATAAAATTCTCTTAGTGGAAAAAAAACTTCAATTCCCTGGAAGACTGTAAAAGGCACCTGGAACAGTTCTTTGCTCAAAAAGATAAAAAGTTTTGGGAAGATGGAATTATGAAGTTGCCTGAAAAATGGCCGAAGGTAGTGGAACAAAAGGGTGAGTATGTCGTTGTTCAATAAAGTTCTTGGGAAAATGAAAAATGTGTCTTTTATTTTTACTTAAAAAACTGAAGGCATGTGCTCACTTCAGCATCCCATATACTAAAATCGGAACGATACAGAGAAGATTAGCATGGCCCCTGCGCAAGGATGACACACAAATTCGTGAAGCATTCCATATTTTTAGAGGGAGGAGATATGAGGATAAATGTGTATGTATAGCTGATTCACTTTGTTATAAAGCAGAAAATAACACACCATTGTAAAGCAGTTATACTCCAATAAAGATGTTAAAAAAAAAAAACTGAAGGCACTTTTTGGCCCACCCAGTACGATTCTAGAAAATGTTAAGCATTTCTTTTTATAACTGTAATTTTTACAATAATGTTAATTTTTAATCAGGTTAATTTTTTTCAATTTATGGTTTTACACTACCACCTAAATTAACGAAGCAATTTGTTATTAACTTGTACCATTTTAAAGGATTTAATAATGTTTACAGTCATGATAGTAGACAAAATTTTGGCAGTTTTGTTACTCTCCAATCAAATATCATTTATTTTTACTTCTTTTTAGTTTGAAATAATTTCAAACTTTCAGAAGAGTTGCAAGAATAGTGCAAAGAATTCCCATAAACCCTTTAACCTAGATTCACCAATTTTTAATATTTCACCAGTTTACTTTATAAATTTGTGTGTATACATACATAAAGTCAGATGTTCTTAGTATGTTTATTGACAGAGCAAAAATTGTGAATGACGTAAAAGCTAATGCTCTGACATCAAGAATATTACCTTTATTGTGTGGTAATATAGAAGCTGATCATAAACAACTATTTCTGTTTGTTGAAGTACAGTGGTTACTGAAATAGGAATGTTTGAACTCAGGAACAAACTCTTGATTTTAAAAGTTGGTTTCTACTTTTTAAAGATACAATTTTTTTAAATTAATTAACTTATTTTTATTTTGGGCTGCACTGGGTCTTCGTTGCTGCGCGTGGGCTTTCTCTAGTTGCAGCGAGCCGGGGCTACTCTTCGTTGCAGTGCACGGGCTTCTCATTGTGGTGGCTTCTCATGTTGTGGAGCATGGGCTCTAGGCATGCCGGCTTCAGTAGTTGCGGCACATGGGCTCAGTAGCTGTGGCTTGTGGGCTCTAGAGTGCAGGCTCAGTAGTTGTGGCGCATGGCAGCAGTGCAAGAGTGTTCCCTTTTCTCCACACCCTCTCCAGCATTTATTGTTTCTAGTTTTTGATGATGGCCATTCTGACCGGTGTGAGATGATATCTCATTGCAGTTTTGATTTGCATTTCTCTAATGATTAATGATGTTGAGCATTCTTTCATGTGTTTGTTGGCAATCTGTATATCTTCTTTGGAGAAATGTCTATTTAGGTCTTCTGCCCATTTTTGGATCCAAAACAACCCAAACATTCCTTTGATTCCAAACCCTGTTCCGTCTTCCAGTGTTTTCCTCCAGTATCCCAGAATTACTCCCTGCCTTTAACAGGCAACCTAGAACATCTGTTCCTTCTTCAGACTGTACTCTGAAAAGGTACTTTTTTAACCCAGGTTAGTACTTCACCCAAGAATAATCATGAGTAAAAACACACTTTTGGTTTCCTTTTCCTCTTTTTTCGTTGCTGACAAAATTGTTTTATAGTCTCCTGTGATCTTTGCAGCAGTACATGTATATTGCAAACAGAAATGGTCAGAAAAATCCAGAAGCATAAAGTCCATCCCTGATCCTAAACCTGAAAGACCACAACTGTAACTACTTTGGTGCAGAACTTTTCAGTTGATTTTCTAGGTTATCACGCACATACACGCAAACAATTTCTCTCTCTCTCTCTCTTTTAATGGCATGACTATAATGGTTTTACTTTTTGATTAATAGACTATTTCTTAAGGCATTTTTAAGTCGATAGAAAAATTGCGAGCTGTCCCTAGCTGTGCAGCTTTGAACACGAGTGTAACTGGGCATGCCTCAATGTCCCAATGTGTGGAGAGGGCAAACTTTTCTTTCTCACTCACAGAACTGCTTCTGAGGATAATCTGAAAGAAGAGGCACAAAAGGGGATTTGAAAGGTATCAAATGCTGAGCAAAAATAAAGGGCAGGGGCTTCCCTGGCAGTCCAGTGGTTAAGACTTCGCCTTCCAGTGCAGGGGGTGCGGGTTCGATCCCTGGTCGGGGAGTTAAGATCCCTCATGCCTTGCGGCCAAAAACCAAAACATAAAAACAGAAGCAGTATTGTAACAAATTCAATAAAGACTTTAAAAATGGTCCACATCAAAAAAAAATCT
>NC_041232.1:11599213-11608033 GCF_002837175.3 Physeter macrocephalus | reverse complement strand
GAACCTCCATACTGTTCTCCATAGTGGCTGTATCAATTTGCATTCCCACCAGCAGTGCTAGAGTGTTCCCTTTTCTCCACACCCTCTCCAGCATTTATTGTTTGTAGAGTTTTTGATGATGGCCATTCTGACCGGTTTGAGATGATATCTCATTGTGGTTTTGATTTGCATTTCTCTAATGATTAATGATGTTGTGCATTCTTTCATGTGTTTGTTGGCAATCTGTATATCTTCTTTGGAGAAATGTCTATTTAGGTCTTCTGCCCATTTTTGGATCCAAAACAACCCAAACATTCCTTTGATTCCAAACCCTGTTCCGTCTTCCAGTGTTTTCCTCCAGTATCCCAGAATTACTCCCTGCCTTTAACAGGCAACCTAGAACATCTGTTCCTTCTTCAGACTGTACTCTGAAAAGGTACTTTTTTAACCCAGGTTAGTACT
Organism: Physeter macrocephalus; assembly: GCF_002837175.3. NCBI lineage: Eukaryota > Metazoa > Chordata > Mammalia > Artiodactyla > Physeteridae > Physeter > Physeter macrocephalus. The sequence goes on along the minus strand of NC_041232.1, from coordinate 11,607,592 downwards.
TCACCCAAGAATAATCTTGAGTAAAAACACACTTTTGGTTTCCTTTTCCTCTTTTTTCGTTGCTGACAAAATTGTTTTATAGTCTCCTGTGATCTTTGCAGCAGTACATGTATATTGCAAACAGAAATGGTCAGAAAAATCCAGAAGCATAAAGTCCATCCCTGATCCTAAACCTGAAAGACCACAACTGTAACTACTTTGGTGCAGAACTTTTCAGTTGATTTTCTAGGTTATCACGCACATACACGCAAACAATTTCTCTCTCTCTCTCTCTTTTAATGGCATGACTATAATGGTTTTACTTTTTGATTAATAGACTATTTCTTAAGGCATTTTTAAGTCGATAGAAAAATTGCGAGCTGTCCCTAGCTGTGCAGCTTTGAACACGAGTGTAACTGGGCATGCCTCAATGTCCCAATGTGTGGAGAGGGCAAACTTTTCTTTCTCACTCACAGAACTGCTTCTGAGGATAATCTGAAAGAAGAGGCACAAAAGGGGATTTGAAAGGTATCAAATGCTGAGCAAAAATAAAGGGCAGGGGCTTCCCTGGCAGTCCAGTGGTTAAGACTTCGCCTTCCAGTGCAGGGGGTGCGGGTTCGATCCCTGGTCGGGGAGTTAAGATCCCTCATGCCTTGCGGCCAAAAAACCAAAACATAAAAACAGAAGCAGTATTGTAACAAATTCAATAAAGACTTTAAAAATGGTCCACATCAAAAAAAAATCTTAAAAAAAAATAAAATAAAGGGCAATTCTGACTTTAAAAATCTTCATTGGGTCTTAAATGGTTTCCTGTTCCCATTTTCACAATGGCCACCAGGGCAGCTGCTTCACTGGTGGTTGCTGTTAACTCTACTTCTTCTGGAGGGTTGGGGAGATGGGGTGGTGGGGAGAGTTATTTAAGAAAAGCAATTTGCATGTGGCTGGGATTTAAGGGAGTGCAGGACAGGAGCCCAGGAGCTAATGTTCTCTATTGCATCGTATGAGAAAATTACACCAAATTATGAAAAATCAGACTTATCCCTGACATGCATATTCTTTTGTTAAGAATTCTTCATTCAAAGAGAATCTGGAGCAAAGTCCACACTGGCCTGAGTTTTTAGCCATGACCTTAAGGGAAGCATTGCTTTCTATTATCAGAGGTGGTGTGGGAGCAGGGGATGGGAGGGAGTATCTCCCAGACTGGAGAGATCATTAATAAACACTCTTTGCCATGAGTAAGATAGCGATGGTAATTATTTATAACCATAATGGCAGGTATTAACTGAGCACTTCCTACGTAGCAGACTCCACAGAAGTGCTCCTCTCAGATCCCCAACTGCAGAGGACAGATCTGTGCTGGCCCATTGTTAGAAAAATAAAGTTCACACACTTTGCCATAAATCAAACAAGTAAGCCTGGTAGGGGTTCCATAAGAAATGTCTTGGCCCCAAATTGTGCCAGTTTGCTGTTTACTGTTGCTCGCATGGTTTAACCAGGACTGCCCCAGGAGAGATACTATTGGATGGGCCAAAAGTTTCATTCGGTTTTTGCCGTACGATGGCTCTCGCAGCACTTAGTTGGCTTTAACTTCATTCCAAACAAGTTTGTTAGATTGCACGTGACAGCTGTCACATCAGCGTGTATTTTAAAAAAGACATCAAAATTGGTGAATTTTTGTGTAGCCATTTTAATATTGAAGATGGAAGAAAAAAAGCAACATTTTCGGCATATTATGCTTTATTATTTCAAGAAAGGTAAAAAGGCAACTGAAACGCAAGAAAAGATTGGTACAGTGTATGGGGAAGGTGCTGTGACTGATCGAACGTGTCAAAAGTGGTTTGCGAAGTTTTGTGCTGGAGATTTCTCGCTGGACGATGCTCCACGGTCGGGTAGACCAGTTGAAGTTGATAGCGATCAAATCAAAACAATAATTGAGAACAATCAACGTTATACCATGTGAGAGATAGCTGACACACTCAAAATATCCAAATCAAGTGTTGAAAATCATTTGCACCAGCTTGGTTATGTGAATCACTTTGATGTTTGGATTCCACATAAGTTATGCGAAAAAAACCTTCTTGACTGTATTTCCGCATGTGATTCTCTACTGAAACGTTTCAGTACTGAAAACGTTCCGTTTTTAAAGCAAATTGTGACAGGCGATGAAAAGTGGATACTGTATAATGTGGAACGGAAGAGATCGTGGTGCAAGCGAAATGAACCACCACCAACCACACCAAAGGCCAGTCGTCATCCAAGGAAGGTGATGTTGAGTAAATGGTGGGATTGGGAGTCCTCTATTATGAGCTCCTTCTGGAAAACCAAACAATTAATTCCAACAAGTACTGCTCCCAATTAGAACAACTGAAAGCGGCACACGATGAAAAGCGTCCAGAATTAGTCAACAGAAAAAGCATAATCTTCCATCAGGGTAACACAAGACCGCATGTTTCTTTGATAACCAGGCAAAAACTGTTACAGCTTGGCTGGGAAGCTCTGATCCATCCGCTGTATTCACCAAATATTGCACCTTCGGATTTCCATTTATTTCGGTCTTTACAAAATTCTCTTAATGGAAAAAATTTCAATTCCCTGAAAGACTGTAAAGGCACCTGGAACAGTTCTTTGCTCAAAAAGAGAAAAAGGTTTGGAAAGATGGAATTATGAAGTTGCCTGAAAAATGGCAGAAGGTAGTAGAACAAAAGGGTGATTACGTTGTTCAATAAAGTTCTTGGTAAAAATGAAAAATGGGTCTTTTATTTTTACTTGAAAACCGAAGGTACTTTTTGGCCCACCCAATGTGATCTCCTTCCCATTTTTTAGGGACAACTTATTTTGGTAAGGCTCTCAAACTGGGGGGGGGGGGGGGAGCGGGGCGTCTGCTCGGAAATATGAACAGAGAGAGAAAGAAGCCCTGATATAGGACAAAGGCTGAAACCCCATGTGGCTGGGAGGGTGGAAGGCAGGTAGTACATCAAACTGCACCCCACACAACACTGTAAAGCAACTATTCTCCAATAAAAGTTAATAATAATGAAAAAAATAACTGCACCCCCTGGTGGGGCTAGGGCACCTGACCGCGGTGCTGAGTGCCCAGGGCGGCTCAGAGAACTCCACCCTCACATCTGTTGCTTCAACCTTAGTTCTTCCCAGTTTCATTTCCTCAGCAGGAGGTTGCCCAGAATGGGGACTCAGCTCTGGGCAGTCAGGAGTTTATGACTCGGGTGCTTCAAATGTCAGGAGAGCGTTTCCATCATCCCTTACACACTTGCTCCTCTGTTTCTGAACCCCATGAACTTGTACCTGAACCAGCAGCTCCAAACTGCAGCACCCTTGAGCTTTCTGTCACCTGGGTCTACCAGCTTTGCCCAAACTATCAGAGCTCAGCTGACAAATACTTATCACAAAAATACTTATCACAAATACTTATCACTTATCACAAATACCTATCACGAAAGAAAATGCTTTATTGTTTCTTGTGGTCATTCAAGCAGTACAAATTTACAGCAAAACAAAAATCACAAAATTCAGAAAAGTATAAAGCTCACTCGCTCACCATGCTTTAATCAAATATACCCACTGAAAACATTTAGGTCTTCATGAAACCAACCATTACAAAATGAAATTAAAGAAAACCTACTAAGTACAAGAACATAAAAACAAGTATCTAGGAATAATATGACAAAACACACTTAAGACCAATGCAGGGAAAAACTATAAAACATAGTTACAGAGTAATTCAAGAAGAGGAAAATTAATGGAAAGAAGCTCCAAGTTTGTGGATTGGGATTCTCAATAAATGTCATCTTCCCTGAACTAATTTATGGAATTCTAATCAAATGCCTCCCTGTATTTTGGGTGAAATTTCACAAACGGAGTATAACATTAACATAGAAATAGAGCCAAGAGAAGACATTGGTTTGGATAAAAACAGAGTTTTCTACAAGATATTAAGAATTAACACCAGGCTACAGTAATTAGTCAAGGTAGTATTAACTCAAGGATGCCAAAGTTGACCAATGGAACTACACAGACTCACACACAGATGGGCTCTGGACATATGTTAGAGGTGGCTTTTGCAGAACAGTGGGGAAAGGATGGTCCCTTCAACAAATGCTGCTGGAATGTTTGGTGACTCGAGCAAGTGCCCAAATCTCAGTGTATTATTATGAGAACAAGAATAAGACCCATCTCACAGGGATGCTGGAGGACTCAAAGGAGGAACAGTAATATGGAGAAGCCAAAGACTGTTTCCCAGCCACACATGTGACCAGTGATTCAGGTGGTAAGAACATGCTTGCTCTTTTGTGCATCCTTAAGGGATTTTTTTTTTTTTTTTTTTGCGGTACGCGGGCCTCTCACTGCTGTGGCCTCTCCCACTGCGGAGCACAGGCTCCGGACGCGCAGGCTCAGTGGCCATGGCTCACGGGCCCAGCCGCTCCGCGGCATGTGGGATCTTCCCGGACCGGGGCATGAACCCATGTCCGCTGCATCGGCAGGCGGACTCTCAACCACTGTGCCACGAGGGAAGCCCCTTAAGGGAGTTTTTATTGACTGGACTTTTGTAAATGCAATGTCGTTTTTGGTACCAAGACGGGGTGACAATGTGAGTTGGTAAGCCTATTGTCTAACCCAGTGATTCATTCTGGGGCAGAACACATGTGTAATTTTACATTTTCTAGTAACCACAGTAAAAGAGTACAAAGACAGAGATGAAATTCAATTTGATTTAATGCAGTATTTCTAGAAGTTGTTATTTCAACATGCCATTAATATCAGGTCACATGAGGGAATCAGGAGGTCCCACCGGCACCTTCCCAGGTGCTGACTGGAGACCCATCCCAATTCTTACAGCATGAGTACCTCAGCCAGACTCTAACCTCTTGTGCCAGCAGCTGCCAGCTATATGGGTCTTTACCAGCCACATTTCCAGTAGGGTCAGCTGGGTCCAGAATCACAGGTCTGAAAAGCAACAGTTAGAGAGGGGCAGGTGAGTATGTGGGCTGTGTTGGGGGTGTCTAGAGCTCCTGGCAGAGCAACATACCAACTTGGGCAGACTGGGACTCGGGGCAGCAGGAGGGGCCCAGGAGGGCACTGCTCCCTGGGGTGTGACCTGAGTGCCCTCCCCTATGGTGGGCATTGAACACAAGGAGAAGGAGGCTTGCATTCGGGCCTTGATAGACCTGGGTTTGAATCTTACCTCTGCTCTTTATTAGTGGTGTGTCCTTGGGCAGGTCACCTGAATCTCTAATCCTCAGTATCCTCATCAGTGAAATGGGGAGATTTGAATAACCCTACCTCAAAGGATGTTGTATGAGGATCTAGACAAGCATGTGAAGTGCTCAGAACAGTAACTGGAACATAATAAGGGGTCCATACATGTCAGTTTTGGTAACCAAAATTTTACTGTTCTGTTCGAGTGTGTTAGTCTTACAGCAAGCTCTTACTTGCTGGGAGCAGTCATTATTGTTGCTGTAGCTATTGTTATTTTAATCAAATTTCAGCTGTTTCACTCATTTTCTGTTAAGGTTTGGACAAGCTCTTGTTTCTCCAAACCTCAGTCACCTGTAGAATGGTTAGCATAGCGGCTGCCTCACTGGATTGGAGGTTAGTATTTAAATGTATTATTTAAATCAGATGGTAGGAGTAAAGTGCCCAGCACAGTGACTGACAATAGATGATGATCAATAAATATGGATCCCTCCCACCGCCTACATTTCCAAAAAGGTGCCACAGCTGTAATCAGGGGTTCATTTATGTGGGGAGCTAAGCCATGTGGGGATAGAGTACCTGGGTTTTGCAAGTTGCCTTCTCAGGTATTGTCCAATAATAGGGTTTTCAAAGTCATAATACTTTTCCCAGTAGATGCAGAGATGCTGGTGCTTCAGGACTAATTCCAAAACAGTCCGAAATCCCTGAGCTGTGCTGAATTCTGTTTCCATGCTTCCTTGCTCCCAAGCATAGACTGTCAGAAGCTCCAGGGCATATTGTGGGGGCAGTTTTTTCCCATGTCTCATCTTACACTGAGAAGAGGAAAAAAAATTAGGAAAATGAGTTTGTTCAGCTTTTATGTGAAGAAGAGTTAATGCCTATTCTTCTCAAACTATTCCAGAAAATTGAGGATTAAGAGATGGTTTCAAACTCATTCTACACCAAAACCAGACAAAGATATAACAAAAAAAGAAAATTATAGGCCTGATGATCATGGATGCAAAAATCCTCCACAAAATGTTAGCAAAGCAACTTCAACAATATATTAAAAGATCATACACCATGATCAAGTTGGATATATTCCACGGATTCAAGGACGCTTCTGTATCCACAAATCAATCAACGTGATACATTTGCATTAACAAAACGAAGGATAAAAAGCATATGACCATTTCCACAAATACAGAAAAAACATTTGAGAAAATTCAACAGCCATCTGTGATACAAACTCTTAACAAGGTGGGTATTGAGAGAACATAACTCAATATAGGCCCTATACGACCAACCCACTGCTAAACCATACTCAATGGTGAAGGCTAAAAGCTTTTCCTTTAAGATCAGGAACAAGACATATATGCCACTCTCCCCACATATATTCAACATGGTATTGGAAGTCCGTCCATGGCAATCAGGCATGAAAAAGAAACAAAATGCAGGGACTTTCCTGGTGGCACAGTGGTTAAGAATCCGCCTGCCAATGTAGGGGACACGGGTTCGAACCCTGCTCTGGGAAGATCCCACATGGCGCGGAGCGACTAAGCCCGCCCCGTGTGCCACAACTACTGAGCCTGCGTGCTGCAACTACTGAAGCCCATGGGCCAAGAGCCCGTGCTCCGCAACAAGAGAAGCCACCGCAATAAGAAGCCCGCACACTGCAATGAAGAGTAGCCCCCGCTCCCTCCAACTAGGGTAAGCCCACGCACCGCAACGAAGACCCAACAGATCCAAAAATAAATAAATAAATAAAATAAACTTTTTAAAAAACATTAAAAAAAGAAACAAAATGCATCCAAATTAAAACAGAAGAAGTTACATTATTGCTATTTGCAGATGACATGATACTATACATAGAAAACCCTAAAGACACCACCAACTAACTTTTAGAACTGAAAACTGAATACAGGAATATTGCAGGACACAAAAATAATATACAGAAATCTGCTGCATTTCTATACATGAATAATAAACTATCAGAAAGAGAAATTTAAAAACAATCTCATTTACAATTGCATCAAAGAGAAGAAAAAAACTAGGAATAAATTTAACCATAAATGTGAAAGACCTGTACCCTGAAGTATATAAGACTTTGATGAGAGAAACTGAAGATGACAAAAATAAAAGGAAAGATATACCATGCTCATGGATTCAAGGAATTAACATTGTTACAATGTGCATACTACCCAAAGCAATCTACATGCGCATCACTGTGGTATGTGATTTACTACTGCTGTGCCATGTTACTCTTTGCAAGTGAGAAAACGGGAGGGGCAAGATGTTAATTCATTTGCCCAAATTCGGACAGCTAGGAAGTGAACAGAAGAGTGTGTGTTGGGGGGTGGGGGCATTAGCACTCATTAATTTATTGAGTAATTACTTACTGAGAACCTATTATGTGCCAGGCACTGTTCTAGGTTCTGGGGATACCGCAGTGAAGAAAATATACAAATCTCTTCTCTTATGCACATTTTTAGTGGGGAGACAGGCAATAAACAAATAAGCTCATGCAAAGGCCCTGAGGCTGGAGTAGTTTCCCTCTTGGAGGACTAATGAAGAGGAGAGCATGGCCTGGGGAAGTGGTGAGGGGGCAGAGATGGGGGTTCAGAGAGGTCGAGGGCAGATCCTGTGAGCCTCCCAAGTGACTTGGACCAGGGTGGGAGTGACTGAGGTGGTGATGGTTGATGATAATGGGTATATTTTAGATACAGGACCAAGCCATTTACAGACTGGTTGGATATGTATGTATGTATGTATGTATGTATGTATGTATGTATGTGTGTGTGTGTGTGTGTGTGAAAAAGATAAGAAAGAGCCATGGTTTTGTCCAGAGTAACTGGAAGGGTGGAGTTGTTATTTCCTGATACGGGAAGACCAGGAAAAATGAGATACCTGAGTCCACTGGCACCTGTCCCGGGCCCTACCCTTCTTCTCCCTTTTCTTTCCGCCCCTCCCCACAACCTCTACTCTTCCACCTTCTTCCTCTCATCCTCTCCCTCCTTGTTCCCTGCCTTCTCCCCTCCTTCATGCTCTTTCCCTCCTCTCCACTCATCTCTGTCCATCTCCCTCCTTCCTCCCCCATCCTTTCTGATTCCTCTCCTCCTCCTCCTCCCGCTCCTCTTTCTTCTCTTCCCCACTCCCCTCCCCTCCCTTTCCTTCTTCCCCCCCCTGCCCCCTCATCCTTGCTGGCTCCCC
>NC_041232.1:11466074-11599152 GCF_002837175.3 Physeter macrocephalus | reverse complement strand
CCTCCTCCTCCTCCTCCTCCTCCTCCGCTGTCTAGATGGGACATGCCATACCATTTGGTACCAGTGCTTCACAAGGCGGATGAGGCTCTTCAGCTTGGTTGGACGCTCCTTCAGGAAGGCTCGCTGCAGCTCCGTGAAGCAGGGGGAGAACTCGCCCTCTCTCCCCAGGGACTCGCACTCTTGGATAAGCTGGACGTAGACTTTAGGGTCAGGTCTGTAGCCTTTGGTCAACTGACCTGTTGGGAATTAATCCGTAGTGTGACGATGTCAGCTTTTCTCTGAGTTTCTTTCAATCCCTCTGAGGAGACAAGCTCACTGACCATGGGTGCAGTGGAAAGTCAGCAGGCCCAGAGCCAGGAGGCCTGAGGGCCATCCCCAGTCCTCGCTACTCCCATCTCCACTGCCGTCACCCCATCCGAGCCAGCATCATCTCTCACCTGGACACAGCAGAGATGGCAGCAGCCTCCTTCCTGGATCCTCCACAGCCCATTCTCTACCCAGCACCCACAGAGGCCTTTAAAAACCTGATCCTTCCACTTCTTGCTTCCCAGGACATCTGAGTAAAATCCAAAGTCCTCGCAGTGGCCCAGGAGGTTCGGTGTGACCTGTCTCCTGCCTCCTCTGCCATCTCACCTCTTGCCTTGATCCCTTTGCTACTTACTCCCCTGGTTATTTCACTTCTTCAAATATGCCAAGCTCATTCCTGTCTCAGGGCCTTTGCACTTGCTGTTTCCTCTTCCTGGAGCCCCCAGATCTTCCCAGGTTTGGCTTCCTCTCATCCCTTGGGCCTCGGGTCAGAGGTCACCTCCCTTGTTGCCCTGTCTAAAAATGCCCTCTAAGGCCCATCATTCTCTTTTTTTTTTTTTTTTTTTTTTTTTTTTTTGCGGTACGCGGGCCTCCCTCTGCTGCGGCCTCTCCCGTTGCGGAGCACAGGCACTGCCGTCACCCCATCCGAGCCAGCATCATCTCTCACCTGGACACAGCAGAGATGGCAGCAGCCTCCTTCCTGGATCCTCCACAGCCCATTCTCTACCCAGCACCCACAGAGGCCTTTAAAAACCTGATCCTTCCACTTCTTGCTTCCCAGGACATCTGAGTAAAATCCAAAGTCCTCGCAGTGGCCCAGGAGGTTCGGTGTGACCTGTCTCCTGCCTCCTCTGCCATCTCACCTCTTGCCTTGATCCCTTTGCTACTTACTCCCCTGGTTATTTCACTTCTTCAAATATGCCAAGCTCATTCCTGTCTCAGGGCCTTTGCACTTGCTGTTTGCCCTTCCTGGAGCCCCCAGATCTTCCCAGGTTTGGCTTCCTCTCATCCCTCGGGCCTCGGGTCAGAGGTCACCTCCTTTGTTGCCCTGTCTAAAAACGCCCTCTGAGCCCCATCATTCTCTTTTGAATCACCATATTTAGTTTTTGTCACAACAAGTTATCCTTTCATTTATGGTATTTAAATTGTTATTGTCAGGCTCCAGAAGAGAGGTTCCCTGTCTGTCTCATTTATGGCCATAGAACAGTGCCTTGCACATGGAAGGTACTCAGTGGAAATTGAGCCTCAGAGATGTACTGCTTCCCGTCCCAATGTTCCTGCAGATTGTCTACAGATTCCAACCCTCAGATAAATTTGATGATATTTCCTTATGCTTTGGATAAAAGATGAAATTAACATACTGTGTTTACACCAGATATACGCTGCCTCATTTTGTTTGGATTTATCTATTTTTTTTAAATTGAAGTATAGTTGATTTACAATATTGTGTTAGTTTCAGGTGTCCAGCAAAGTGATTCGGTTACGAATATATAAGATATATTACAGGATATTGAATATAGTTCCCTATGCTATTCAGTAAAACCTTGTTGGTGATCTACTTTATATGTAGTAGTGTGCATCTTTTGCTGCCTCATTTATGGAAAGGTAAGATTCACACAATTTGCCATAAGTAGAACTAGTAAGCCTGGCAGGTGTTGTATAAGAAATGTCTTACCCCCAAATTGTACCAATTTGTTGTTTAATGTCACTGTGGTGGCTGAATATGACCTTAGTTATCTTGCTCTGAGAGAGATACTGAGATCTCCTCCCCATGTTGAAGGGATGTTTCTGTTTTAATAGACTCTTGAGCTGAGGAAGATTTCTGCTCAGAAACATGAAAAAAAAAAAAAAAAAAAGAGGAAGAAGCCCTGACTTAGGACAAAGGTTGAAACACATTGTGACTGGGAGTGCTCACCCAGGGCATCAAAGGCAGGCAGGACATCGAACTTTACCCCCTGGAGGAGCCGAGGGGACCTGAGCACGAAGCTGAGAGCACGGGACTTCTTCCTTCGCCATTTCTGGACCTCAAACTCCACTTCAAATGTTTCCTCCCTTTGACAGGCTTCCAGCTGTTTCCTAATTTCCTTGATGAATCTTCTTCGGTGCTGAAGCTGTTCCTGAAAACCTGTGAGGCTGGTGACGAAGACGACGAGGTCAGCATCTGATCGGCCCCTGAGGGTCGTGCCTTTGCCTGAGGAGCCACCCTGAAAAAGGTGATGAGAATGAGAACTGACATTTATCACTGAGAAGAGCCTTCTAAATAAAATGCTGAGAACAATCACTAACATTCTGAGTGCTAGCCACTGTTCTGAAGGCATTACCAGTCAACTCCTAGAATGCTCACAAAAACTCTTATGATTTAGCTACTATTATTATCTGTTCTGATTTTCCAGATGGAGAAACAGATGCTGAGAGAGATTATGTATCAGCCCAATCACGCAGCTAGTAGGTGGCAGAGATGCAATTCACACCCTGGTTGCCTTTTTACAGGGTCTGTGTTCTTTATTCCCTGTTCTTTTTGACCTTATATAATTAATACTGTAAACTGGCCCATGGCTTATTTTACTTGATCTGCAAGCCCTGCAAAGTACTGGGAATTATGGATGATGAAATTGAGGCACAGAGAGGTTAAGTGACTCGCCCAAGATTTCACAGCAGCAGGTGCTATCTGCTTTCAAAACTTATACTCTTAACCAGCTCACGAGTCTGCAGGAATGGTGAGCTCCCAGCCTGGTCAAGGATTAGCAGATTGTTGACACAGCTGGGCTTCAGTCTGTCTATCTCTGTGGTGGACGTGACACAGGTGGTTTATAAACTTCACCTGGGCATTTGTTAAAAACTTACAGGTGGAGGCCCTCACCCCAGAAGCTACTTTCACAAGCTGTGGTTATAGTTTTGGCATGGATAAATCAGAAACCACCAGCCCCAGAGACCTCAACCTTTTGCTCTCTGTCTCTGTGGAAACACTTGCTCATTCAGTCCCCTTCTTCCCAGCCAGGCAGTTCTGGACTCACCTTCACAACTTTGGACACCCGAACAGGGTGGGGGGCCGATTGGAAACACCTCTCCTTCAGGAAACTGCAGATGATGTGGATGGCTTCATTGACCTGCGTGCGGAAATCCTCGTCTGGCAGGAGGCGGTCTTCGATGAACTTGTCCAGTTGGTTGGCTCGGGTCTTTCTGAGCTTCTTCATGATGCTCAGGCAGGGACAGGGGAGCCAGAGGCGGCAGAGTTGGCTGCCAAAACCTGTTTGTTAGCATCTACCTCTTCTGCTGCCTGGGTCTAGGAGGCTGTTAGTTTCATTTTCTCGAAAGGGTGGAGCTGTGCCCTCAGTCTGGACTGTCACTGGTTTCCTTTCTTTGAAAGGGAGGAGCCATACCCTTGTTCTTTGCCTTTAAGAAATCAAAAACCCCTTTGACCCCGTGTCTCCCAGCTCTTTCCCCTGCTCTCTGAGACTTACTCTGCCTTTATCCAGCCCCCTAGAACATCAGGCCTTTCTTCAGACTGTTCTGAAAATGTTGCTTTTTAACCCAGGTTAGTACCCCACCCAAGAGAAATCTTAAGCAAAAACTTTTGTGGGGGTTTCCTTTGTCTTTTTTTGGTTACCTACAAAATTGGTTTATGGTCTCCTATGATCTTTATAGCAGTACCTGCATATTATAAAAAGAAAAATGTCAGAAAAATCAGGGAGCATAATGACCATCAGGATCCTAAACTTCAAAGACTACATCTATAAACATTTTGGTGGAGATCTTTCCAGATTTTTCTAGGTTAACGCACACACACATACACACAAACTGTAACCATGTGTCTCTTTTTTCTAAATGACATTGTCCTATACTTTTCCCCCTTTTGATTAATAGACTTTATTTCCTAAAGAAGTTTTGGGTTTAAAGAAAAATTGAAGTACAGAGTTCACCTATGTCCCCTCTCCTTCCACCCATAGTTTCCCCTATTATCAAATTTGGTGTGGTACATTTGTTGCAGATGAATTGATATTGTTATGTTATTATTAAATAAAGTTCAAAGTTTACATTAGGGTTCACACTATGTTGTACATTTTATGGGTTTGCCAAATCATAACGTGTTGTCTCCACCAATTATGAAATCATTGCAGAATAGTCTCACCTGTTGCTTCACGATCTCTCTGAGTGAGATGTTTCTTCTCTTCTAATATATGCATTCAGTGCTAAAAATTCTCCTCTAAGCACTGCTTTCACTGTCTCTAAATTTTATTTTTTCTTTTCCTTGAGTGTAAAATATTTTTTCAATGTCTCTTGAGACTTTTAGACCCATGTGTGTGTTAGAAGTGTTTTATTTAATCTCCAAAGATGTTGGAATTTTCCAGATCTTTCTTTTCTTGATTTTTTGTTTAATTCCATTGTGGTAAAGAGCATACCTTGTATGCTATCTATGCTTTTGAATCTGTTAAGGTGCGTTCTATGGCCCAGACGGTAGTCTATCCCGGTGAATATCCCATGTGAGCTTGAGAAGAATGTGTATTCTGTTGTTGGGTGAAGTAGTCTGTCAGTGCCAATTAGTTATCTTTCTGAATCACCCTTGTCTTAACCAGCTCATCAATTGACACTCCCCACTCCTTCTGTATAACATACTGACTTATGCCTAAGGCACGTGGAACCATGAAGGGGATGGGCATTCATCTATGTGACGCTCTACACATACAGTTGGAATGTATGTTTATCAAAGATTCTGTTTGCTCCCAAATGCTTTTTGGACAATCGTACTTGTTAATGAAATATATACTTTTGACAAAATGTATGTAAACAAATCCAACATGAGTGCGAAAGCTATCTGTCCTTAGAAAACCAGCACTGAATTCTTTGGAAAGATGTAATAAAGCCTAGTACCATAAAACAGTGCAGAGAATTAGGTATGAGTGAGACAACTCTAAAAGAACTGAGGGCATAATTGGAAAAATCCAGAATTAGGCCCTCATGTCTTTGCAGGTGACTTTACGTTCTTGTTTTCTTTAAAGAAACAGGAACAGGAAATTATAGATGGCTCATTCTTGTGTGTTTTATGCAAAACAGATAACGCAGGACTGCAGTCAGGGGATCTGCCCTCAATGAGATCTAGGTCTTCTTTGAATGACTGGGAAATGAAGGCATTATTTGTGGGCCCGGGGGACCACAAATGATGTCCTGCCTATACAGTTGAAGACCCACAGGAGGAAGGGACTTGCTCAAGCTCACATATTGTCCCCATTTTCCAGATGAGGAAACCGAGACTCAGAGAGGTTAGGTTCCACAGCTAGTAAGTGACAGTCAGGATCTGAATGTTACACTGAGTGGATTAAAAAGCTGGTGTGCTTTTCTGGTCAGGTGATTTCTACCACACCACGTTGCCTCTTACACCATGTTTGGTTTCAGTGGGGAAAAAAGAAAATTAGTCAAATTAGGTGTACTGATATTTATGAAAACTTTCCTCAGGTGTATTCATCTCAGCCTGTTAAGCATATCCCACGCCTAGGGAAGGAGATCAACCATTTCAGAGGTGGAAATTAGGCTTCTTTTCAGCTGCCCATGACTGACTGGTGGTGGCTGCCAGGGGTAGACTGCTGTGTTGAGAAGGATGCAGATGCTGCTAGTGGGTTCCGTGGGAAAAATGCCATATTGATTAGCGATCCACCGTGAGCACAGGAAAGAGAGCGGCAACTAGGGTTTCCTGCCATTCCGAGAGGCTGTGTGGCCCTAACTGGCACCCCTCTCCACTTAGTGGCAGCTGACTGAATCGTAGGCAAAATGATGGACTTCTAGGGCAGTGGTTTGCAAAGTCACGATGGAGGTGGGAAGCCCAAGCCATCAACCAGGAAATATTTTCAAATATACCTCTGGTCCCCAGGGTGTAGCAGAATCTGCAGGAAGGGGCAATGGTGGCAGGGAGAGCATGGGTAGTTTGAAAAATAAATCTCCCCAGGTGATTCTAATATGCCAACCTCTGCCCCCAACAGTGAGAACCACCCTTTTGGGAGTGAGAAAAGGAAATTGCCTCAAACTTGGCATGGAAGAGAAGTTTCCGTTGGATGGAACTGTCAGCTCCTTCTGAGAAGCAACCAATCTTCCTGATAAGTTGCTTAAGCTCTTTTGACGTAAGCCGAAAATCTCACTTGTAGTGAGTTTAAAAATCCTTCTGGAAAGTTAGTTACTTACTAGCTCACTTTCAGGACTGTTGAGAATCTCAAGTGAGGGGTCATTTCTGAAAAGGCTCATCGCAGGATGGAAAGTGCTTCAATATAAAAAAGGTGTTTGGTGATCTGCCTTTTTTTTTTTTTTTTTTTTGTGAGGATGCAGCTAAGAAAAGAATGGACAGATGCATACTAAATTTGGCTCTAGGAGTGATGGATGCAGAATGTGTGTGTGAGTGATGTACTTACGGGGCACCCTGCAATACTGGGGTTGAGAAGTGAAACTTGTTAGAAATACTTGTTGGGCCGTTCATGTGGGCTCAGCGCCCATGGCTCACGGACCTAGCCAGTCCGCGGTATGTGGGATCCTCCCGGACCAGGGCACGAACCCATGTCCCCTGCATCGGCAGGCGGACTCTCAACCACTGCGCCAGGGAAGCCCAGATCTGCCTTCTTATAATCGGTGCATTAAGAGCGTTGCACAGGGGGTCCAACGATCTAGCTCCTTTCCTGGCACTGCAGCCATGAGATGTTGGATGTGCCCATTCCCTTCTCTGGGCTTTGGGTTATTCATCTGTCAGATAAGTGAGTTGACTGAACTAGGCTTTGGCTCAACTCTGTGGTGTCTTTCAGCCTTGAAATTATCTGATTCCACAACCACTAGGGAGTTTTCCCCAAGGTTGGGTTAGTCGGGAAAAGATGAGGATGCTGCCTTCTTATTGGGTGGACACCAGCAAAAAGCATTCTTCCAGGAGGGCGTGAGGTCAGTCAAGTTGGCTGGAGCCCACCTTTCCAAGATGAAATCCATCAGAAAGCAAACTTCACGGGGGCAGGGACTGCATCTGCCTTGTTTACTGCTGTATCCCCAGTGGCTGGAACATAGTAGATGCTCATTAACTACTGACTATCCAGGTAACATCATATATGTTGGTGGGGAGAAAGAGCTTCCAGAAACCAGAGAGGAAAAACCCAGGCCATCAGTTTTCCTGGATATTCCTACTTTATTTGTGGCTACATCATCACGAAGAAAGGCGATGGGTGGTTCTGCATGCACCAGAGGGCGTGTATGTGTGTCTGTGTGTGCGTGCGTGTGTGTGTGTTCTAGCAGAGAGGTGCTTACATTTGTCGGGGGGGGGGAGGGGGCGCGCCTGGACCGAGGCACTGTGAGCTAGCCGCATGCTGAGTCCAGCGCCAATGCCAGCGTTAGGCCTGGGAGACACAGCCAGCATGCTTTCTCCTAAGGGCAAACCATGAACAGGAGGTGGGCTGAGAGTGGGCACCAAGGGGGCCACTGGAGAGAGAGGCTCAGGAGGGAAGGTGGCAGCCAGGAAGCTGCTGGCCATCGTGGAGAAGGTGAAACACCACGTGTCTAGAAAATGGTTACTCAAGGCAAGAAATCAATGACATCCAATGACTTGTCAAGGGAGCTAGGGGTGGAGGGCCCCGAAATGGAAGGTTAAAAGATGTGTGTTTGGACAAAGTGAGAGTTTTAGTGTCCCTCTGGCTACTTCTATAGATAATGGTGGGGTACTGGAGAGGGGGGGCAATTTTCATGGGGGAAGACTTACTGGAAATGGGGAAAAATCAAACCTTTCTCACAGGGCACTGAAGATGACCTGACCCTGAACCTTATAATGTTTGTCCTCATTGCCTTTTCCTCTTTTGAAAAGAATTTTTTTTTTTTAATTTTTAGGAAGAAAGACTGAACAATTCATGATGGAACAAAAGCCTTTGGTGTCAGGATCTGTCACTCTCTAAAGTTTTATGTCCATGATGGTGTTTTGTTTTCCTGACACAATGAAGAGGGTTTGCAAGAGATAGAGAGACAGAGAGACCAGAGGCGATTCTGAGTGAGAGACAGGATGCAAGAGAGTCTGAGAGAGAGAGAGGGGGGTGGGGGTCATTTGTTCATTTAGCTAAGAGCAAAGGAAGGAGAAAGGCTAGGGGCTTTGGAGAGGCCCCCTGGAACCCAGACCTCTGGTTTAAACACCTTCTGCGCCCACTTGGGGAGGCCAGGGGCTGAGAAAGCCCCTCTACGGGGTGTCTACACAGCTTGCGGGCTGCTGCCATGCACCCAGGGCAGCGCCAGCAGCAGCCCAAGGCCCGAGGACGCCCGGCTCTGCCAAGGGGAGAAGTGGGTGGTTGTAGAAGCGCAGACCTACATGGAAGTTCAGGGTTTTGCCAGTTGCTCAGCATTTGCTGGTCCGGCTGGTGAGAGGAGGCAAGGAGGTGAGGCTGTGTTAAGATACACTTTTTTTGCTTTTGCTATTTTACCCCCTCAGAGAGGGAGAAAGGAGAAGGGGCGAGAGGTGGGAGCAGAGAGGTGAGAGGGTGAGGAAGGGAGAGGTGAACGTGGCGTTGGGCTAAGGGAAGGCGAAGGAGGAGAAGGGGGGAGGTGGATGGTAGAGAATGGGAGCTAGTTTCTGTTGGAAGCAAATAGGGGACATCCTGAAAGAGGGGGGGCTACCCAGTTCCTTTGAGTATTCTGCATGGTCATTTCTTGATGCACCTGGAGGCGGGAGGGTGTGTTCCTAGTCACCGGGGAGTTTAAACATGGGGGTCTGTTTTGTGGCAATTGGGGTGTATGATGTGAAGAGGTGGAGAGACCTGGAATGCTCTATTTCTGCCCAAATGCTTATCCCCACAGCCTTGTCTGGCTCTGCTGACAACTGAGGGTATAGGTGGATGCGACATAGGAAACAAGTTGTGCGTGTGCGTGCGTGTGTGTGCGTGTGTGTTATGTGCGTGTGTCCAAGGCCAGGAGGGTCTAAAAACAGTCCTAAATGATGAAGAGCCTCTGTAATTTACCCAGGCTGAGAGGTTTTTAAATTAACAACCTCCTTGTGAAAAGCTCCCCATCCCCATCCCTATGGCTCCATCCTGAAGGGATCAGAGAGGGGCTGCATACAGAGCCCGCATCGCAGCGTTGAGGAGAGGGGAGGTTTTTGGTGGCAATGTCCAAGGTGCGGGGGAGACTTCAAAGGCAGGCTCCAGGAGTGACGGGGTTGGGGGAGGTGTAGAGAAGAGAGACCAGAGTACAGCGGGCAGCTGGGACAGGCTGTGGGGTGACGGGGCATGGGCTGGGGCATGGAGGTGGGGACCTGGGCGCCATCCTAATCGCTTGACACGTGGTTCTCATTCTGTAGCTGATGCCAGCGTTCTATCTTCTTGTCCTTGTTTTTCAGACACTCGTACCAGTGTTTTAAGCGCTCTCCCTTGGCTGAGATCCCCAGCTGGCAGCCTCCTGGAGGACAAGATGGGAAGATAGCGGCAGGCGGTCAGAGTGGAGGGATGCATGGGAATCTCATTCTGGACCCAAATGTCTAGTTGGGGAAAAACTGCCACCAAGCAGTGACCCACCCCCGCTCCAGCCACTTGGGATCCATTCTCTCTGGAGGTTGTGGTTATGATGTTTTTATGACTACTGGCTTTCTCTGCCTACAGACTACCTACTCAGGAACCTGCAATGGCTCCCTACTGTGGCATCAAGTCACAACTTCATCGTCTATTTTTTAAGACCTTCTTTAAGTCACCACTCCACTCACTGAAATTCTCTCTCACTACTTCTGGTACTCATCATCTATTTACAAAGAGTCAGTTTCATCACCCTGCTCAATCCTGCCTGCACATCTTTGCTCATGCTGTATCCGTTGTCTGGAATTCCCTCCCTGCTCCACCTGTAATGACTGTTCTTCCTCATTATTTGGAGGGGAACTGGGAACAGCAGAACCTTCATTCTGGACTTGCAAATAGATTAAGGAGACTTCCTTTGCACCCTATTTTCTGCAGAGGCCACACACTCCACTCTTCTGTAATTTAATTATTCTGCTGCAGGTGATTTGTTCAGCAAATAACCAATAGTGATCCAATCTTCCCAGCTTTGTAATGCAAACTGGACCCAAGTGAAGACTCTGGGTCCCGACTTAGTGTTTGGACAATGTAATTACCAAAGTAAAACAGTGCCCTCAACCCTGTGCATCCCTGGGTAAGGCTCTCCTCTCCTCCGAGGATAGAGGATAGGGTTTTCCCCGGGAGCTGGGAGCACTCACCGATGTAATCATTGGACTTGCCAATGTCATAGTCCCAGACTGAGATGTCCAGTGACTTCTTTGCCAGGTCACTATGTTTGATGTCATAGAAAAATTCCTAGATGCAGCAGAGGAAGACATGTGAGTGACAGGGTTCTCTGAGCCTTCGGCATCAGAAGCTAAGAGGCTGAGTCCTAGGGGTTCATGGACCAAGGGGACGACCTTGTACTGGGTATCTGGAATCAAAGGGGCCTTTACCCCAGGCCCGATGATCCCCTCTCAACCACCAGTCTGTATAACAAAGCCCCCCAGGCCCTATAATTCTCTTTTCAATGACTCTGCTTGAAGTTGGGAAGACTGGTGGGGTGTTTCTAAGAGGGCTGGTCCTGGTCAAGTTTCCTTAACGGCAGATAGCCATGAACTCAGTCCTTCCATTCTGATAGCCTCTGAAGTGGTTTTCCTCCCTCTCCATTGTTCAGAGATTAAAGGTAGTTGAAGGTTAGGTGCTTATGTTTGCAGATAATCTGATTTTGTCAATAACTCTCTGCCTAATCATAAAATTCATTCATGTTCCTCTTTAAAACAAACCAGGAAGCAAAAAAAAAAAAAAAACCCCACAAAAACTGAAAACCAAAACTTGTTATCTATCTACCCAAGAACAACCACTGTCAACATTCCCCATGTGTGACCATACTGGTGTCTGTTTTGAAAAATTAATATGAATATTAATTTGAATTTTATACCATATGAAATATTTGAATATTGTATTATAGAAATATAATATGAATATACTGTACTGTGACTTCCTTTTCCCATTTTATAACATATGGTAAAAACCAACTTTGCACGTTAGCAGCTTTTTTTTTCTACATCACCACTTTATTTTTATTTTTAATTTTTTCTCTGCAGTACCACTTTTATGGCTTTGTCTAACAGCTGTGTGGCTGCACCATAACCTAGTGCTCAACATTTGAGTATTTAGACGCCTGACAAGTCACAGTGTGAATACAGAGGAATAAGCACAGTCAATGGGTATCCAGATAGTGGCTTTAGCAGGACTGGATGCACTGGATGGACCTGAGGATTGAGGGAGAGGGAGAGGGCAGTGCCAACTGGGTGGGTGGTAAAGGGGACAACTGCCCCTATTTATTTCCTCAAATATCAGTATTATACACTATTAGAATTGGTAAAGACATCGGAGATGATTTAATTCATTCTCTCTCCAAATACAGTGTCTTCCCTATGACATTCCAAAGCTATAGGCTTTTGTTTTAGGCTTGATTCGCTCCAATGATGAGGAACTCATTCCTCCTTCTTTAGATAATTCAAGCTGATCTATGTAAGAAAGCTTTTTGGGTTTTTTTTTTTTGTGCTTTACAACTTTCTAGCAGGGAATTTGTTCCTCCCTCACATATAGGAACTATCCCAGAGCATGGCAAAAAAAATGGGGCAGCCTTACCTCATTAAATTCAGGATTCAAGGTTTTCTTCTTAATTTGAGTCTTATGTTTGGCTTTCTTTCCCATATCTGGTTTCAGCCAGCTGAGAGGAGACATAAGAGGCTATTATGGATGAAGTTTAATGAACAAGAACAGCCTCTTGATGACCCCAAAGGTCCTCCCAGTGTCAGGAGAATAATGAACAGATCAGAAAGTGAATCAACATTAATAGTGACCAATGTGCATCAGAGCATCTACTTGGTGCCAGGCATTACCTAAGCACCTTATGCACATTTAATCCTCAACAAACCCTAGATGGTACAACCACCCATTTACATATAAGGAAACTGAGCGTTCAGAGAAGTTGAGACATGTGCCTCTGGTCACACAGCTGGGGACTCAACCCAGCTGTTGCCTCTGGAGTCTGTGCTCTTAGCTAGGACTTTCTCCCAATGGATCATTGAGAACCTGGATGACGGTGCCTGGGGCTTCACTACTGATTATCTCTTAAGCTGCCCCCAGGTCCTGGGGAGATGATGAGGTTATGGACAAAAGGGAGAAGATGCAAATCTGATTACAGATCAGTCTCCTGTTCAAAACTATTCCATGGCTCTCCTTTGACCTCAGGGTGAAGTTCAAAATCCTTAATGTAGCCTTAAGGCTCTGCGTGGTTGGGTCCCTGGTCCTGTCCAGCCTGATCTTGTGCCACGTGCTTCACCCCACACCCCATTCACTCTCCTTTCCATCCCAGGGCCTTTGCACATACTATTTCTTCTGCCTAGAAGGCTCTTCCCCAGTGTAGACACAATGCATGACACGTAGTAGGTGCTCAATCAATATTTTCTGGGCGAATAAATAAAATGGGCTAAAAACTCTTAAGAGTTAGGACAATTGGATTCTGATGCAAGCTGTCACTAGCTGTGCAACTCTCAACATGAGTCTAAGTAACTTTGGTGTGCCTCAGCGTTCCAATCTGTAAAGAAGGCAAACTTTTCTTTCTCACTCACAGAACTGCTTTTGAGGATAATCTGAAAGAAGAGATACAAAAGGGGATTTGAAAGGTACCAGATGCTGAACAAAAATAAAGGGCAATTCTGACTTTAAAAAACCTTATTGGATCTTAAGTTGATTAATGATCTCCTGTCTTCTTTTTTACAATGCCCACCAGGGCAGCTGATTCACTGGTGACCACTGCAACTCTACTTCTTCTGGAGGGTTGGGTAGATGGGAGAAGGGGTGGTGGGGAGAGTTATTTGAGAAAAACAATTTGCATGTGTCTGGGATTCAATGGAGTACAGGACAGGAGCCCAGGAGCTAATGTTCTCTATTGGACCATATGGGAAAATTAGAAAATTACACCAAATTACTCCTAGAAATCAAATGCATTCCAGACATGTGTGTTCTTTTGTTAACTAAAATCCTCTTTCAAAGAAAATCTGGAGCAAAGTCCACTGTGGCCTGAGTTGTAGCCATGACCTTAGGGAAGCACTGATATCTATCGTCAGAGGCACTGGGGATGGGGGAAGGAGTGTCTCCCAGGTTGGAGAGATCATTAATAAACACTCTTTGCCATGAGTAAGACAGTGATAGTAATTATTTATAACCATAATGGCAGGTATTTGTTGAGCACCGACTCCATGAAAATGTATCTCTCAGATCTCCAACTGCAGGGGGAGACTGACAAGCTGCTGGGCTCTGAATTCACCACTATGTTTTCATGTGGCCACGCTCCCTACAGGCTGCTCTCAGCCAGTACCTGAGCCAGCAGCGACAGTAGGCAGCCCCATTTCTGGGAGATGCGGGGCTCCTCTAATGGGCGACTGCGCTCAAGGACTCCCCACCACAGTGGTTGAAACTTACACAGAACTGCACTGCAGTCTAAGACTCTTCCTGCCCAACCATCCCCCCACTACCCCCCGGGAAGCAGACGTGCACCAGGCCTTTTGTCTCTATGGTCCTCCTCGAGCTCTCTCTCAATTCTCCTTCCCAAGCGCTTTCCCCAGCAAATCTCTTAGCATCTCATCTAGTCTTGGTGTCTGCCTCTTGGAGGACAGGACCAAATGACCAATATTACTCTTCCCATTTCACAGATGAGGACACTGAGGCCCAGAGATGTTAAGGCATGGGCCCAAGGTCACAAAGCTGGAGAATACTGAAGACTATTGGATCAGGGATTCAAACCCAGGCAGTCTGGATCCAGAGCTCAGGCTCTCAACAACAACCACATAAACACACATTTTACTGCCACAAGCAAGGCAGAATTCTATTCAGAGTAGCTAAATGTTTCTGTACCAGGCGTAATTTTATTCCTTTTGTATGATATCTCATTTGAGCCTTATGGCCACTCTTGGAAATAAGTGGACTTGTTTTCTCCACTTTACCAATGAAGAATCTGAGGCTCAGAGACATCAAATAACTTGCTTATAGTTACACAGCTGGTAGCTGGCAGAGATGGGAGGTGCATCCCATGTCTGATTCAATGGCGGCGTGGAGAATGTGCCTGCAGGACCTCCAACTACAGGGAACATAAATGACCAAGGCCCCAGCTGCCGTGCTTGGAAATCCATGCCATGTTTGTGCCAAGCCACACTCCCAGCTGACTACCAAACATGGCAGGGATACCTATGGCAGGCCTACTCCTAGGAGACATGGGCCTCATGCGATGGCCAATTTTGGCTTGAGGACTTCCTGATGGCTTTGCTGAACTTGCATCTGGGATGCTTCCACCCATCCCTCCCTCCCTCGTCCCCTCACTTAGGGTCAGACTCGAATGGCCGTCTAACTGCTGTCTCATTTCCCCTGACTCTCCTTCTACTTTCCCTCACACAGGCATTTCTCCTCTGTTTAATCCCCTCTTGGCATCTTATCAGAGGACCCAGAACACAAAGTCTGTCTTATTCCCCATGACTGAGATAACTGGAATAACCCCAAAGCCTAAGGTCTTTTCTTTGAGCATTTCCAGACTGAATCCAGAAGAAGTCAGGTTGCTTCTTTGGTGGTGGGGCTCTGGACTCTGGAGGGATGTGTTGCTGATTCCCAGGGGCTACAAATGGGATTACTGTAACCTTGCCGACCACCCCTCTCCCACAGGAGGAGAGCCACAAAACTTCTCATATGGGTGGGTGACACACCAGGCTGACTGAGACTCCAGACTCACACTCACCAGTTCTGGGCATCCGTCTCACTGTGTGACCTTGGGCAGGTTCTTTGCCCTCTCTGGGCCTCAATGTACAATGATCTTGGGGAAGCTCTCTGGTTCTCTCTTTGCAAGGATCTAGGACCCCCCTCTGGGGCCCATTTATAGTCCCCAGACATTGACTCACAGCTTGACAAATGGATCTGAGTAGCCATTGGCATCCATGGCCGCCAGGTGCACGCAGCGTATGATGCCCACAATGAGGCCTCCCTGCTGTGTGCTGTACATGAGGGACACCAGGATCTTGCCGCGTTCCTCTGTGTCACCAATACGCTCCACCTGCTGCAGTAGGAGAAGAGGGTGCGTGGGCCTAGGAGGGAAGGGGTCCGGGCAACGTGGACGGCGATCATTAAAGAGAGAGTCTGTGGAAAGTAGGAGCTGGGCCAGTGCTAGTGCAATCAGCACTACAGACAGCAGACACCCCAGACTCCAGGGAGGAGCAAATGATGAAAGCCAAGGGGCCCAGTCCTAGGCACATGGGGGCCAATGGCTTTACTCTTAGACATGGACTGACCCTGACTCTGATCATAGGCTGAGCTTGACCCTGATTCCAACGTGACTCATCTCAGACTCCACCCACCCACCCAGTTTTCTCAAAAGTGCAGTCCTTGGGGCTGAAGGCATGGTTGTGAAGCCAAACTCCAGCCTCTGCCAGACACACAGCTCAAAGAACCTACGCTACATCCCCATGGAGGGAGCGTGGCATTGCTCTAGTGCAGCAGAATTGCCAGCAGAGCTTCTGCCAACAAGGTCAAGGAATTCAAGGGTGTCCCTCGGGTGTGAGAGGATGGGGCTTCCCCCACCTTGGGGGCTCCAGGTGTGAAAAGCACGCTCCTGGTCTCATGTTCTACTGCCTTGAGCAAGGGCACCTCTCATGGTGAACCAACAGGCAGGTGGTTTGGGGTAAAAGAGTGGGAAAGGGGCCAGGGAGGGAGAGAAAAGGGAGATGCCAGACCCCGACTGTGGCTTCAACACCCACTCAGCGCTCACCTCCTCTTCATAAAGGGCCATGCCTCGGGCTGACCCGGTGGTTCCAGCACGCTTCATCTTGAGGAAGGAGACAGAAAGGAAAAATAACATTGTCAGTGGGGCTCATCTCCCTACACAAGAAAGACCAGAAACCCCTTCTCCCCTCCACTGGCATCCAGAGCCATGAGGATGGGTGCTCCAAGCTTCTGTGGCCCTCCAGCTTTCCCCCATTCAGCGAAAATGTATATAATGCTAACCATTTGAGAGACCATGTTAATGCACAGCAGCCTATTGATGCAGGTTGTATTAGTATCCCCATTTTACAGATGATGACACTGAGGGTCAGAGTGGTTAAACCACTTGCCACAACCAATAAGTGGCAAAGTCGCCCATACACAAAACAGATAAGATTTTGTCTGCTCTGGTTGAAGTGGCACAGAGGCCACCAGGTGCTTCTTCCCCCATGGCTCCTAAGGCCCTTTTGCAGGATTCTAAGGCTCTGGGGAACACAATGTGAAAAGCACTGGTTAAATCCAACCTCTCCACTTTAGAAATGAGGAAAACTGAGGTCCAGAGGAGAGGGGTCAGAGCTTATGAGGTCCCTGTCCTTAGCGGGGCATAAGAGGGGAGTTGGTGGTGGGAGGTTTAAGAGCAAAGGAGATATTAGCAGGGTTGTGGAGCCAGTGCGGGCCTGTCCTGCCACCTCTGTGCCTCTGAGGCTGGCTGCGTCCATCACAGTGAGATGGCAGACCCAGGAGCTGAAGACCCAGACGGGGTCCTGGCCCCTGTGCTGACCAACTGGACTCACTGAGTGACGGAAGGATGACGAAGCCTGAAGAGCCAACTGTTACCAGGCAAAGACCCAGAGGAAAGGCTTCATTCCTAGGCACATCTAATGATTTATTGGGAGCCTGGCATTCGGTGTAAATTCTTCCTTGCAGTTTTCCCTGTTGTGTCTTCCTTTGTCTGTGCTATAAAATATGGTGCAGCACACAGATAGCCCATCCTCAGGCTGGCCATCTGGTGGGAGGATGCTGCAGGAGTCCCCCTCCCACCCCCCATGGCTTCCCAATGGGGAGCTGGCCCACTGCCCAGGGGGAGCAGGCACGCTGGTCATTGCAAGAAAGCTGGGCTCTGGCTGGTGCCTGAGAACACAGTCACTGACTTGCGGTATGACCTTGGCAACTCGCTCCTCTTTTTGGGCCCCAGGTGGCTCAGACGTAAAAAAGGGTAGGTTGGATTGTATCTAAAAATACAGATTGCTAGGTCTCACCCTATCTTGCTAAGTCAGAATATCCAGGGAGCTCCCCCACAGAATCTATTTTGTAAAGCTCTGGTTTTAAAATCTCTAGTTGATTCTAAGGTGTAGCCCAATTGGACAACCTCAATTTGGTTCTTGTTCTTTCTCAAAAGGCGAGTATCACATCTAACAATAACAGTTTTAATGCTTTACATGTACTTTTACATTAATCCTTAAAAGACCCTATGAGGTTGGTACTATATTATCCCATTTTACAGACAAGAAAACTGAGGCACAGAGAGGTTAAGTCATTTGACTCAAGTTATACTATAAGTGGCAGAAACTGGGACTCAAACCCAGTCTGGCTCCAGAGCCCATGCCCTTAAGTGCTATGGTATCCTGCCTCCTGTGTATCTCTATGATTCTTTATGACTTCTTGACCGACAGGTGGGTAAGGCAGTATTATTTACTATAATAACAACAGTTAATTATGAGTGCTTATTAGGTACTAGGTTCTGCCTCCTATGAGGCAGGTGCTGTTGTAACACACATTTTAGAGACAAGAAAAACTGAGGCCCAGAATAGTTCAGACCTTTGGTGAAGGCCAGGGAGCAGGGAAATGGCAGAGCTGGCTTTGAACCCAGGCAGGCCACCCTGCCACACCACTCTGACCTTCAGAAGTGATGCTAACACAGGGTTGGTAGAAGGCATAGCCAGGACGCACCAACCCCCATGTTCTGACCTGAAATCTTCACCCTCCCTCCAACAGCTGCCACAGCCCCTCTCCTGTCTGGCACCCTACAGATCTATCACATCCTTTACAGGCCCAGAAGAAGGCAGCACCCACCCCTGCAACTCTTCTTCCCCATTGAACCCTTGGGGCAAAGGCACTCACCGGGATCACCCGCTCCAGACAGATATTGAAGTTCTTCCTCTGGTTGGGCTTCAATTTTTTGAGCGAGAATCTGGTCTCACCGATAAACTCATTATGGCCGAATTTGTCCTCATCACAGACAGAGATCCTGCGATTGACATAAAGGATGGAGAAAGAAAGAAGAGGATGTGTTGAGCTCCTACTATGTACCAAGAGCTCTGATTGATGCTGGCAAGGAATGTGTAATGTGCACAGGAATAATACAACTTCCTATTTATTGAGCACTAGGCCAGGTACTTTTAATTTCTTCTTGATCACAGTATAACTTAACAAGCAATAACATGCACAAATCTTAAAATTTCTAGCTTGTTGGATTTTTGAATTTGCATACACTCATGTAACTACCACTCAGATAGATCAAGATATAGAACACTCCAGCTCCCAGAAGACCCTCATAAGCCCTCCTAGTCACTACCTCCCTCAAAGATAATCACTACCTTGTTCTCTTGGCAAGATTCAGTGTCTTGTTTTTGACCTACATTTAAATAAAATCAGATGTATAGACCCTTTTACATTTGGTTTCTTTTGTTCAATGTTATGTCTGTGAGATTCATCCATGTCTATAGTTATTTGTCCCTTTTTTGGTTGTATAGTATTCTATTGTGTAAATATGTTGTAATAATTTTGCTACTTACGGGCATTTGGTTTTGAGCCATTTCTAGCTGTTATGAATAAAGCTGCAATGGAACATTCATGTTCATGTCTTTTCTATATGCATAGATACATATTTCTGTTAGGTATCTTCCTAGGAGCCGAATTGCTGAGCCATGGACTACACACAAGTTTAACCGCAGTAGAAACTTCTAAACAGTTTTCCAAAGCGATTCCACCAATTACACTCCCACCAGCAGTTTATGCAGGTTCTGTTTGCTCTTCATTCTAACTTCGATTTTGTCGGTCTTTAATTTTAAGCCTTTCTGAGTGGGCCATAGTATCTCCTTGTAGTATTAATTTATTAGTATTCCTTAAGATGTTGTGGAAAAAACCCAAACGAACTTTTTGGCCAACCCAATACATTTCCCTGATGATTAATGAAGTTCAGCCCCCTTTACATCTACTTTATGGTCATTTCAGCATCATCTGTTGCAAAGTTAGGCTAGGAACTTAGCTGACTCTTCTCATTTAATTCTTTCTCCCCCCAGACCTCTGAGTTTCCCACTTTGGAGAGGAGACTGGGGCCCAGAAAGGTTGAATAATTTTTCCCCAGTAAGGGGCAGAACCAGAATTTGAAGCTCCTGATTTCCAGAACACTATATTGTCTTTTGCTATCTACTTTGCACAGCACTGAGTAGACCAGAGGCACAAAAAAAGGGCAGGTCATGAGAAAGGTCCCTCAGGAGGCCAAACGGACCAACCGAGGCATGATAATTCATCCTGACATACGCTAAGAGGAAGAAAGGACTTTTCCCCCATGGGGGACAGACAGGAACTAACAGCACCTTGCTTCTTGGCCATTAACATTTGTTGAACAAGGTTCAAAGTTCTGAAGGGTCAGAACACCCTCCTGCTGAGCCCCACACTGTACACAACTGGAGAAAGAAATTGTCTCCATTCAGCCGGTGGGGGTGTAAACACCACCATCCTTTCTGTAGGACAATATGTCTCCAAAGACTCACGAATAATCACCATTTTTGACCTAGTAACGCCACTTCTAGGAATTTACCATGAAGACATAAGTGAAAAAATACGTAACTACAAAGATCTTTACCACGGTTTTGTTTATAGTTGTGAAAAAGCAGAAATAACATAAGTATTCTATAATGGGGGGACTTCTTAAGAAAATTATGAAGTAACCCTAAAAATGTAACAGTACGCATTGAAAATAATGTTGTAATTGCTCATCAGGGAAATGCAAAACCACAATGCGACACCATTACACACCCGCCAGAGTGGCCAAAATGGAAAAGTGTTGATGAGGATGTGAAGCAACTGGAACTCCCAGACACTGCCGGTAGGAGTGTAAATTGGTGCAATCACTATGGAAAACTGGCAGTTCCTACTAAAGCTAAACATATACATACACCATGGCTCAGCCATTACACTCCCAGGTGTATATACAACAGAAATGTATGCAAGAAATAGCTACTAGAATGTTCCCAGCAGCACTATTTGTAATAGCCCCAAACAGAAAACCAACCAAATGCCAATTAATGGTAGAATGAATAAATAATATCGTGTTATATTCACACAATGGAATACTAAATAGCAATGAGAAAGAACAACCTACAAGTACCCACAACAACCTGGATGAGTATCACAAATATACTATTAACTGAAAGAAGACAGACATAAAGGAATTAAGTGGTATGATTTCATTTGTATAAAGTACAGAACTAGACTAAATTAATTTTTCCTGTTAGCAGTTAGGGTAGTGAATCCCCTGGGGGAAAAGGTCCTCACTGGAAGGGGGCACAAGGGGAGGGCTTCTGTGGTCTGGGAATGTTCTGTTCTCTTAACCCAGTTTGTTCACTTGGTGAAAATTCATCAATCTGTACACTTTTTCTGTGTGCACTTTTCTAAATGGATATTATTACACTGCAATAAAAATGTTTATGTTTCCTTAAAATAATATTGTAGCTGATAGGAATGTACTTGGAACAGCCCATTTGTAAACCAGTTTGTATGCCTTGCAAAATTAAAAAGACCCACACCCCATATTCTGTGATCCAGCAAATATACCTCCTTGGTTTCTGTCCTAAGGAAATACTCATATGAACACAAGGAAGCATGAAGAATGCTCACTGCAAATTTGTTTGTAATAGAGAAAAGGTAGAAGCTATCCAAATGTCTGTCCACAGGGAACTGGATAAAGTGGTGAACAGTTACATAAAATTTTAAGACATGCCAACAATACCATATATTGTTTATAGATACATAATTAAGTAGCTGCAGCATAGGACACGCTTGGAAATGATACCCAGGGAATTCAGGATAGTGTTTCGCCCTGGGGAGGAGAGAAGAGAAGGGGGTGGGGGATGAAGTATACAAGAGGAGCTTCAATTTGCATCTGTAGTGCTTTATTCCTTACAAAAAGATCTGAAGCAAATAAAACAAATATTAAGATTTTTGAAAGACTGAGTATTGGGTTCATGGGTATTTGTTTTTATTATATTCTATATTTTCTGTATATTCATAACACTTAATAATAAAACATTTAAAAAAATCTGGGATAAACCCATGCTATGGAGTACTCTGAAGCAGTTAAAAATTAGGTACATCTAAATGTCTTCTCATGGCCACAGCCCCAAGATATATTGTTAAGAAAAAAGGCACGTTCCAGATATATTCACCATGATATTTCTTATATTGTAAACGACAATATATATATATAGTGTATGTATGTATATAATGAATATACACACACTCACAGAAGGAGGAAGGCAATCCAGGCTGAGGGAGGGGACTAACATTTGAAAGCAGCTTTGTTTTCTCAATAATTATTTACAGGAACAATGTACTCATTTATTACTTATATAATTTAAAATGCATTTTAATACACTGTAGAAGAATATGAAGTGGCATCAGTATATTGTTAAGTGAAACTGGCTGATTACTTAAAAGGATGGTCCATTTTTATAAACACTTTTAAAAACACTCAACTTTATTAAAAAAAAAACAAACTTTCGTGCGCACACACACAAACACATACACACAAATAAAGACACATGCTAAACCCAAATGTCCAGACACCAAGATGTTAACAGTTTCACTTATCTGTATTTTCAAAAGTGTCTATCAGAAATATATATTGCTTCTTAGAAGAAAAAAAGAAACGAAAAACTACTCTGAGATGTTTTAAAGCGCTGCCCCCAGGAACCACGCATGCCTCAGTCTGCCCAGCCTCAGGCCCCTCTCTGCCCACCCTCCCGGCAGGCACCTGAGGGTCTTCCTCTGCATGTCCTCATCCGTGATGCCATGATAGACCAGAGTCTCATTCCAGATGGGATTTCGGGTGTTCCGCAGGGTTTTCGTACGAAGCTTGTTGGACTAGAACCCAGACAGACATCTGTCTCAGTGGGGAGCCAGCCCTGCAGCTCCATCCCTTGGGCTCATTTGCGCTGGGTGGGTGACTTAGGAGTCCACTTCCCTCAGGAGTGTCCAGGGGCTCTGTTGCTCCCAAATGCATGTTCTCAGGGAGTGGGGTCATCCTCTAGGGTGCATCACCAACACTGGATACTGGGCCAGCCCTCCCTCCAGGCACTGGGCCCCCTCCTTGAACTCTTCATAAAGATTAGAAAGCAAAGATTTTTTTTGTGTGAGAAAAAGTATTATTTCTAGGCCAGGGATGCAGAAATGAGAGTCTCCCATTCCTAGGCAGTGAAGAAATAATTTCTGGGGATATTGGGATGGTCCCCTCTGTTTCCCCAGAAAGCATCCTCCATGCCTGAAATTCCTTAGAGAGGACAAAATTTTTCATTTTACTCCAAGAGAGAAGGTTAGAAATGCACCTGGTGGCCTGGTGAGAAATCCAATTCATACTAACATGTAAATGACTGATTGGATTCTTTGGCAAAGCAGGTTTGGATTTAGGAGTGGGCAAAGGAGTGGGTCAAGGAGAAGCAAAGGTCGCTGGGGAGTTAGAAGGAGTAGTGGCCAACCAGTTTGGCCATGGCCAGGTGGGACTGTCTTTCCTTGATTCAAACAAAAAAAGAGTGAGATAAAGTGTGTATGTGCCCGTGTGTGTGTGTGTGTGTGTGTGTGCGTGCGTGCGTGCGTGCGTGCGTGCGTGCGTGCGTGTGTGTGTGTGTGTATCCTTTTTTGTCTTATGGGGCATTTGATACTTGCCTTGTTTTTAGGACATCCATGTCAAATTAACACAACAGAGCAAAAAATAAAACCCAAGAAGGCACACTTCCATTTCCAGCCATGTGCTCTGAGTGGGTCAATCCAAAGAAAGGAGAATTAATCCCACTTTCCCTCCCAGAAAGGTGGAAGGGATGGGGGTACATTTTCTCTTAATAATAGAACCTTTTCTCAAGTTATCTGGAAAGAGTTAGTCATTTCTGTTGAGAGATGTTTGGCTGGGGCACAAAATGGGTGGGGGAGGTGGACCATGGTCAGCACTGGAGAGCCCTGAAGGTGTCTGAGCAGGTCAAGGGCATAATCAGTGTATCTGCTTCTCTCCTGGATCCCAGGTTTCTGAGTTAGAGAAATGAGCAGAGCCCCTGCCTCTTGAAGGAGAATGGCTCTGGCCCATCCCTTACCCCTTGTAAGAACTTTGCCAATCAGGGAAGAGGGGGTTTGGGGAGGGCTATTTTAGGCTCTGAGCTGGGAACCTTGGGTGCTTTCCAGAGCCCATGTGCCCCACTTGCCAAGAGGCCCAGGCCATATGGTACCTTGCTGGCTCCTGGCAGGAGGTGCAGCTTAACGTAGGGATCGGCCAAACCATTGGAATCCATGGGCTTCAGTCCCTGGAAGAGAAGAAGGCAATGGCATGAGGGCCTGGGGAGGGCTGGGCGCTCAGCTATCACAAGCAATGGGCACAGCTATCACTCCACCCTGTGTGCTTCCTCTTCCAAAGAAAGAGAAGGGAAATGCGGTATCTTGAAATGAGCATTGGAATCCGGCAGACGGGGTTTAAAGCCTGGCCAAGTCACTTACTGGCTGTGTGACCTTAGGCAAGTTTCTTAACCTCTCTGAGCCTCATTTTCCTCACCTGTCAAATGGGATGCTTCATGGGCTGGTAAGATGTAAACGTGATCCCACCTGTAAAGTGCTTGGCACAGTGCCTGGCACACAGGAAGTGCTCCATCAAGGCTGGATTGTTACTGCTGATGGGAGGACATGTCCCAGAATGGGTGGGAGAGGAGGAAAGGCCAGCGAAAGGAGGCCTGAGTTCTGGCTCTGGCCCTTGCACTCACTCTGAGACCGCAGTTTCTCCATCCATATGATGGGGATCACAATCTCTGCCTGGCCCCCCTCACAGAGCTGGCATGGCTAAAATGGCTAAAATGAGCCACTGTCGGGGAGAGCAGTTTGTCCGGGGTAGGAGGAGTTAAGCTGGGCTTGTTAACATGAGCAGTTCCAAAATTCCTGGGGCTCAGATATGCTCTGCCCATCCCCCTAGGCCCTGGCTGAGGCAGGTGTCTTATCTCTGGGCTCCCACTGTCTCCTCTCACAGCACTAATCCCCAATCCCATGTATCGTGCCCTGTGATCTCTGGGGACTTCAGTTTCCTCATCTGTTCAGTGGGGCTGATCACAGACCCTGCTTCATGGGATTCTTGGAGGGTTAAATGAGATCTCACCTGTGAAGGCTGAACTCTGGCCCTGGCACAAGTTCAGTATGAACAACGTTTGCTACTACTAGGTGGGGAGAGGAGGCCACAAAGTGGGGTGCAAGGGGGAAATCTGGCCGGGTAGCCTAGAAGGTAAGAGCATAGGCTTTTGAGCTGGACAACACTGGTTCTAATCCTAGCTCGACCACTTCCTCGCTGTGTGATTTGGGCAAGTCCCTTAATCTCTCTGTGCCTCAATTTCCCCATCTATAAAATGGGAATGATGATGAAACCTTACTCATAGGTTTGTTGTGAAGATTAAATGGGACGAAATAATTTGTAGAAAGCCCCAGAGGGTATACAACACTCAGGAGATGCTTTAGTGATGGTTTCTTGTCCATTTCTCCATGAGGGCACAGCCTATTCTCACTCATTCTAATATTCCCCAACATTTAGGGTAGTTCCTGGTACAGAGTAGGTATTTAATAAACATGTCTGGAACGTCTGTTTGGATTGGGAGGTTACACATTGGCAGACGCTGTGTTTTTCAAATTTGAACTTGAACATCTTTGGGTCCTGCTCACACCAGTTTAGTTTACCAAAGTTACTACCATTCCCTAATGTCTCACACGCTTTTCTCTTCTCTTTACCAGCCCAGCCCCTGAGCCGTTGAGTTTTCTGTACCCCTGTCTCAAGGGGGCTGTAATGGTGTGGCTTTCCCCCATTTCTGGAGCCGGAGGTGGTTACATCTGGATTCAAATCCAGCTCTATCCCTTACCAGCTGAGTGGCCTCAGGCTTTAACTTTCTAAGCCTCAGTTTTCCCATCTGTACAATGGGGCTAATAATAATCTCTTTCTCAGAGGTTCCTATTAAGATGAAATAAGATAATGTAGGGCCTTACCTCACTGTGTTATTGGAGGGCACGCGGAAATGCATCTAAGTGCCTGCTGAAGAAGTGACCTGGGTATGTTGATCTAGAAGTTGTGTTAAGCATTTCATACATTATTGATCATCCAAACTGGGACATTTTGTGAGTGGAAAGGAGAGTTCTTAATTATTTCATCAAGGCAACAGGCATAGCTGGGGACCATCTGTGCAAACTGGGACACCCCGCCACCTTCCACGTAATACTCACCAACATCCTCATGGGAGAGATTCTATTATTATCCCTGAGGCACAGAGAGGTTAACTTCCCCCAAATCCCACAGCTAGGAGGGCGGAGCTGGTATTTGAACCCAGAAAGTCTGGTTCCTGAACCTTGCTTGTTATTTTCTATAGACCAGACTTGGGGCAGGGGGAGATCCTGGTCAGCTACTCCCTGGGATTGGCATTGGCATCATCCAGCTTTCTTTGCGGGCTGGAGTAAAGTTGGCTCACTGCCCCTGGAGCCTGTAGCATGGAGATGCTCTTCCAATCTGGTTTGCCTTTCCCGGCCCCTCAGAAGCCCAGATTACTGTCCTTGTATCTGCAACAATAAGTCCCGACTCAGTCTGTAGCTCCAGCTTGACAGCCCCGTCTATAGAAGGAGCTGTTCAGTGGCATGTCAGCTGTCAAGTTAGGCTGTCACTGCTCTCGGGTGACACCTCTGAGATCTCCTCCAGAGGGTGTGGATGGGGCTGGGCAGATCTTGGCTCTGCCCTTGAAGCTTGGTTTCCTCCACTCCCGGGAGGCAACTGCAGTTAAGTGAAACCCCTCTGGGACCGTCCCCGGAGGAAGTCCTCCCTGCAAAGGAATTGGCCGTGGCTAATTCCTGCTCTTTTCTCATCACTGTCACTGTCACAGAGAGACAAGGCAATGACAGGAGACAGACTTGGTCACCCATGCCCTCCCCAAGTCACCTAGAAATGCCAGAACATCCTGAGTGGTCCCCAGCTTGGCCCCCTTACCCACCTTGGCCTTCATGATGGTGCAGTGCAGGGAGCTGTTGTCCTGGTCGAAGAGAAGGCTGAACTCCAGGGCACCCAGGGTGGCTGAAGAAGACAGACAGGTACCAAAAGGACATTAATTCATTCAACAAACATTTCCTGAGCACTTACCGTGTGCCCAGTCTGGGCTAGCCATTGAGCCTACAGAGGAGAGGAAGACTCAGTCCCTCTGGATCCCCCATCCTGTAGACCCTCCTCTTCTTTGGAGCCCTCAGCACACCTGTGATCAGTTAATCATTTGTGCAATTGCCTAGTTAATGACTTCCATCTGCTAGGTTGAGAGTCCCATGAGGGCAAGGCTGTGACTGCCCTGTTCACTGCTATGTCCCCACTGGGCACAGTGCAGGGCACACAGTTTGTGCTCACTTACTTGCTGAAGGAATAAATGAGTCTCAGCATTTGCCGTTGCCTCTGTCTGGAATGCTCTCTCTCTAGATCCTTGCATGGCTCGTGCCTTCTCATTATCCACATCGCAGCTTAAATGTCACCTCCTCAGAGAGACCCTCCCTGATTGCTCCATCTAAAGCAGCCACCCTCATGGTCATTTGCCCTATTTTATTTCCTTCACGGTGCTCTGTCTTTATTTGAAATGAACTCATTGGTATGTTTCTCTCCACTAGAATATTAGTTCCATTAGATCAGCCATCTTGTCTGGTTTTTTTTTTCTTTTTTTGCCATGGTATCCCTAGCACTTAGAATAGTTTGGAGGCACCTCGTAGGTGCTCAGTAAATACTTGTCAAATATAGAGATGAGTGAGGGAGGGAGCCGAATACAGAGACAGGCTTGTTATAAATCACTAGGGACAGCTCCTAACAGGGACATACACCTGCTGGGAGGGATCTTCTAGGCTTGGCAGGTCAGCAAAGAGACACTTAAGGCAGATGGAAGGAGCAGTGGCCACTGCTCCAGGCAGAAGGACCAGGATGTGGAAAGCCAGGAAGGTGGGATAGACATGGTGCATTTCCAGGGCAGAAACAGCCCCCAGTCAGAGAGGTGGGGGTGGGCTCCTCAGACTCCTTTCCCCTGAGCCTGCAGCCTCATGACCCCTGCGAGAGAAAGGACAGCTGATATTTCCTCCAGGTCTGGCCTCTGACCTGCTGCAGCAATGAGACTGTCAGTCCCTCCACTCACTGGCCACATGAACATGGACAAGCCCCTGAACCTCTCCGAGCCTCTCCTTTTTTTTTTTTTTTTTTTTTTTTTTTGCAGTACGAGGGCCTCTCACTGTTGTGGCCTCTCCCGTTGCGGAGCGCAGGCTCTGGACGCACAGGCTCAGAGGCCATGGCTCACGGGCCCAGCCGCTCCGCGGCATGTGGGATCTTCCCGGACCAGGGCACGAACCCGTGTCCCCTGCATTGGCAGGCGGACTCTTAACCACTGCGCCGCCAGGGAAGCCCAGAAGTATGTCTTATTTATTTATTTATTTATTTATTTATTTATTTATTTGCGCCTCTGTCTCCTTATCTGTGAAATCGGAATAGGAAAAGCAACTATTCCCAGGCTCACTGGGATGATTAAATTGAGCATGTGCACATAACACACTTAGAAAAGTGTCCGGCACAAAATAAGGGCTCAACAAGTGTTGACTATTATTACTTCTGATGTGCATGTCATATAATAATAATTCCTCATGTGTGTTTCGCACTATATAGTAATGATTTCTGGTTTATGAAGCCCTTTCTCAGCAGGTACCTCAGTTTATGACCCCTCAGTCCTGCATGGGAGGTGGTGTTTGCTTTCCCTTTTACAACGAGGGGAGGTGACGTGATGGGCCAAAGCCATTCTGCCGATTACAGCCCTTGGTCCATTTCTTCTGAGCGGGTCCAGTCTCCCCATCTGACCAGGAGCTCTTGGAACGTCCCCCCAACCCCACAGCAGGCATGAGGTCCAGATACAACCCATCCATGCTTCCCTGCAGCTCACAAAGGCCACCCCAGCTCTCCCCTGCTGCTCCCAGCCACACCCAGGAGAAGTGCCACTGGTGTGTGTGTGTGTGGCATAGAGCAGGCACTTTATAAATCATTGATGGATGGATGCAAGAGGAAGTATCAGAAATTTTAAAGTCATGGTTAAAAAATGACTTTTAGGGCTTCCCTGGTGGCGCAGTGGTTGAGAGTCCGCCTGCCGATGCAGGGAACACGGGTTCGTGCCCCGGCCCGGGAAGATCCCACGTGCCGCGGAGCGGCTGGGCCCGTGAGCCGTGGCCGCTGAGCCTGAGCGTCCGGAGCCTGCGCTCCGCAACGGGAGAGGCCACAACAGTGAGAGGCCCGCTTACCGCAAAAAAAAAAAAAAAAAAAAAAGGACTTTTAGAAGACACACACCAAAGAGCCTGGGAAACGATTAAAATAGATATCTACCTATATACACACCTAGGAGTGGAATTGCTGAGTCATATGATAGTTCTATGGAACCACCAAATAGAACTTTGTGAATATAGTTGAATTGCACTTTAAAAATTTATGTAAATGGTTAACGTTGATGTTATGTGTCTTTTACAACAATGAAAAAAATAGCACTTATACTTTAGAAAGCCAATGTTATTTTGTGAATTTAGTAACACGAATTTGTATTTTTATAACTTGGTAAATATGTTTATTAGGTTTGGCATATTGGGGGGCTAGGGATGTACAGAGCTGTCCCCAGAGCCATTCCTATTTCCCTGGGGGCGACCCCTGAAGTGACTTTTCCAGCCACCCCTCCGTTACGCGTCACCTACTTGCTTCATCTGAATCATAGCTGTTGGCTTCCTCCTCCTCCTCCTCCTCCTCCGGGCGTGGGGGCTGGCGGGCCGGGGCCGCGGCCGGCTGGGGAGCAGCAGCAGACGCTTGGGAATAGGGGCCCAGTGGGTGGCCCGCTCGGTCCTCCTTGGCTCCAACTGCCGAATAGCCCCCAACTCCCCCGGTTCTCTCCTCTCGCGGTGGGGCGGTGGGCCCTGTACAGGCGGGGTCACTCGGAGCCACCTCTGCAGGGGAGATGGGGAGAGGATGGGAAAGAGGCAGCTGAGTCCCTGTGTCATAACGACAGCAGTGACAACTGCTGCAGCATTACCGCGAGTGATGGGCACCTACTGTGTACCAGGTGCTTGGCGAGCTTTGTGCCAGAATCACCCACTGCCCTGCAATGGGCGACTGTCAATTCCAGTGGACAGGGGGGCCACATCATGCCGTGTTGCCTTTGTCAAAGCCACCCAGGGAAGGCTTGCAAAAATGCAGGTTCCCAGGCTCCATCTAGAATCTGCAGGCCCTGTGGTGGGGCCTTGGAATCTATGTTTTATAACAAGTTCCATGAGCAAAACAGACCTCACTGAGAGCCCTCACTGGTATGGGCTCTGAAGCCAGACAGCCTGGATTTGAATCTCAGCTGGAGCAAGATTACTTATCCCTGAGCCTCAGTTTTCTCACCTGTAAAATGGGAATTTTAAGACCTGAAGGTGCTCAAATAGTATTAGCTATTATTTTAAAAATTTTCTAGTATATGCACAGCACTTAGTGCAGTAGC
Source organism: Physeter macrocephalus (assembly GCF_002837175.3). Taxonomy (NCBI): domain Eukaryota; kingdom Metazoa; phylum Chordata; class Mammalia; order Artiodactyla; family Physeteridae; genus Physeter; species Physeter macrocephalus. The sequence continues at coordinate 11,569,253 of NC_041232.1, read as the reverse complement.
TGGTGCGTTAGAAAGTAATGATTCTGTTGTAGTGATTGGTGCTGCTGCATATATATCATGTGTAATAATCACTGTCACTCGGTGTGGTCTTCATACATTGTAGGCCACGTGCTAAGGTGTTCCACGTATTGGTTTACTTAATCCTCCCAGCAACTCTGTGAGGTAGGTCCTTGGATTATTCTCCTTTTAGAGATAAGGAAACTGAGGCTCTGGAAAGTTAAGTGACTTGCCCAGGGTCACACAGCTGGGAAATAAAGAAGGAGTGATTTGAATGCAGGCAGCTTGTACTCTTAACCACTGTATGTATTGTCATTTTCTATCTATCTAATCTTAGTACAGACTCTCTAGAGTTTTAGAATTAGGGAATTCCCTTAGGGCTCATTAGATAGGTCTCAGGATGCAGATGGGCCAATGTCTGGCAGCCCCTGCTCTCTCTCTCTCTCTCTCTCTCTCTCTCTCAGTCAGTGGAAGAGGTGGTCACCTAAGCAGGCACAGAAAGAGGCGAACACTTGCCTGGTCTCTGATCTGGAAAACGTCCTGCTGGCCCGGGACTGGGTCTGCTGCCTCCTGGGGGTCCTGAGTGGGGCAAAGAGAGAAAGAAGTTTGGAATAGAGAAGGCGGCATCATTTGGGTATTTGCCCTGAGCCCCCCCTCATTTCACAGGTGTGGACACAGGCCCAGGGGCAGCAGGTGATGTGCAGAGGTACCCAGGGTTGCAGGAACGGTCTCATTGGGGGATTCTGGCGTTGGAAAGCCCTGGCTTCAAGCCCAAATCCTTCCATCCTGGGCCTCAGCTTCCTCCTCTGTGAAGTAGAGATGAGCAGGTATTACCTGCTCTTCATGTTTTGTTGGCTGTTATGAGGTCGACAAACAAATGGAGCAAGAATCACTTGGAAGGTAACAGGCAAGTCCGGGCTTTGAGTCCACCATTATTACAGGGTCATCACTGGTCCAGAGGATTCTATATAACTACATTTCCGAAGCTTGGGATGTGGGGGAGAGCCACAGGGATGGGGCATGAAATAACATTCAATGACAGAGTGAGAAAGTCATTCTGGGTTCCCATTGCCTTTCCATACTGATCCCGTCATGGGAAAAGTCTCATCTAGGTGCTACTTTAACACTTCTCTAACCTTTGTAAATGTCCCTTTTGAGCAAAAGAGGACAGGCCTCGGGCTCCGAACCTTCAGCAGGCCAGAGTACTGAGAATGTCATTGCACCGTTTTATTTTCAGTACATTAATTTTTATAATAGCCCCCCCACAATAGGTCAAACGGTGTTCTCCAAACAATGTTCAACTCCTAACCCCCAGTCGCTGTGAATGTGAATATTTGATCATCTCTGCAAGTGATCAAGGTAAGATGAGGTCATTAGGGTGAGCCCTAATCCAATATGACTACGCCCTTATAAAGAGGGGAAATTTGGGACCCATGCATAGCAGGAAGATGATGTGAAGACACATCCACAAGCCAAGGAATGCCCGAGGCCCCCAGAAGCAAGAGGAGAGGCTGGGACAGATTCTCCTTCGCAGTTCGTGGAAGGAACCAACCCTGGCTACACCTTGATTTTGGACTTCTGGTTTCTAGAACTGTGAGACAATACATTTCTGTTATTTTAAGCCACCCAGTTTGTGATATTTGTTATGGCTGCCCTAGCAAACTAATATACTCTCTTTTTCTGGTATGGAATACTGGTTTCCCACTTATGCCATTATTATAGGTTTCTTTTAAAATAACAGATTTTTAACTGCACCAATTAGGAATTACTTCCATTGTTTTACACAAGCCGTATGTGTTCAGATTTTCTCACATTACTAATCTCTTTGCCTACCATTTCTTCCTGAATCTCACATATCTGTCTGAGAACCTTTGCCTTTTCCTTAAAGTCTGAAGTCCTGGGCTTCCCTGGTGGCGCAGTGGTTGAGAGTCCGCCTGCCGATGCAGGGGACACGGGTTCGTGCCCTGGTCTGGGAAGATCCCACATGCCGCGGAGCGGCTGGGCCCGTGAGCCATGGCCGCTGAGCCTGTGCGTCCAGAGCCTGCGCTCCGCAACGGGAGAGGCCACAACAGTGAGAGGCCCGCATACCGAAAAAAAAAAAAAAAAAAAAAAAGTCTAAAGTCCTTAAAATTTCCTTGAAAGAGTTTATGATAACTTCTCTCAATTGTGTTCTTAAAGGAGGTCAATTTGAAGAAAATATTAAGGAAATAAGAGGGCAGATCATAGGTGCATGTGGTAAAAATTGTGAAATTGGAGTGATGATGTCAGAAGGTGGGAAACAGTGAGGGATGAAGTACTGTCACTTCTTGCATTTAGGTAGATATGATGCTACCCTTCCTCCCACGCCCACCAGCTTCCCAGCCTGGAGTATTATTCATTCTAAAGGTCTTCGAAGAGTTTAGGGTTTGGTGGTGGCTGCAGCTTTGCAGAAAGCCCAGCAGGTTCCACAAGCAAGGGTGGGAGGTATTGGGGTCACAGCTGAGTGACAGCCTGGGCGGGTGGGTGGGTGGCACGTACCTGGCTGCCCAGGCTGGTGGGGCGCTGGACTCTGTATCGAGGCCGGGGTGGGTCTAGAGGCCTGGACTGAGTTGGTCCGTCTCAAACCTGCAGGGGAAAGGAAAGAGCCTGTCATAGCGCGCACACACACACATACTCACACACAGTCAAAGCAGGAAGAAGCCTGGGATCGGTCAGCCGGCATGAGGCATGGTCCTCTGGGTGTGAACTGGATGCAGTCCCCCGACATTCCCAGCTCTTTCAGACCCTCTTCTCCTCCCCTCCGTGTGTTCTCTCTTTCCAATACTCAGATGCCCCTGGGCAACTCACTGCAACAACATGGATGTTGAAAAGCTCAGGTTCTGCAACGTTGCTTCCAACATCTGTGACCTTGCACAAATGACCTATCCTCTTTGGGCCTCAGTTTCCTCATCCATCAAATGGGAATAACAGTACTTACCTCATACGGTTGTGGTGGAGACACAATGATACAATACATGTAAAGTGCTCAGAACAGTGCCTGGCATGTAGTAAACACTCAACATCTGGCAGATGTTGATATTACTTTATAATTATTGAAAGACTGTTCTTATCTTCACATGGACCTAGCTTTGTATCCCAGATTTTTCTTTTATAAGCTGTGTGTCTTTGGGCTGGTCACTTACCCTCTCTGAACCTCAGATGGTTCATGGAGGCAACAACTCTACCCACTTGATTAACATTTTTATAAGAACTTATTTCATCTCTACACCCTATGAGGTGGGTGCTTTATTAGCTCCATTTTACAAATGGGGAAACTGCGGCACAGAGGGGTTAAGGAGCTCACCTAATGTCTCTTGGCTGGTTAGTAACCGAGCCAGGGTTTGAACTCAGGTGTTTGGTCTCCAGAGTCTACCTGAGACTATTAGATGCTACTGCCTCCTGCAGAGCTGCTGGAGGATCAAATGGGGATGATATACACAGCAGTTCCTGGTACTGAGAAGGTATGACGTTCCTAGAAGAATACCCTGTCTTCTCTCACCTCACTGGGCTGGATCCCACCTTTCCTGAATCCAAATATTTTTCACTGGAGAGATGCTTGAATGCTCATGACAGAAAGTGCTTTGCCACCTCTGGCTGGGGCTTACAAATTCTTGTCCCAGCGTCCTGCATTAGCACTTCCGTTTGCTTGTTCATTTGGGTCCTTGTTCATCCATCCATCCGTCCATCCATCCACTCACTCACTCACTCACTCACTCACTCACTCACTCATTCAACAAGTGTTCATTGAATGCCTACCAAGAGCCAATGAATAAATGAAAAAAACCACTGTTCTCCCCATTCCTTTTGATTCTCCTCATCCAGGAAGCCTGTCTGGATTTGCCCATCTCTCTCACCTGCTGGGCTCAGGCTGGGGTCACCAACAGCTCCGCCGTGGCTCTGGTCCCAGCTCTCTGAGTCCCGGCTAGATGAGCTCATTCGTGCCTCGGAGGCCCTGTGCACAGGAGGCCCATAGCTTCCTCGCCCAGGAGCAGAGGCCAGGTCAGGGCCTGAAAGGGAAAGCATGAATTCAATGGAGAAAAGCCAATGGAGAAATGGGGAAAAGGACTCCTGTCTCAAAAGTAGAAGACAGAGTCGGCAGAACCCACCTGTTTTCTGACCTGGGCCCCTCCTGTCATCAGAGTCACCTGGAGAGAGAGAAAACTGATGAGGAGTATGTATTGGGTTGGCCAAAAGGTTCACCTGGGTTTTTCTGTAACATCCTATGGAAAAACCCAAATGAACTTTTTGGCAAACCCCCAATATTTGATGTTTTCTGGAGAGCTGACACTTAAGGAGCTCACAAAAGGGCCCATCCACCATTCCCAATAACTTTTAAAAAAAAAATTAAAAGTTTCCTTTCCCAACTTCCCCTTTGATATAGAGCCTATCTACAAATTTCACATTATTTCCATTGCAAACAAATTGGGATCATGGGCTACGTACTGTTTCTAGAATGTGCTTTGTTCACTTAATTTGAATTTCCCCAGAACTCACCAAGCATGCTCCAACCTCAAACCCTTTGCACACGGTATTTCTGAAGATTCTATGAGCCCTCTTTATCACCTTGGTCAGGTTTCTCCCCAAGTATCATCTCTCAGACAGCCCTTCTCTGGCCATTCTGTCCAACATGAAGCCTCTATCCCCTCTACCTGTTTCATTTTTCTTCCTGGCACTTATCACTACCTGATATGTTGTATTTGCATTTGCTGTTTGTTGAGCATCTGTTTCCCCCACTAGAATTTTAATTGCATGAGAGCATGGATTTTGTCTGTTCCATTCACTGATTCGCTGGGGCACAGAACAGAGCCTGGAACTCACTAGGTGTTCCATAACTGTTCATTAAGAGAATACTGAAAGCTCATATCATGGGCATAATTCCAAATCTACAATATACATTTACATCATTCAATTTTTAAAAAATATTTATTTACTTTATTTATTTTCTTTCTTTCTTTTTTTTTTTTTTTTTGACTGCATCAGGTCTTAGTTGCAGTATGCGGGATCTTTCATTGCAGCACGCGGGCTTCTCTCTAGTTGTGACATGTGGGTTTTCTCTCTCTAGTTGTGGCGCGCAGGCTCCAGGGCGCATGGGCTCTGTAGTTTGCGGCATATGGGCTCTCTCGTTGAGGCACGTGGGCTCAGTAGTTGTGGTGCACAGGCTTAGTTGCCCCATGGCATGCGGGATCTTAGTTCCCCTACCAGGGATCGAACCCGCGTCCCCTGCATTGGAAGGTGGATTCTTTACCACTGGACCACAAGGGAAGTCCCTACATTATTCAATTTTAAAAGATGCTTAATACACCATGGTGTGGATATACCATAATCTCTTCAACAATTACCCCGTTAATGAACGCTTAGTTTTTTCCAGTATTTTCGCTACTATAAACAACGATGCAATAAATACGCTTATACATATGTCTTTCATATGGGTACTTTTCTTGCTGTTAAATATATTCCCAGAGAGGGACTATTGGATCAAATAGTATATACACTTCAAATTTTAATAACATCTGCCATATTACTTTTCAAGAGGCTGGAGGTGACTTATAGTCCTACCAACAGTTTATGCCATCATTTCTCCACATATTCACCAGCACTAGATGTTATTGCCAATAATTGTTTAGGAGTTGCTATGCAATGCAGGTGATGTTACTTCTTTCCAATGAGGTGAAACATTTTCAGAGTTATTTGTTTTGTCTAGAGTTTACATAATAAGCTAATTCATACCATTTATGTGTGTAAGTGTATGTGTCTGTGTATAGGTGATTAATATTATGTACTACTGGCCAACATTTACTAAGTGCTGCACTCTGCAAAGTACTGTACATGTACAGGCATACCTTGGAGATACTGTAGGTTCAGTTCCAAACCACTGCCATAAAGCGAATATCACAAAAAAAGTGAGTCACATGAATTTTTTCCCACTGCATATAAAAGTTATGTTTACACTATACTGTAGTCTATTAAGTGTGAAACAGCATTATGTCTTAAAAATGCACATACCTTAATTTAAAATATTTTATTGGGAAAAATATGCCAAAACAATTACAATAGTAACATTGAAGATCACCGATCACAGATCACCATAACAAATATAATAATAATGAAAAAGTTTGAGATACTGTGAGAATTACCAAAATGTGACACAGAGAGACAAAGTGAGCAGGAAAAATGGCACCGACAGACTTGCTTGATGCAGGGTTGCCACAAACCTTCAGTTTATAAAAAACTGCAATGACAGTGAAGTGCAACAAAGCAAAGTGTAATAAAATGAGGTATGCCTGTAGCATCTCATTTAATCTTCAAAATAACCCAGTGAGTTATTAATCTCATTTTATAGATGAGGAAAGAGTTTTAGAGAGGTTAGGTCACTCGTCCAAGCTCACATGACTTGTAAGTGGCAGAGCCGGAATTCAACCTCAGGTCTTCCTGGGCTCCGATGTTCAAGATCTTGACAGTAAAGCTATGCAGTCTTCTCAGCCTAGAGGGAGTAATGTTTAACCCGGAAGAAAGATGTTCTAGAGGTAGAAACCTGGGGCTTCTCAGGGATGCAGTATATGTTGACAATTTGGTGAGTCTCTGCAAGGAGCAGAAATTGCTGATGGTTTGCCAGGACGAAAGTATTTGTTGAGTGCCTTTTGACTGCCAGACACTGTACCGGGCACCTTGAGAAGTTATAGTCGGGCGCTTCAATTTTTGAGACCTTCAACTATAACCTTCCTTTTAGAGGCACTGACTGCGCTCTACTCTAGAATTGTCATTCAGACCAGATTTTAACACTTAGTTAATTGAAAGTATTGCAAGGGCTTTATCTGGTCAGTCTTAGTGGCCTTATTATATTAAAATGTGTTTTCATTGGGGTCATATTTTTTCTTTTTATTGCTTTGTCTCTCCCTTTTTACCATCATTTTAATAATTAATAATAACACTTAGATAATAGTGATAATATCCAGAGTAGTGGTAATTTTCTTTTACTAATTTCCTTGCTATTCATCTTTCATTTTTAATTAGTCCAATTTCAGATTTGCTGATGATTGATAGAAGAAATATCAGGAGCAAAAAAGGCCTTCTCAGCAAGCCCCCTTTCCCCCGCCCCCCAGACTCCAGCGTGTATTTTGATGTTGGGAGTCTTTCTCAGTTCCTAAGTTTGATTTCCACCTCTGTTAAACCTCTAAATACTCCATCAGGGATGACAACAAAGTCTTTTGGCAGCCTGGCATTGCTGGAGAGTTCCCTGAACTACCTTTTTGATAAAGGTTTGTGATGAGCTGTGAAGGAGACATAGGGGACCTAGACCCAAGCCCAGAGGCTGGCTGTCCACCAACTGGGTAGGAACACAGACATGATGTCAGGGCACCCTCCAGGTAGACCAGTTAGCCAAGACCTGTCCTTGGTTCTGAAAGGAGAAGCTGTATTTTCCTACCTCGAGTTGGAGCCCGGGCAGGGTGTTTGGGCTCAGGGGTGGGCTGCTCAGGGGCAGCGGGCTCACTGGCTGGCTGCTGGGGCTTGGTCTTCTTTATGGGCATAGGCTGCGGGAGGACCTGTTTGGGGAAGCCCTTGAAGAACCATGCTCCAGAGCGCTTCCACACCTGGGGGAAGAGAGGTAGAACATGAAGACACGACAGCCAAGCACTATTGATCCTGCCTTCACGAGAGCCAATTTTTCACTTTCCTCCCTGCTCACAGAGCACTGACACAATAGGCAGTGCATTTTCTCACCAGTACACAGTCTTTCACAATTCTTATTTGATTCACACAATATCCCTGAACACTCAATAGAGAATAACCAACCTCTTGACGGAAGCAGTTGAATATCAGAAAGGTTATGAACAGGTATAAGGTTACACAGCCAGAGAGTGGACTGGACACCAAGTCTCCCACCTCTTAAATGTGTTGTGCTCCCTACTCTACACTGTCTGCTGTAAAGAGGATGATCCACGTACATCCTCCCCAAGACCTTTGGCCTTCTTCCCTGCCTTGTGGATTAGCGTTCCACCTGGGGCAGTGTGTTGGACATCTTCTGTTGCCCCTTCAGATTGGTTCTACATCTTTTTTCACCCTGCTCTGTGCCCCAGGAAGCTGACCAGTAAGGACTACAGTAACTGGACTTTCTTGATCTCTACCTTCCAGGTGGATGTGGTCAAGGAGAGCATCAGTGGGGGATGGGCAGAAAGAAGATAGTGAGGTCAGGGTATTGAGTCCCTTGGCTCCCTTCTTGCTAGGCAGGCAGTGGCTACACTCCTGCTGGTCGATGCCCAGTGTCCAGTCTCGTAACTGCTCCCTCCTCTACTCCTCCAGTCTCAGGAGTGGTATCAGCAACCCTGCTATTGCTGGTGCTGCGTGCTTCACCATGCCTCGCTGATCTTCCTTATCCCTGCCCAGACCTTTGCAAACAGCACCTTTATCAAAGCCTCCTTGATAATCCTGATGGATTGTGCCATCTGTCCTCCCAGGACCCTGACTGATATCGAGGGAAATATGGTCCTTGGAACAGTCTCCAAGGCAGGAATCTGAAGCAGAAGATGAGTGATGAAGAAATTGGGAAAAGGTGAAGGGAGTTAATTGGGACAAAGTGGGTAATAAAAAGCAAGCCTAGGTAAGAAAAAGATTCCATGAGAGAAAAAAACAGATAGAGTGAAGACAGTGCAGAGGAAGAAGTGTGAAGGGTGAGAGGCAAAGAGAGAAAGAAGAAAAGGCAGAGGAGATAAGGATGAAAGGGAAAAAAGAGCTCTGAGGAGGAGAGTACAGACGGCCCTCGACTTACAATGGTTTTCTTATGATATTTTTGAATTTACAGTGTTGCAAAATCGATATGCATTCAGTAAAAACCATACTTCAAATTTTGATTTTTTTTTTTTTTTTTTGCCACACCATGCAGTATGCAGGATCTTAGTTCCCTGAGCAGGGATCGAACCCGCGCCCCCTGCAGTGGAAGCTCGAAGTCTTAACCACTGGACTGCCATGGAAGTCCTTTTCGAATTTTGAATTTTGATCTTTTCCTGGGCTAGCAATACTCGATCGGATACTGTCTCGTGATGCTGACCAGGGGCAGGGAGCCACAGCTCCCAGTCAGCCACACGATCACGATGGGAAACAACTGATACACTGACAATGATTCTGTACCCATGCAGCTATTCTTTCTTTCTTTTTTTTAACCTTCAGTACAGTATTCAATAAATTACAGGAGATACTCAACACTTATTATAAAATGGGCTTTACCTTAGATGATTTTGCCCAGCTATAGGCTAATGTAAATGCCCTGGGCATATTTAAGGTAGGCTAGTCTATGACGTTCACTAGGTTAGGTGTATTAAATGCATTTTCCACTTAACAATGGGTTTATCGGGATGCAACCCCATTGTAAGTTGAGGAAAATCTGCATAGGGAAAGAAAAGAAAATGAGGGAAAGTGTGAGACAAGAAGTGAAGTAGAGGGAAAGAGAAGGTGGCAGTAGGGGAAGACCCAGAAGATGAGAAGTGGGGAGTAGACAATAATGGATGTCAGAGGGCAATGAATAAGAGGAGAGCAAGGAGGGAGAGACGGAAAAGTCACAGAAGCGAGAGATGAGAGAAGAAATTCATTCAAATACTGTGTCCCGCCAGTGTTCACAGCTGAGCTGGTTCATTTTATACCAACCCCTTAAGACATGTGCCTGAACAGGTTCCCCAGCCCCACAACTGCCACCTTACTCCCCTGGTTATAGCAAGGAAGGGGGAACCGTACAAAGAAGGGAGGATGCTCCAGGAGGTGAATGGGACCAATCCACTCACCTCTCTCTGCTCGATGCAGATTTTGCAGAGCCACACAGGGTGTGGGCGGCTGTTGGAGGTCTCCACCCCACACTTGGTGCAGACATTCTGGGGACAAAACATAGCCCAGTGCACACTCAGATAAGCCAGGCTTGGAGCTGCCGGTGATCAGGAGAAGTGGCTGGGAATGGTGGCAATGAAGCCCTATTCTCCCTTGGTGGACATAAAGAGAAAGAACTCTCCTTTCCTCACGTCCCTTCCATGACCAAGGCCAGTTAGAATAAAGTTCCAATCTGAGTCTTGATTTCTGATAACAAGAGCTGGAGTCATTCCCAAGCACGGGATGAAGGGATTCTCCAAGAGTCCCTGTGGGGTTGGAGTTTTCGTCATCCATACAAGGGAGATCACTGACATAATTTTTTAATCATGAGAGACTGTATATCCATTTTGTTTATTACTTTATTTCTTCTTTCTTTCCCAAATGAATCTGAGACACCCTAGACTATGATTACAGGTTCAACTCCTTATGGAGAAGGACGTTATCTGAGTAAATGCCAGGACTATAGGATGGAACGTTATACTTTTGGCTGAGCTTTCTGGAAGTCAAAACAAATAGGTCACAAAATTCTCACTATCTAGTCTACTACAGAAGGCAAGTTTTCTGGAGTAGATAACCTTTCCGCAATATTCCATTCTAAATGCTAAATGGGACCCCAAGTAGGAGATGCCAAGTGACATTATGGATGTCTCCAGCTGGGTCACTCCCCTGAATTCCTTTCCTGGGAATCAGACAGACCCAAGGACAGTTGTATTTCTGTCCTGGAATTGTCAAGTTCAGACAGCTTGAGGAGAGGGTGCAGGGTGGAGAGAGCACAGGGAGACTCCCCTTCTAGAGTGAATGCTTAAGAAGACCAAAGTCTGGGCTTCCCTGGTGGCGCAGTGGTTGCGCGTCCGCCTGCCGATGCAGGGGAACCGGGTTCGCGCGCTGCTCTGGGAAGATCCCACATGCCGCGGAGCGGCTGGGCCCGTGAGCCATGGCCGCTGAGCCTGCGCGTCCGGAGCCTGTGCTCCGCAACGGGAGGGAGAGGCCGCAGCAGAGGGAGGCCCGCATACCACAAAAAAAAAAAAAAAAAAAAAAAAAAAAAAAGAAGACCAAAGTCTAACTTGGCCTAACTTGGCTAGAGAGGGGCTTTCTAAGTGGCTTGAACTGTACCCCAGAGTAGAGAATGCTGGGTAGGGCTTCCATGCACATGTGTCTTCCATGTAGTCACAAGCCCAGCATGCTTTTTTTTTTCTGGGGGCCACACTGTGCGGCATGCGGGATCTTAGTTCCCCGACCAGGGATCGAACCCATGCCCCCTGCAGTGGAAGCGTGGAGTCTTAACACTGGACCGCCAGGGAATTCCCCCAGCATGCTCTTTAGCCTGACCTATAACTTGCTAAGCCACAACCAGGATACTTGCAGGCTCAACCATAGTTCATGTCCTACTTCAGTCTCCCAACTTCATCCTGGATGGAGCTGAGCTCCAAGGAGACAGAAGGGTCAGGGTGACTTCTAGGGGAGGAACCAGGATCAGGGTTACCTTGGAATACAGCTGGGCATGGGAGCATCCCAGAAGGAATCATATTCTAACAACTACCTTTCCTGATCCAAGCTCCATCCCCAAGACCCAAGGCCCCCAAAGGCTGGAGCCCAGGCCTAGCCCCTATGCATGTGATGAGCGGGGAAGCAGGGAAGGGGAGGGTGATGGTACCTTCTGACAGTCCTCACACACTACACAGGCAGAGCCCAGCACTCCCAGCTGTTCTCCACACAGTATGCAGCAGTTCACCCCGTCCCCCGCCACGTTCTTCCTCATGTTCTCCAGACGGTCCACCAGGCGCCTGGAAGCAGAGTCAGGGTTATACAGACCTTATAGGACCAGGGACCACCAGCTTTTCCCTCATCATCTGGCTGATGGTCTTAACCTTCTTTGAGTCATAGATTCTTGAGTATCTGATAATGACTACTGGACCCCTCCCCCAAAAAAGGCACATACATTCTGATATATTTTCAGAACGTCATGGAACCCCTCCGACATCCCCCAAAGCCCATCTATTCTACCAACTTCAGATTAAGAACCTTATCTAGCCTTTTCTCATGTCACCTCCTCCAGAAACTGTCTTCTGAGGTCCAGATCTGTTTAGCTAATTGTCTGTATGACGTCTTCACTTGGGTCTCAAACTTGTGTTTTCAACTGAACTCTTCATCTCTGCTGCTCTTCATCCTCATCCCCGCAAACCTGCTCCCATTCTCAGGAAATGGCACCACTATCTGCTAACTTGCTTGAACCAGAAACCTAGAGGGCCTTCCTGAGCCCCTCCTCCCAGATATTCAATGACCCAACCAAATCCTATCATGTCTAACGCTCTAACATTTCTGTAATCCACCCCTTTCTCTCCATCTTCACCTCAACCAAGCCACTGACATCTCTCCCCTGGATGACTAACCCCTTAGTCTCCATGCTTTCATTCATGCCTTCTACAGTCTGTTCTCCCCATCACAGCCGTGGTGATATTCCTAAAACATAAATCTGATTATGGCACTCCCACTTCCCGTTAAAACCTTTAGTTGCTTCTCATTCCATGAGGTTTACATGACCTTATGTGGTCTGGCCCCAGATGAAACCCCAAACCTCTTCGCCCTCTTGGTCTTGCTTCAGTGTTCTAGCTCAGTGGTTCACTAAGTGTGATGACCAGACCAACAGCATCAGTGTCACCTGGGAACTTGATAGAAATGCAAATTCTTGGGCCCCACTCCACAACAACCCTAATCAGAGACTCTGGGGGCGGGGCAGCAATCTGTTTAAACAAGCCCTCCAGGGGATTTTGACAAAAGTTTAAGAACCACTGCTCTGGTTACACTGGCCTTCTTTGAGTTCTAGTTCTCCTAATTGCCTCAGCACTTTTGCACATTCTGGTCCTTGTGCCTGGAATGCAGCCTTCCCTCATTACACATCTTTGTGATCTCTCTCTCTCTATCTCTCACACACACACACAGAGACACACACACACACTTTTCCTGCCTAGATTCTCCTTATCCTTCATATTCCAGTTAAACTATCACCTCCTCTTAGAAGCCTTCTCTGACCATCCATTTTATTTACTTTTTTGGCAACCCTTCTGCATAGCACTTGTCACATCTGTAAGTAATTGTGGAATTGTCTACATTAAGTAATTAGTTAATTGTGAGTCCATACCTGGCTGCCTTCCTAGACTCTGAGCTCCCCTGGGCCCGGGATCTTGTCTGTCCTGTTCCCTGCTGTGTCCTCAGGACCAGAACAGTACCTGGGGGTCCACAGTGAGGGCTCACACATGATGGTCGAACCAATGAATGAATGAACGAATGAATGAATGAAGGCAGGCCACTTCCCAAATTTGTATCCAGCAAAAGCAAGCTGAGTTGAATGTCAAGTGACATACAATAGCAGCTTATACTTACACAGTGTTTATTATGGGCCTGGCATGGTATGAAGTGCTTTGGCACCCAACCCTAAGAGACAGGCACTATTAAGAAGCCATTTTACAAGTAAGGCAAGTGAGGCACAAGGAAGTTAAATTACTTGTCCAAGGTCACACAGCTAGGAAGTAACAGAGCTAAAACTGGAAGCCAGGTATCATGTGTATTACACTGGCACTTCTGAAACTTAATGTGCACACAAGTCACACTGGTATCTTGTTAAAACAGATTCTGAAGCATCATGTCTGGGGTGAGGCCTGAGGCGCTACACTCCTAGAAAACTCCCAAGTGATTCCACACGATGCTACTGGCCCAAGGGCACACTCGGAATAGCAAGGCTATACATAATGACTACACCTGTGGCGGCATCCTGCTTCGATCTCAGGTGGGTTGTTCTTGACCCTTCCCACCAGCCTGAAGTCACCTCTTTGCTTTTTCCTCAAACAGAACTTTATTGTTCCTGTTCCAGCCACAGCCAGTGGACCCAGATGGGGTCGGACCCTGCCCACCCCTCCACGCACTGGCTCTCAGCTGTGGACACCACAGGCGTGAGAACCATTCTGATGGGACTTGGGTATCACAGGCTCCAGTAAGTCCCTGGCAGACCTGCTGGCCGCCACCTGATGCTGACGGTCCTCACAGGCCCTCCTCACTCCTGCCATCCCCTCAAAGCACACTACTCGCTACTCGCTGTGTTATAAACAGCAGCTTCTCCCTCTGTGTTCCATTCAACAGAGGAGCCCAAGGAGGAGCCCAAAGCAGCCTGTAGGCTCTAGAGCCTGCTGTGACCCAGATCGGACAGAGCTGCTTCGAGAGGCAGGATATGCAGAACCAAAGGCAACATGCTCTTCTCTTCCTCTTCCTCCTCTTCCTCTACCCCAACGCTCCCCACATTTTCCCTAGAAATTGCTTTTATAGGATGATGGGAGGCAGCACAAACCAGGAGCGCCCAGTCCTCAGTCTCAGAACACCAGCAGCCAGGGTCTGCTGAGCAATTCCAATGTGCCAGGCACAGAGATAAGCACTCCACATGGATTTTCTTAATGAATCCTTCCAGCAGCACTATAAGCTAAAGACTATTCTCGTCCCCATTTTCCAAATGAGAAAAGTGAAGCACAGAGAGGTTAAGTGAGGTACCCGAGTCACACAGCTGGGAGGTGGAGAAAGTCTGGACTCAGACCCAGGCAGTCTGGCTCTCGAGTGCCTGTTCTTCTTCTTCTTCTTCTTTTTTTAAAATCAATTTTAATTGGAATATAGTTGCTTTACAATGTTGTGTTAGTTTCTACTGTACAGCAAAATGAATCAGCTATAGTTCCTGTTCTTAATCAGACCTCGCTGCCACTACTGCCAAGCAGAGCCACGGGGACCTTCTTGAACAGTCCAACCTCCACCCTGCTCGATTCCCCTGCCTTGCCCACACCAAGGGACCCTCCATCACTGGTAGGTACCAAGTTGCTCATGTGCAGTCACCCCAGCTGCTTCTATCTCACCTGCCTCTAACTTCTCAGAGGTCGGGGCAAGACACCCAGCAGCTGTGCCATCATCTTGTTCCCCCTAAAGAATCCTCAACATAGGGTTGAGAAATCTGGATTTTAGCCCTGAATTTTGCCTCTCTGGGCTTCAGTTTCCTCCTCTGTAAAAGGGAAGGTGTTGGGCTAAATTGGTGGTTGTCAAATTGTGCTTTATGGCACCCTAGGGGTTCTTTAGAGATCATTTTGGGGCCACCCACTATAGTGGTATGGTCGGAGTGATTCTGAGGAACCAAAAAACCCCATTTTGTCCAGAGCATGTCTGCATTTATCTCTTTCATTTGTTTGAGCTGTTGAATTAGATTTCCTTTGGAAAGTTGGTTCCACTGTATAAAGAAACAGTTTGAAGTCGTCTGGAGCAGATGAATTTCAGGTTGCCTTTCAATGCCATAGAATTATGAGACAATGAGGTAAGCTAACGGAGGCAGGGGATGGAAATTGCACAGTGGTATGTATTTTCTTTTTCTCTCTTTTTTTGGCACACACCTTTGTTCTCACCTATTTTCTCCTTCATGGACTGACCTAGCCAGAAAGTGGTTAGATTTTGTTCTTCTCACTCTATCAATGGGGGTCCCAAGGCACAGAGTCACTTGGGTCACTCAGCCTGGGCTAGAATCTCGTTCTCTGTGTCAGTAAACCACCTTTGCTTTCCATGAAGTCCCCTCATGGCCTTCTGCCTCAAGTCAAGCTTTGCCCACCCAGCTCAGGAAGAGAGCATGGGATAGATGACCCAATTCTAAACTGCAGCGTACTTTGCTTAGGAAACCTACGAGGCTTACTTGTCTCCTCTTGGAAAATAAGGGTGTGGAGTCACCCACCTCTTGCAAACCCACACTCTAGCATCCCTACCAAGATGCCTGTTCCTTCCACCATTCGATCCTCAACTCCAAAAGCCCCCATTAACACGCACTGTACCGGGAGCGTCTCATTAGCTTCTATCAGTGGCAGCAAATGGCATGGAAAAACAACAGATTGAAGATCATTATTCACATCTCTCAGTGTACAGACCCTTGTTATTTGTGAATTCAGTCCAGACCAATAAAGAGAGAAGGAAGTGGAGTGGCGATGGGCAGACCTTCCTTCTCTGCTCAAAGATCAGGATGAGCAGGGGGTTCCTGTAGCCCGCCCTTTTGGACATCCTCTCTGCAGCCCCGAATGCTAGGGCCTCAACAGGGAGGGCCCCAACAGCCAAGTAGCATAAACTTGGAAATAAAACTTTGCGGGAAGTTAAGTCCAAATTACGTCATGGAAGACCATGAGTCACAGATGGGTCTTTATGCTGGTGATAAAACATTTCAGTTTCTTCACCCCATAAGGAATGTTTGTTGTTACCAGTCTTAGCAGGAGAGACCTATGTGCATTATGAAAGATGCCGGCAACCCTCAACCCATGTTAATGACCCAGAAAGAATTTTTTTAAAATACCAACGCCTGGGGCCCCAGCTCTAAAACTTCTCAGCTATGGATCTGGTTACACCCGGATACCAGCATTTCAGCATGCAGTCCTGTTGAGAGCCACGGCATGGGGGGATGTTTCCAAAATGTATGGTCCATCTAGATCACCTGGGGAGAGTGTTCAACATTCAGACAATGATTCTATGGGACTGGGGTGGGTCCAGAGCGTGTGCATTTTGAAGTGACTCCCTATACGATCCTGACGCTGGTGAATTCCTGGCCACACTTTGAGAAATGTTTCAGTAAGGAAGGAAACAGTGGGAGAAATCACAAGAGAAAATGCTCTCCTTACTATGTTAAGTGGGGGGAAAAAAACCCCAAACCCAGGATGTAGAATTGTGATCATGATACGAGGTTGGGTTTGGAACATGCTCATCTGAATATCTTCATGGTGTGCACTGGACAAAAAAAAAATTAGAAAGGAAACACACCGAAATATTCACAGGGATTATCACCAGATGGTGGGATTATGAGTAATTTTATTTCCTTCTATGAAGCTTCTGCTACCCCCTTTCCTAAAGCACCAATTACCTGGACTCTTCATACTTTCTTAACTTTCTACAAGAAACATGCGTTACATTAGACAATAAAGTGCATTTTTGAAGACAGAGAACATGTAAGCCAAGGGTTAAAAGTAATGGCTTTGAATCCTACCTCTTATCCAGTCAATGACCTTGAAAAGGCTTTGTTCTCTGCGTGCCCTCTTTCCAGACAATAATGTGAGGGGTTAGAGGAGATGCACCTCAAGCTTCCTGCCATGGGCAACATTCAGGGATTCTCAGATGCTGAGGCTGAAACATCAAGATTTCCCTTTGTGTTTTGAAACTGAAGGACCTTCAATGACTAAGAGAAGACCTGTCTGCATTGGCGGGATACTTCTGTTTGCCTGTCTAATGTCTCCACATTAGGGGTCCAATTAGCTGGACACTGTAAGTGGCTGTCACTCTCTAGTTATGTCTTTACACGTCTGATTAACTTTATGGCTCCTACTTGCACCTCAATCCAGGAAACCCATATATCACCAGGCTGGGTGCTTAAGGGGAGCTGGCGGTTACTCAGTGAAGCTGGGGGGGCATCTCCCATTTCCCAGGATGCTCCTGGAGGCACCAGAAAGTTTACGTCCCCTCCTCTGAGCACCAACAGATGACCTCTGGAGGGGGTGGGAAGTGGATTCCCAAGTTGCTCTGACCTTGCTGTCCAAATAGATGCAGATGGTCTACTCATTCATTTGACAAATATTTATGGAGAACCTACCATGTGACAGCAGACAGTGAGGACCCAAGGGGGAGCAAAACAAATGAGGTGCCTGCCATCATGGAGCTGGCATTCTAGTGGGGGACTCAGACGTTATTTAAATGATCACATCGATCATCATAATTACACTCGGAGTAAGTGCTCTGAGGACAAGTATGGGAAGCTATGAGAACTCAGAGAGAGGGACATGAACAGTAAGATGGGGCCTCGGAGGAAGTGACTGTTGAGCTGAGACCTGAGGATAAAGAGGAGCTGGCCCAGTAAAGAGGGTGAGGAAAAGCACTGGAAGAAGAGGGAACAGCATGTGCAAGGGACTTGAGAGATGCTTAGCAGGGCTGGTGGGCTGGATGGTAGAAGATGAGGCTGGAGGGTGGGCAGGGGCCACTCCATGCAGGGTCTTGAGTCTAAGAGTGATGGGACAGCATGAAAGGGCTTCAAGTAGAGGAGACTCAACTTCCCCCATTTTGAGACAACATATGGACATATGAATGGAGTCCTTGGGAGGCTCGGAGCAGTGAGAGTTTCAGATACCGCAGTGGTTCCAGGTAGAATGAGGCAGGCAGGTCCCTGGACTTTGTCTACACATGGGGCTGGACCAGGTCTCTTGAAACTACAAGACTGCCCCCAGTGGGTCTAACTCAGTGGTGGTGAAAGTGTACACTAGCAGGAAGGCCGTGAGAGATGCCACTGCACACTAGCCAGCTTCAAGGAGTCACTCTGTGTGTTAGCTTCCTAGTGTTGCTGTAACAAATTACAACTTAGTGGCTTACGACAACATATATTATTTACTATCTTAATAGTTCTAGAGATTAGATATCTGACATGGGTTTCACTTAGCCGAGGTGTTGGCAGGCAGGGCTGTGTTCTTTCTGGAAGCTCGAGGGGAAAAATCTGTTCCCTTGCCTTTTCTAGTTTCTAGAAGCTGCCCCACATTCCTTGGCTTGTGGCCCTTTCCTCCATCTTCAATCCAGCCGTGTAGCATTTTTCAATCTTGCTGTGACTCTGACCCTCCCGCCTCCCTCCTATAAGGACCCGTGTGATTACACTGAGTAATGCAGGATCATCTCTCCATCTCAAGATTCTTAATCATGCCTGCAGAGTCCCTTTGGCCATGTAAGATAACATATTCACAGGTTCCAGGGATTAGGATGTGAACATCTTTGTGGTGGGGGAGGGCATTATTCTACCCACCACACCCACATTCCTGCCTCATCTGCCACCCAGGTTCTATTTCCACCTGATTCAGGTCCAAATCAGATTCCAGTCCTCCTCTCCAGAGCAAGGTTTGGGCAGTTCCTCCCTGCCTTGCTGTGGATGTCAGACAAATCAGGCTTTGGACTCTGTGAGGTTCTAATCACCATCTCCAACTACAACCCCAGGAAAACACAGACTCTCCACACGTACACACACACATGCACACCTGCACGCACACACACTTTCAGAATTTAGAAATACGAGGCACTTTTTTTTTTTTTAATTTTTGGCCACACCGCGCAGCATGTGGGATCTTAGTTCTCTGACCAGGGATGGATCCTGCGCCCCCTGCATTGGAAGCACGGTGTCTTACCCATTGGACTGCCAGGGAAGTCCCACAAGGCACTTATGATGCAGGTGTTGGGGTGTCCATTCTGGAGTGACCTTGCCTGCGTCCATATTTGGACTTTGCTATTTCCTTGCTCTGTGACCTCAAGAAAGTTACTTAACCTTTCTGAGCCTCTGTTTTTCATGTGTAAATTAGGGAAAACAAAGTCCTTGTTTCCTAGGATTGTTGCAAAGATAAAATGAGAGTTAAATGGTCATGAAGAACCTAGGGGCAAGATGGGAATAAAGACGCAGACCTACTAGAGAATGGACTTGAGGACACAGGGAGGGGGAAGGGTAAGCTGGGACAAAGTGAGAGAGTGGCATGGACATACATACACTACCAAATGTAAAACAGATAGCTAGTGGGAAGCAGCCGCATAGCACAGGGAGATCAGCTCGGTGCTTTGTGACCACCTAGAGGGGTGGGATAGGGAGGGTGGGAGGGAGGGAGACGTAAGAGGGAAGAGATATGGGGATATATGTATATGTATAGCTGATTTACTTTGTTATAAAGCAGAAACTAGCACATCATTGCAAAGCAATTATACTCTAATAAAGACGTTAAAAAAATTTTTTTAAATGAGAGTATTTGTAAAATGCCCAGAACATGGTAACTACTCAGTCATGATTGCTGCTAATTGTTTCTTCTGGAAATTTGTGGCTTTCATAGCTCCCTATACTCACATTTTTTTCCTATATACCGAGGGTGCTAAAATCTGCCCATGAAATCCGTCTTTCTACAGCTTTTAAAGGGGCTACAGTGACTAGAAACTGACAGGACTCGTGTGCTCATCTCTAAATACACACACGGATGGCACATATACCCACACAGGAACAGGTGCATGATCAGCACCCATGTACAGAACACACTTTCACACACACGGCTGTACACACTCTGCTCTTGCAGGGAGCCAAGCCCTAGTTGGCTGCCTTCTGCAGACAAGGATATAAGCCAAATGCAGATCAGACAGTACTTACTTGTTAAGCCCAGGCTCCCTCAAAAAAGTTCAAACTGGCCTTAGAAACATTCAGGCAACTGCTTTTGAGCTTTCAAACCAGTAATGCCGCGGTGTCTTGATGAATGCTGAAGGGAAGGCTAATGGATGTACAATTGCTCCAGGAAGTGGGCTTAATGTGGCGAGCTGCAGAGCTAAGGACACCCTGCCTGTGAAGGTGTGATGGCTTTATGTGCCGGTTCCTGAATTGGTGAGGGAAATGGTGAAAAGATGGGGTTCCATCACTGATGGTATGAAGCCAGAGCAGCTGCCTTTAGAGCTGTGATTGAGCATGATTCCACAACGGTTTGTAAAATGCAGCAAAGCAGGAGAGTGGATGTCATGTTGTCTCTCTGTCTCTCTCTCAACTTCTCTCTCTCTCTCTCTCTCTCTCTCTCTCTCTCTCTCGCTCTCTCTCTCTCTCTCTCTCTCTCTCACACACACACACACACACACACACACACACACACACACACACCATTAATTCCAGAATCATGCTGCTTTTCCCGTCACCCTAATTGCCAAGTGGATGTTACCATTAAGTTTATTAAACTCGGCAGTTTCTGAAGCCTAGATTGAGCCATCAGCTGTGAACAGGGACATGGCTGCTCTGAAGGGGGGTGGTCTGAGACTCCAATGCCAGGGTCTCTCGGGAACCTGTCCTTAAATGACTAAGTTGCTCTGTCATGAAGCCATGCGGCTGGCATGCAGGGTGTGTGCAGTTCAGACTCATTAATTCCCACTGTTGTTTATTACCGTCACTACCTGGGGAGCCGTGGATCGTAATCTCTCTCCTTGATGGATTGGTGAATGGGATTCCTGTCTGGACCTCAGCACTTTGGGGAAGTGGGTCACTCTGGGTCAGAGTTGGAGCCAAGAGAGAAAGACAGCTAGAGGGCTCCACTGGGCTAATGTAGTCAGTCAAACAAGGAGCTGGGTCATTTAAACCCAATAATAGCAACAGTTATCAGGAGCTGTGCTAAGCATTCCATGTGCATTGTTTTCCTTAAGTCATACAACCTGTGAGGTCAGTTCTATTATTCACTCCCATTTTACAGATGGGGAAACCGAGGCACACTGACAGGGAGTCACTTACCAAAGGCACACAGCTGGCAAGTGGCAGAGATGGGATCGGAGGCTAGGTCTAGCTACCCAGACGCTGTTACCCGCTTTGGAAGAATGAAGCCTTTGTTTCATTTCAGTGCTTATAGTTGGGGCTCTTTCTAACCCCTCCACCTGCCCTTTTCTGTTGTGGAAAGTAGAGTTGAGAGAATGTGCTGCTGAGGCCCACAGGGGACAAGGGTCATTGTGGTGGAGATGGGTGAACTGTCCTATGGTAGGAAGAAGTATGAGACTGAACCAATTAATCTGAGTGAATATGTGAGACACCCTGTAAATTATTGACTTCCCTGAAACTCTGAAGTAATTTGTCAATTGCCATCCCAACCCGCACTGCCAAAAGGCAATAGGATAATGTGGAAAGACAGATTAAAAGTCTGGTTTGGCCATGTAAAAGCTGTGTGTCCCTGGGCAAGTGTCTTAACCTCCATGAACTTCAATAACCTCATCTGTGAAGCAAAGACAATAGTCTGTCTCTCTGAGAGAACATAATAGGGATTAAAGGAAATACAACATATTAGAAAGTTCCTAATACAATGCTTGGCTATAAATGTTTATCTTTCTATAGAATAGCAGAATAGGACTCTAATCCTGAAGCCAGCCAGCCTGGGTTTGTTATCCCATTTGTATTGCTTATTAACTGTGTGACCCTGGGCAAGTTGCTTAACCACTCTGGGCCTCAGTTGTCTCATCTGTAAAATGGGAATGATAATAATGCGGCTTAATGCATAGGGTTGTTGTGAGGGTTACATAGATGAATCTACATAAAGCTTTGAGTACAGTGCCAACACATGGTGCTTTGTAAGGGTGGGCTATTATTATTTCTCTAGAAGTTGAGTGTGGTTGCAGGGAAATTCTCATTTGTTTCTTCTTTTCTTGAGCCACTCAACAAAAAGGCTAGAGCCGTGGTTCTCAACAGGGGGTGATTTTGCCCCTCAGGGGGCATGTGGCGGTGTCTGGAGACATTTTGGGTTGTCACAGCTTAGTAACAGCCCCGGTTACTACAGGCACCGAGTTGGTGGGAGCCAGAGATGCTGCTAAAAAATCCTATGGTGCACAGGACAGCACCCACCACAAAGAATTATGTCCCCAAATGTAAACAGTGCCAAGGTTCAGGAACCTTGGGCTAGAAGGACTTGGAGACCACATGGTCCAACTCCCCATTTTATAGATAAGGTCCGGGAAACCCTGAGGTTAAAAACATTCAATGAGAGGCTTAGTTAGCTCAGTTTAGAATTCATCCAATATGTATTCATTTGTTTTCTCTTTTATGCCAGGCACTGGGCTGCTTAAGGAATTAAGAAGACTTCATTTTCATTTTGTGCAAACAGATTCCATAAATTATTAAGGCTGGATGGACATTAGAAGGCATCGACCCAATCCCTGAGAAAACTGAGGTACTACTCAGTGGTTCTCAACATGGGGGGGGTTCAGAGTCCCCCCAAACCTGATGAAATCTATGAATATTTTTTCTTAAAAATGCACACAGGGACTTCCCTGGTGGCGCAGTGGTTAGGAATCCACCTGCCAATGCAGGGGACACGTGTTCAAGCCCTGGTCTGGGAAGATCCCACAGCCACGGAGCAACTAAGCCCGTGCACCACAACTACTGAGCCTGCGCTCTAGAGCCCGCGAGCCACAACTACTGAAGCCCGCACACCTAAAGCCCAAGCTCCGCAATAAGAGAAGCCACCGCAATGAGAAGCCCGTGCACCACAATGAAGAGTAGCCCCCACTCGCCACTAGAGAAAAGCTCGCGTGCAGCAACGAAGACCCAACGCAGCCAAAAGTAAAATTTAAAAAAATAAATTTATTAAAAAAAAAAAGCACACAGACACATGGATAACTATGTCTATAATATCAGGATGTCCCAGAACCCCTGAGTTCTACCCACAGAATGTCTAGGACTCCAAGTCAAAAAAAAAAAAAAAAAAAGTGGCAGGGCGGTAGGGGAGTCTTCCTTTAGAAAGAGGAGACTATGACCTGGTCTATTGTCAGCTTGCCAAACCACAGAAAAGATGCCTACCTAATTAGATGTAGCAAATTCCAAGCATTATTACTCACTTCTCCCCCTTGTCCACGTTTTGGAAAAATTCTGTGCCAAAACTAGAGGGGATGGTGGAACTGGGATGGGGAGGTGATAGCAATCCAACAGATTCTGTCAACGACAGGTCTCTCTGTATCTCTTTCACTTCCTCCTCCATCACAGTGTCTGGACACCAAGGTTAATGACAAATCCTAATTACTTCTTTGGGCCCATCTGTTGAGGGATGTTGACCTCGAATGGAAGCCACCAAGCTGCCTGTCCCCTTGTGGGCAGAATATATGAGTAAATGCCTTTGAGAGGCTCTGGATAGAAATATGATAAAGACATGGAGGAACCTACCACTGGGAAACAAAACAAAAACAAAACCCGCACACACATATTTCCCCAGACAAATGTTTAGTTCCATATTTAATATGTTTTAAAAGTCCTGTGGACACCCCCTGGGTGTCTGTTCAATTTACAAAGGCCCTTTGCACTCTCTGGAGTAGCACTCAGCAGCCTTGTTTGTATAGCCTGGCACCTCTGGCCACAGCTGACTGGATGAGGGGTGGCACTCAGGGTGACCTGGACCAATCAGAGTTCCTTCCCCGGGAATTTGGAATTAGGACTAAGAAGAAATATAACAACTAGGAAGGTATAGTATGAGATTATATTTTCTAAGATGTGGGATGAGAAGCAGACCTTTCATGAGATTAGGCTGTGTTCCTGCCCTTGGATCCCTTGAGATACCTCTGAATCCTTATATTAAATTCCCCTTTTGCCTAATGGGGTAGAGTCTCCAAAGATGACCACCATTAACATCTTCCTTCCCTGGATGCATAAGTCATTCTTCCAGGAAGAGATGGGATCTGTTTCTCCTCTCCAATAGACTGCAGTGGAGTGATGCCCTACCAGTTCTAGACCTAGCTGTTAAGAATCCTGGAGACTTCCATCCTTGCTCTCCTGGGAGTCAGCGGCCATGTAAAAGAGCTCGGGCCAGACTACTGAATAAGGAAAGATTCTGTGGAGAGAGAGGGGCCATGCAGAGTGCAGAGGCACAGACAAAGGATTGGAGCTTTCCTGGCCCTTCCAGTCCAACCCAGCCACCCACTGAATGCAGTTGAGTGAGTGACCCCAGGCTATGCCACATGGAGCAAAAATCAACCTAGCAGAGCCCTGCCTAAATTCTTAACCCACAGAATTATGAAAAAGAGTATACTATTGATGCTTGTAGTCAGTAAGTTTTGGGTGGTTTGTTACGCAGTGTAAGATAACTGAAACAACCTAGCTGGAATTAATTCTTTTTCTTGCAAGCCAAGTGTCCTAACTAGTATAGAAAGTCTACAGCAGTCAGGTCACGCAAAATAAATTCTGAGATCCCACTTAGCGTTGAATAAGGAATGTGGGGCAAAATGAGGCTCTTTAATGAGTTTCCCTTCTGACCATCATCTTTCCTTCTGGGGGTGCTGAAGAGAGCAAAGCTTGGTTGTGGGCTGAGTTACCACTCAGTGAAGGTTTAGACAACACCTTGGGCAAAAGCAGAGGCTCCAAGGTAAGAACCAACTCTGGTCCACTGCATCATCTGGTGCTCCCTGGGGCAGCAAACTCTAACAAAACTGCCCCAGGGAGGCAGCACCTCCTGGGATGACTTAGGGTGATTCTCCCAGGGAACTCTCCATGGCCTTAGGACCATAGAGACCAGCTCTGGCAGCTCTGGAGGTACAAACAGGTTAATAAGATCACTGGGAAGGAATCACTGGGCCAGCACAGAAGGGATTCTAGCTTCTAGCTCCCCAAATGTCCCCTCCAAACCTGAGCTTTAAAAATTTCCATGTCCTGCAAAGTCTAAGAATTTGAGGCCACGCCTTCAGGAAAGACACCTAATAGTTTAGAACATAGTTCTGAGAGTCAGCCAGACAGGGACATATATCTTAGCTCTGTGTAACCTCGGACAAGTGACCTAACCTTTCTAAGCCTCAGTTTCCTCACCTGCAAAATAGCACCTACTTGATAGGGTTGAGAGGAGCAGTTAATGAGTTAAATCCATATGAAGTTTTTAGGTTTGATGTGTGGCACATAGTAAGTGCTCAATCAATAAATGGTACCCATTTATAATGATTGTTTATTACGTAAACGATGACTTCACGTGTCTCCCAGATGACTGTTCGGTAATAGAAAAGAAAACTCAGCATCACAGAGCTGGTGTCTAGACCCAGAAGGGGACACAGCTACATCTGCAGTTTTAACAGTTAGAAGAGCCAGAAGGAGCTCATTTGCTCTGAGAGGTGCAGCCAACAACAGGGTACACGGTCCTCCACCAGACACCCCCAAATACTGTAGAGTCGGATCAGGAAGGATCCTGAGACTCAGACTGACCCGCCTCATTGGACAAATGGGGAACTGAAGCCCCCAAGGCTCATTAATTGAGCCTCAGGTTCTGGAGGGGGAGCCCTGATGGTGCCCCGTTTTCAGCCTCGATCTGTGTCTGATGTGTCTCTCTCCTTTCATCTGACTTCACTCTGATCCTCTCCCAGGGACGTGTGAGTAAAACGGGAATGAGGGCAGGTTCAAGGTCATAAGACACAAATAGCATGGGCTTGCCTCTGGCGATGCTACCAGCAAGGGCTGGCAGCTGGAAGGGAGTGGTGGGGGGGGACGGCTTCAGCCAGAATTTTCTAGGACTATCCTCCCCTTTCTGGCAGAAAACATACTCTCTCGGCAAAGGGACACTCTGTCACCAAGGGCTTGGCCCCAGCTTCCCTGGAAGGCTCTGAAATCTCCTTCAGGGGAAGCCAGGGGCTTGCCAAAGAGGAGTCTCGGGCATGATTCTAGAATGGAGACCTGGGCCAGTGTAAAAAAACAAGTTTCCTCAGCAAATTTGTCATTAATGATTGTCACCATTAACTGAGCATGCGCTCTGTGCCAGGCACTACGATAATCCTTTGCATGTGAATTAAACCCTCCCCAAGACATGTGTGCTAATGTTATCCCCATTTTTCAGCTGAGGAAACTGAGGCGGAGGTAAAGTGCCTTATCTAAGGTCACACAGGGAGTAAGTGGCAGAGCTGGAATTTGAAGCCAGGTCTCTCTGACTCTGGGTTCCCAGGGATTAACCACTGTGCTCTCCCACCATGTCACCAGGTCAGGCAATGTGGCAGGACATGGGGGACAAGGCAGGGAACCCATCAGCCCTGTTCTAGAATGTTCAAGCCAGAATCCGCTCAGTCCATAGAGATCCCCTTAACTTTACACCCCAAGGCAGCCTAGTGGCCACGCTTGCACAATATAGCCAGCACCTCTGGCCACAGTTAACAGGGACAGAATCTGATATAAACATAAGGCAGCCAATCATAGTGTCTTCCCTGGGAATATGGACCCTGGACTACAACATTCTAAGGTCTCCAGCCTCTTGGTCACAGGAGATGCAGAAAGAAATTGGGGGGCAGTATTGTACCATGTTCACTCACTCACTCACCAAATATTTTACTGAACACCTACTATGTACTAGGACTGGGGATTCTGTGGCAAACAAAACAGGCAAAAATCTCTACACTCAGGAATCTTACAATCTAATGGGGAGAGAGATATAATCGATGTATAAAATTCAAAGTTGGCTAGTGGAAAGTGCTCCGCAGGAAAAAGGCTGGAAGTTCTTGCTTCCAAGCAAGAATTTAACATCTATATTCTTCCTTCCTGCAAGGCTGAGGCTCCTTGTTGGTTGAAGTGAACACATATACACACACTCCCACACTCACATACTCACATGCTCACAGACCTCCCGCCTGGACAACTCCTCAATCCTGATGTATCTTTCAAAAAGCAAAATAAAAACTCAAGCCTATACGCAGACCCCTCAAGACCCATCCCTTTAGCAACCTACTGAGGAACCTGACGGAGGGCCGAGCACAAAGCTGACTCCGCCTGTGCCAGGTTATTTGTCATTTGTCAATGGCACCTCTGATCTCCCCAGTCCACTCTGAATAAAATGATCTACAGAGGCTCCAATCAAAGGCACCCATTTCCTGTGTGTTCACAGCATCATTTTCCATCCAAGAATCTTGTTAACCTCCCACTGAGTGGCTGGGTAGGGAGATGAAAGGGCACCCCAGTGCCCAAACCAGTTGTAAGCAGTTGGCAAAGGCTGCCCCTTGGAAGAAAGGTTTGGGGAGGGGGTGGCATCTCAGCAGCTCCTCCCATTTCCCATTTGAGGTTCAGTCTTAGAGGACCCCTTGGTGGCCTCCCTGCATCCTGGCAGTGGAAGTTTCCACCCACACCAAGAGCCGCCCCCCCCATACATACGCTCACTCTCCTCTTCTCCCAGACACTCCTCCCCTCTCACTTCCCCACTCCACCCTTCCCAAGTCCACACACAGAGCCCTCCCTCTCTCTCTAACACTGTCCTAGCTCACTGATGCTCTGACACACACACCTTCTTACATCCCATACATGTTTTTTGTTACCTCTGCCCTCCAAACCCCACTTTTTCCCTTCCTCCTACCATTCATTAAACATGAAGTATGACCAGGCCTGGTCCAGGAACCATACAAGCGTCATTTCACTTACTCCTTACAACAATCCTGTGGGACTATTCATTTTATTTCTCCCATTCTACAAGTGAGCAAACTGAAGCTCAGAGGGTGAAGCAACATGGCCCAGGATCCACAGCCGGCAAGCGGGGGAGCTGGGATGGAAGCTGGGTTCTTAGAGTCCAGACCCAACCTCTGCTACCTCGCTCTCATGCTGGCCTCCCTTCAGGATGGATTTCTCCAATTCTCTCATATAATTCGTTTCAGATGTGCTCTCTCTTTCACGTACTGTCTCTTTGACATACACTTCCTCCCCTTACCTCACCCTCAGCTATCGTTCTGG
This sequence comes from Physeter macrocephalus, assembly GCF_002837175.3. Classification (NCBI taxonomy): domain Eukaryota; kingdom Metazoa; phylum Chordata; class Mammalia; order Artiodactyla; family Physeteridae; genus Physeter; species Physeter macrocephalus. Next base: position 11,541,160 of record NC_041232.1, on the reverse strand, counting down.
CATCTGCATGGCCAATGTCTCTAAAACATATCCCTATGCAGCTGGAATGGGTATGACACCTGTGCTCACACACACGTCTCCAGCCTTCAGAGACAATCTCCCATCCCCCTCTCAGAAGATCCCCCCTTCTCCATCTTTAATGCACCCCCAGTCCAGAAGCCCCTCCCCAGCCAACGCCCAGCCCACTCTCTCCCCTGTTCTCTTTTCTGTCTTTCAGCTCTCCCAGCTCATGCACCAAGGATTCCAGCTCTGCCTGAGTGGGTGGCTTGGCACATCACAGATCACAAACCCCGCAGGCAGCCCTGCCCCACCACAGCACACCCGCCCCGAGCAGCATAGCCTCCCGGCCCTCACTGGCTCTCAGAATGGATGGGAAGCATCAGGCCTCACCCGATTCGTTCCTGCTCCATCTCTTCCATCTTCTCAGCACGAGCAATCACCCTGTTGATGATTTCCTTCTCTTCATCTGTCAGCTCTTCCTGCTTCCTCTGTCTGTCTGGCTGACCACTGGGGTGAACGGACCATCCTGTCTGTAGCCTGAAAGGTAATATAGGAAGGTATGAGGCTGCAGACAAAGTCAGCAGTTGCAGAGTGGTGGTTAGGCCCTAGCTCCTGGAGTCTGGTAAACTTCAGTTCAAATCCCTGCTGGGAGACCCTGGGCAAAAGAATCTAATCTCTCAGAGCCTCAGTTTGCTCATCTGTACAACAGGACACACATACCTCCCTCATAAGGTTCTGATGAGTTAATTAAGTGCTTAGCACATGGCAGACACTCTGGAAGTAGCATCTGCAGGAAGTTCATGGAAACCTGGAGGATAATGGTGTTCTCAGGAAAAGAATCTAAATAGTAGACTTCTACAGCAGGAGTGGAAACAATTCTGGGAGGCTGGTCTGAAGCCCTGGATCCCAGGTTGACGCCAGCCCCTGTCTGGCACAAATACATTTGGTGTAGGCCACAGAGTCCTTAAAAAAAAAGTTTAAACTAGTGGTCAACTAGTTTTATAAAAATCTCTTGATTTCACATAAACATCTAGCTCTCCTGCCTCCAAAGCTCCTATAGCATTTTGAGTTCCATCCTGTGCTTTCCTTGATCTTTTTTTTAAAATAAAAAAGCAAATACTGATGTAGCACCTACTGGATGCCCACATTATCTCATTTAATCCTCACGACACTTCCACAAGGCAGGACTGTTATTGTCTATTTTCTGGTGAGGAGACATTAGACCACTTGCCCAAGGTCACATGGCTGGGAAGTGGCAGAGGTGGAATTCGGACCTGGGCAGCCTGCACACTTAACCTCCACAGTACGGAGAGAACTGAACGCTGCAGAGGATCAGAGGCTGCTGGGTAGAGAGCTAACGCTGTGGTCTATGGCAAAGTATCATCCTCTCCACTAGTAACATGGTCCACACCCCACGGCACTGAGGTGCACCGCCCAAGTGGAATGCAGGGTTCAACGCCACTAGAAACTCTTGTCCCTGTTGAGGGAAAAATCAGTAATTATGAATCCCCTGGGGCCAGCACCCCATTAGCTGCCAGCCTCTATTACTTCCACTGCTCTAATCATGTCAGCAGGCATGAAATTGCCTTTGGACACTCCAAGTTGGAAATTAAAGGCCCCATCTTCCTCCCTGCTCCTGCCTCTTCTTCCACCCTCCCACCTTAGCTGGTTTGTTCAGAAGAGCACAGAAGGAAGAGTTTGAAAGCAATGGAAGCAGATGTCTTGGGGGCAAGTCTTGCTGCGAGAAAGGGAAGAAGGGGTAGCCTGGGGAAATCCTGGTGGAAACACATCCTGCCTTGGATCAGGGGCCTCTGGGGATGAACAAATGCTAAACATACTCAAATCCCCTTCCCCAAACCCTCCAATGGCTTCTCATTGATTTAGAATAAAACCCAGGACTACACAGAGGTGGTGGTTGCACAATGTGGTGAATGTGCTAAATGCCACTGAAGTGTGCACTTTAAAACAGTTAATTGCATGTTAAGTGAATTTTACCTTAATAAAAGTAAAACTCAGTTTCTTGCCCATCTGCAAAGTCCTACCTCATCTGTGCTTTACCTGACACTCCATCTTTTTCGCCCCCTCTCACTACACTCCAGCTGTACTGGCCTCTCTGCTCAATCTTGAACACTGAAACCTTGTTTTTGTTTCAGGGCCTTTGCACTTTCTGTCCCGGCTTCCAGGATTACTTATCTCCCCAGATTTCCCCCTTCTCATCATTCAGGTCTCAGCTCAAACGTCAGCCTTTCAGAGAGGTCTTCCTTGAGCTCTCATTGCCCAGGTTCACTTGTATCCATCACTAACTGAAATTATCTTTTAAAAGAAGTTTGTTGTGTACCTGTTTGTTGCCTCTCTCCCCCAACCTGAACGCAGGATTCCAGGAGGACAGGGACCTTGTCTGGGTCTGGGTCACTATTATACCGATAGCATTTAGAATAGTGTCTGAGAGTAAGCACAGAAAGAGTTTTTGAGTAAGACACAATACCTTATGGCCAAACGGGACGATAAATGTCTGATTATAAGTGTGACCCACAGCAAGACTGAAGCAACAGAAGTCACTTATTCTAGGGGACCAAGGAGAGCACCCTGAAGGAGTGACATCTACTCTGAGACCCTGAAAAGGATTTACTGTGATGCTGGTGGAGCTTAAATTTGGGATCCTTTGTTAGCACAGGCACCTTCCAACGCCCTGGGAAGAGGCCTCGTAATGCTCATCTGTCGTGAAAATTTTGTAAAAGAGAGATATTTTTGTCTTCTTTACTTTGAAGAGGGCTCTCCTAAATTACATAAGCTCCAGGCTGCAGAAAGGTATGGCTGGCTCCTACTGAGACCTCAGAGATAAACTAGAGCTGGTGAGAAGAAGGCAGAGGAAGAAACTGAGCCTGACAGAGAAATGGTCTTTGCAAAGCCCTGGAGTTGAGAGAGTGGGCAGTGTGCCTGAGGAGGTGAAGGAAGATCAATATGGTAGCCAGCCTACAAGATGGCTCGCCAAGGATCTCTACCTCCTGGTATTCACACCCTCCCTGTGTCATCCCCTCCCACACTGAATCCCAGCTGGTCCTGTGTGACCAGATAAATACAATGGAAGTGACAGTGGGTGACTTCCAAGGCTAGGTCACGAAAGACATTGCAACTTCTGCCTTGGTGTCTTGGGTCATGCAGTCTAGGGGAAGTCACATGCCATGTCATGAGGACACTCAAACATCCCTGTGGAGAGGCCCGTGTGGAGAGGAACTGAGGCCCCCTGCCAATAGCCAGCACCAAACGTGCCAGCTGTGTGATCCTCTAGCCCTTGTCGAGCCCTTGTATGGCTGCAGCCCCAGCTGACAGAAGACTACAACTGTGCCAGACCCACCCAGCCAAGCCACTCTCAAATATCTACCAACAAAAACTGCAAGAAGTAGTAAGTAGTTTCTGTTGTTTAAGCCACTACGTTTGATATGATTTGTTCTGCAGCATTAGATAACTGGAAAAATCAGCCCAGCTGGAGGATAGAGACAGGGTGGCACAAAGCCCCATTGATGGTGTCTGTGTTCATTTTCGATTGTTACATAACAAGTTATTACAAACTTAGGGGCTTTACACAACACACATTTATTATCTCACAGTTTCCATGTCAGAAGTCCAGGCACAGCTTAGCTGGGTCCTCTGCTCAGCATCTCACAAGGCTGCAATCAGTTGTCAGCTGGGTTGGGTTCTCATCTTGAGCCTTTCTGGGGGAAGAATCAGCCTCCAGGCAAATTTGAGTTATTGGCAGAATTCATTTCCTGGCAGCCATGTGACCTAGGACCCCAGCTTTTTGTTGGCTAATAGCAGGAAGTCACCTCCATGTCTTGGAGGCAGCCTGCAATTCCTAACCAAGCAGACTTCTCCAACTTCATCCTGTGGGCCACTTCCTTCATCAAGTATACAAGGTGACTCTCAAGCTCCGGTCAAATGAGACAGGGTCTTATATAACATGATGTAATCACAAGGGTGATGTTCCACCCCGTTTGTCGTATTCTATAGGTTAGAAACACATCCCAGGTCCTGCACGCACTCAAGGCGAGGAGGTTACACAAAGGCATGAACACCAGGAGGGGAGGCCCATTGAGGATCACCTGAAAGTCCATCTGGCACAGCCTCCCTACAGGGGTCTTTCCAGCCTTGCTTGAATGCTCCCCGTGATGAAGACCTCACTCTCTCATTAGGAGTCTATGCCGTTCTGTTGGAAAGATCTTCCTTACAGTGTGCTAATATCCCTCAGCCCGATGTTTCTTCCCATGAACTGTAAAGGATACATTGGACTCCTGCAAAATGAAGACCACCCATCCTTCCCAAAGAGCCTTAGTTATAACCTCATCCAGCCACCTCCCCAGGTCCCTCTGGTTTTCTGTGGAAATGGATGCCTCAACTGCCCCTATTCTTCCTTCCTTCATCCCTTCTTTTCTTCCTTCATTCTCTTCTGATCGCCCCCTCCATTTATTTCCTGCCTCTATAAAGTAGCTCAGTGACCAAGACAGAGCACAGGTGAGACGCTGGGCCTCATACCCAGTGGAGACCCTTTCAAGGGCACATTCCCACAGCTCACAATCTGCTCATGGGTACGGTCAGCCATGGGTCAGACCTGAAGCCAATGCCTCTCACCCCACCACACAACTCGCTGGGATCAGAACGCACAGGAAATGCACGACTGCAGAAAGATAAGCAGGAATGGGGGTCCAAAAGAGGCCTGCCTAGGATACTTGTCTCCATCTGCAGATGAGCAGAAGGCCTGCTAGAGGCTGCCGGCACCTCCGCAGACTCCCATCCTCTGCTCGAAAACACGCAGTTGAAAAACAGTTCATCTAGTGTTTGAAAATGTCACTGATCAGTCTCAGTGGGGATTCGAAAGCCTCCTGTGGATTTTCATGTTTTAATCCCAAAAGTAAACAGAGGGAAACAAGATGGTTTTTCAAACCAAAGCCTTTGCTCTCAAGGGAGAGAATGGGCTTGTCTGGGCCTCTCCTGGGCTGGAGAACACTGTGAGCACGGGGGCCTTGAGAATGCTCCTGGGACAGGATGGTGGCACCCTTGCCAAGGGCCTCTGGGCACAGGATTCCAGCTCCACATCCTTAAGACCAGAGTCCAGTGTTGGGATCTTGTTAAAAACCAAAGGTGGAGACCAAAGTGTTGCTTCCTTTGACAAGTTACTCAGAGCATTGTATCCAGTCCAGTAAATACCCAGAGGGTCTACTGTGTACCAACTTGAGCCCTCCTTGACCTAGCGGGGTTTAAGATTGGAATCCTGGACCTGTGGCTTATTAGCAGTGTGTACTAGGGCCCTGAGCCACTCTGAATGTCAGTTTCCAGATCTGTTAAGTGGGAATGATTTCATGTCTGTTTCCTGCGGGGACCTTCAGAGGCTACTCCTGACCCTCAGTAGCTGCATGAGGAGAGACCCCTGGCTTACCGGCTGAGACAGGGCGAAGAGGGATGGCCCATCTCTGCTCTCATTCACATACCTAGGACAATGCTTCCTGGAGAATCATTGAAGGGCACCTGCCTCCTATTTCCCCAAATTGTCTAAGCCATGGTTTTCAAACTATTGTCTGTAGTTCCCTGGAGGGATCTCAAAGGGCTGCAGGTGAGTGGGCCGTAGACGGACAGAGTGGGCAGGGAACCAGGCCCTCCATCCTCATTTCAGCCCAGATGGCAATGCTGGGTTCCCAACACTAGCAAAGCAAGGATGCCAGTTTAAAAAAAAAGAGAGTGAGAGAAAAAAAATTTTTAAGAATATAATATTTGATGTTTAATAAAATCATGAGATACAGTTTATTACATTGGTGACCTCAATACTTCACCCTTCTAAGTATCCATGCCCTTTCCCATGTGACTTTGAAATTGATCTCACCAAAAAGTCAGGGTCTTTCTCCCTACCCCTTGAATCCTGCTTGGACTTAAGGCTTAGTTTGGCCAATAAAACACAGGGGAGAGATGTTGTGCCATCCGGGGCTAAGCCTGCAAAAGCCTTGTGTGTTTCTACTTACTCTCTTACTCTCTGTCATCACCATGACAAAAAGCTCAGGACCGCCTGTTGGAGGATGAGAGGCATGTGGATCAGAGCTGAGGCATTCCAGCCACAGCCATCCTAGATCAGACAACCCTTTGATACGTGAGCAAGCCCAGCCAAGATCAGCAGAGCCACCAGCTGAGCCCAGGTCCCTGATAATAAATCATCATTTTTCTATCCCACTGAGTTTTAAGGTGGTTTGTTACACAGCAAAAGATAACTGATACACTATCTACTGTGGCAACAAAAAAGTGAAGCTTGTTAAACTCCCTACATTTACTTTACAGTTTGGTATTATTTTAACTTACAGTTGCACCGTGGTATGTTTAATACTTTCAGCCATGACAGGTCTTTATCCATCACCACTCTTCATATATTTAGCTTCTGAATAAAATAGTATTCAAAGAAAGAATTTTGCTGCTAACAGAACTCTAAAGATCACTGCAGTTGACCTCATCTTGTAGATGCTTGACACTCAGAAGAGGGAAGAGAATTCCCAAGAAATTCTCTTGTGTGGGGAGAATATGGTCAGAGGCTCGAGACACCAGCATTCTGGACGTGCTTCATTTGTGACCTGAATGTACTTGTTTAGGTGCATCTAGAGATGGTCAGAAGGAACTCTCCCAACAAACCAGCACCAGTGGCCTCTAACACAAAAGGAAATTAGTCCTGACTGCAGGTGGAAGCCCCTCACAGATGTTTCCCCCTAAAATACTGCTAAGGGCAGATTCCCAGCTCCTTCCTGCCTCCCACCTTGATTCTTCATTTCATGCACACAACAGTCACGTAATAAATCCCCACCGGATGTCTCTATTAATATATTATAACTCCCAAAAGGAGTGGGATGATGGAAATGCTGTCAGGGCACGAAGGCTCTGAAGCATTAAACAGTGGTGGTGTGCAGAAAATTAATCCTTTTTCTTTCCTTTCTTCTTATCCCCTCCCTTCCCCCAGGATGCCGACAGAAGCAGGTGCCAGCAGGAAGTCTCTTTACAGCTCAGTGAATGAGATTTTAATGAATCCTGAAGGGGGGGTGTGTGTGGAAGGAGGGGCATCCACACCACAAAACATTTTACATAAGCCCTGCTGGTAAAAAGGCCCTTTTGGATGAAATTTACACCTAACAGACTAAAGAGGGTGTCGAAAGGATGCTGTGGTTCCCCGACTCCCTTCAGAAAGCTGAGGGGATCTCGGGCTCCTGGTAATCTTTTAAGCCAGACTGAGTGCCATTCAGCTTTTCTAAAATCCCATGCTCTCTCTCCTATTTGGACTTTGCACATGCTGTTCCCTTACCTGGAACTCCTCTGTCTCTTCTCTATCTTGTACCTCCTTTACATGGTCTCAGCTTACACATTACTTCTTCCAGGAAGCTCTCCCATCATGACCCCAAAGTCTGGTTAGGTGCCCATCATTGTGCTCCCTTGGGCCCTGTGATTCTGCTATTATAGCTTCTAGCACTATAAAGTGTATTTGTTGGTGACTGACTATTTCTTTGTTTGTAAACAAACAAAGACATCCACTCAGACTTTGGCTAACCTTGTATTCTTGGTGCTTAGCACGGTGCATGATATGTGTTTGTTAATGAAGGAAGGAAGGGAGGGAGGGAGAAAGGAAAGGGAAGAGGAGAGGAGAGGAGGGAGAGGATGAAGGAGGGAGGGAAGGAGGATGGACATACACCCTACCTTTCAGCTTTCGGCATTCAGGAAGCCTGAAGCACGTGGGACCCTCTGAAGTCATGAACTTCTCTCTTGTGATGTTCATATTTATAATCGCACATCTCAGCATCTCTCCCTAGCATGTCTGAATGATATGCTCACAATATTCATAAAAAGACCAGAATCTTACCAGCCAACACACAGACTGTAGAACACACACCACACATATATGCATGCACACACAATGTATACATACAAGGTATACATATATAAAATACACACAAGGGTAAAGCAAGGTTGTGATCCACACCTTTCTCTGATTTTGGTGCTTTACGGTTTACAAAGCTTTCCCATGCATCTCATTTGACCATACCACCTCCCAGTGAAGGTGGAAGGGCACGGTTAACATATCCACATTATGGCCAGGGCTCAAGGAGGTGAAGGGCAGTGCCCCAAGGCCACACTGACATTGAGTCCCAGAGCAGGACTCAGACCTGGGTGTTCTGAGGCTAGACTCAGCGTTCTGGCTGTGGCTCTGTTGAAACTTCCCCATCAAGGGGAAGGTAAAAATGACCTCCCATAGTTTCCCAATGTGTACACACAACCAAAGCCCCATCTGCTTTGCAGCCTGACTGTTCATTTGTTGGACCCAGCATCCAATCTGTCATGCATATTTAGGAAATGAATCCAATTTAAAACAAAAGTTATGAGCAAAGATAGGACCTCTGAGTCAAAGGCATTTCACTGGGAAATCAGGCTGACCTTCCATGAGGTGACAGAGACCATGTGTACAGCACATAACTTCCCACAAGCTCTGTTCTGCTCACCATCATCTTTGATTAATGAGAGTAGTCATTTGAGTCACCATTTTCTTTATCTAAAAACAGTGTTCCCAGGCAAAATGTTGCAGAAACAGAGGTACAGGGTGGTTAATAAGCTTGCTGAATCCTACTAATTGCTAACAAAAATTAAATTGAGGGCTCTCCTAAGGAATATTTTCCAACCTTTTATCAAGATTTTTTTTTGAAATTTCATATTTTTCTTTCTCAAGAGGGGTATGTGTTTTTCTTAACAACTTGAATTTGTTTTTAGATATGTGAAACATGCTAGTTCCTTTTTGAACCATCTCTCTTTAGGGACAAGCCACTTCAATCAGAAAAGAGATAAAATTCAGTCTGTAGAAAAATAAAAGTATTACAAAATACTCACTGTTCTTTATCACTGAAGGAAGGCAAAGAAAGGAGAGAAAGAACAAAATGAATAAAGTTAGGGGAAAAAAATCTCTTAACAATATCAAGACTGTCTGGATGCCACAACCGCAACCATTTGTTATCAGTCTTATTATCTTATTCCAGCACATCTAAAACAAGGCTGCAGCACTGTAGGGTTGTATGAGCCACAGCCTTGATTAAAATGACCAATCAGTTCAGCTTTTTAATTAACCAATCTGATCATTTATGTATTTGAATAATGTTTTTTGGCACTAAAAAGGAATCACTTAAAGACAACAGGGCCACCATCATTCTTGGTTTCTGTTGTTTCAAACACTGGGGGATAAGGAGCACACTGAGGTAGGCAATGAGCCCTGAACCGTGACTGGATCATCCAAAAGCAGAACTCGCAGTGCCCCAGTTTGGGGAAGCAAGTCCTTCCATTCTAAAAAGGTGACAAGCCTCTCCACTTACTAGACATGCTACCATAGGCAGGTCACATCTCCTCTTTGTGCCTCAGTTTCCACCTCTGATCTCTGGCACTCTCAGGCTTGCAGACTTGAATACTATAGAGAAGTATCAACTGTCGGAGACCAGCATTTCTCCGCATGTATCCCCAGCATAGACAGCTGAAGCCCTGTCCTACCAATGCAAGAAACAGATACATTCACTTCTTTCAAACACAACCACAACTGTGTTCCAAACACCATCGTTAGATTCAAGGAGACTGAGAGAAATCACAAAGGCAGTAAAGTGTATCTGGCTATAGCCAGCAGTTAATTAAGACTAGATTTCTTAATTTACTGGAGAAAGACATTTGAAGTGTCTGCATTAGCACATCATCACTGCTGCAGACTAGACAGCATGTGTGATGACTATAATTCACCCATTAGCATTTATTGGAAAATAATTTTAACATCTGAAGTAAATGCAGTAGCAATCAAGCCAGCCGGATGCATTCAGAATGCCAACATGTTTCAAAGGAGCCCAGAAGCACTTTAATGAAACTGCATCCAGACTGTTTGAATACTTCTAATTTAATGGTAAGGCAAATTGTTTGGCTTCATATTGACTAAAGTAAACTCTGATGTATGGGGTTTTAATTAACTGACATTTCTTAAATAAAATAAATATTTTACCCCATTCACCTTCAGGCAACTGTTTATCTTACAGAGACAATTTTTGGCTGATAGAATATTGTCTGCCAAGTAAGGTTGGCTTCAAGAGGACATCACGGGAAGGGCTTGGAAACTACAAGTTTCCTTTCAAAAAGGAAACCAACAGAGTTCAATAATGTCTTCAAAACTATAAAACTTGTAGAACTAGAGGAGGTTTTAGGTAGAAGTAGTAAATAGACAGGGACTTTTGCTTCAAGAATATGAGTGCACTAAATATTCCAAAAGACCCTAAGATTGCTAGAAAATAAGGGAATTCTCCAACAACCCTCCCTACTTCGAAACAAATAAACAAAACAGACTTCATCAAAATAAAAAACTTTTCCTCTTCAAGACTCTGTTTTGAAAAAGAAAATGCAAGTCACAGACCAAGAAAAATATGTGCAAAATATGTCTCCAGCAGAGGACTTTTATCTACAACACATGAAAAAAAGCTTAGAAAACTTAATAACAAGAAGATAAATGACCCAATTTTTAAATGGACAAAGTATTTGAACAGACACTTTAATAAAGAGGTTATACGAATGGCAAAATTACAAAAGAAGACATTCAACATCATTAGTCATTAGGGAAGTGCAAATTAAAATCATAAAACTAATACCACTATGCACACATTAGAATGGTTAAAATGCAAAAGACTAATCATATCAAGTGTTGGTGAGGAGGAAGAGAGATGGAACTCTTGTACACTTCTGGTGGAAATTTAAAGTGGTACAACCAATTTGGAAAACAGTTTGGCAGTTTTTAAAAAAGTTTAACATACACCTACTATACATACCACTGAAACATTCTACTCCTAGGTATTTACTCAAGAGAAATGAAAGTATATGTTTATACAAATTTTATTTGTACTAGCCCAAAACTGGAAACAACCCAAATGTTCATCAATAGGTGAACGGATAAACAAATTGTGGTATATCCACACAATGAAATACTATTTAGCAATAAAAAGGAATAAACTATTGATATGAAAAACAATATGGATGGATCATGAGATAATTATGCCAAGTGAAAGAAGACATCTCTCAAAAAAGGAGTACATACTGAATGATTCCATTTATAGAAATTCCAAAAAATGCAAACTAATTTATAGTTACAGAAAGAAGATTAGTAATTACTTAGGGATGGGTGGGGAGAGGGAGGGGAAGAAAGGAGAGGCTGCAAAGGGGAATGAATATGCACATATGCGTAAAAATGATCAAACTGTACTTTAAATGTGTACTGTTGGAGGTAAATCAATTATACCTTTATGAGGCAATTTTTTAAAGAAGAAAAAGAAAACCCAGCAAACTGAATCCAGAACAGGGAGCTGTGAGCAGTAAGCCAATGTAAATGCCAGCATTATGTTCCAGAGGCTGACTCTGAGCTCCTAACAAGGTGAGGAAGCTGAATCTGAGACCCCCACTTTGAGCCAGGACCCTCTAAGGGAGCTCAGGTCACATCCTGGGTGAGCAGCACACCTGATTCCTGGCAGAAGCAAGTGCAAATCTCTCTGAACAAAATATTCCCATGGTAGATCCCCAGGATTCTCACAGATTGAGCTCACAATAAAAAATTACCAAGTGTTTAAAAAACAAGATCTTTGAGTGAAAATCTGCAGGTATAGATAAACAATAGACTTAGGTTGTAAAGGTCTTCACGCAGTGGTTTAACAGTTGAACCTCTGGAGAAAAAGCCCCACTGTGGCTGATTTCGAGTACCTATATGATGTCACTAAATGCAGAACTGGGAGGAAACATGCAGTAGCGTACTATTATATAGTATTTCACCATACAGGTATTATAGGCACAAATAACATAGAGAATAACAAAACATAGTAAAATAATTAAGAAGTGATAGGGGCAGAACAGGAATAAAGACACAGACATAGAGAATGGACTTGAGGACACGAGGAGGGGGAAGGGTAAGCTGGGATGAAATGAGAGAGTGGCATGGACATATATACACTACCAAATGTAAAATAGATAGCTAGTGGGAAGCAGCACAGGGAGATCAGCTCGGTGCTTCGTGACCACCCAGAGGGGTGGGATAGGGAGGATGGGAGGGAGACACAAGAGGGAGGAGATATGGGGATATATGTCTACGTATAGCTGATTCACTTTGTTATAAAGCAGAAACTAACACACCAGTGTAAAGCAATTATACTCCAATAAAGATGTTAAAAAAAATTAAGAAGTGATTAACGCTAAGTATACACCACCTTTGTGTTTAATATAATTTAATTGTAAAACTATACAACTTAATTTTTAATACTGGCCCTGTTTAACAGCTGACTTGCAAAATTCCTGAAAATTTAACATCAGCTCTAAGGAACCACCATGGTACAGATCCAGCACATCACTGAATCAGGTATAATAGTTACTAGAAAGAGTATGTGAAGTTATTTTATGTGAAATTTCCCAAGTTTTAAATGATCAGGCCAAAAATAAAAAATAAAAAACACATTTCTGCAAGTCAGAGTCTGCTGGTGGCCTGCCACTTTGCAATCTCTGATCTAGTCCAACTTCCTTATTTGATTGATGAGGAAACCAAGGCCCAAAGAAGGGAAAGAGATTCACCCAGAGTAGCTCAGATCTAGAACCAGAACCAAGTCTGATTCTAACCAACAGGTCAGTGCTGTTTCCATTCCACCAAGCCACCTCTCATTTAGGGCATGGAGCTCAGAATTTAATCTTGTTACTCCAACCTTGCAAAGAAGTAAAATCAGTGACGTTTCCACGACAAACTCCCACTAGGTTCTTTTTCCTCCACCCCAGGGAGGGAAATTTCTTTCCTTGCTATTCCTCTCCTCCTTCAAGTGTAGATCAGGACCTCATTGCCCCAAAGCAAACAACTCCCAGGAACACCCAGCAACTTACTTTGATTGCTGGGGTCGGTCACTGGGACACATCCAACGGCTAGAGCTGTTGCTGAACACGGTGTCAGTCATGGTAGAAGCCCAGTGCTCCTGGAAAACAACAACCCAGAAAGGACATCATGCAAACAGTTATTCAATCACCCTTTATTTCTCAGGTCCCTGGTCTATGCCAAGCACTCTGGGGGATACAGAGAAGAAACGGAACTTCATCCAGCTTCTCCGCTTTCCAGATGGGGACTTTCAGGCCCCAAGAGGGAAACTGTCACAGCTCCCTCGTGGCAGAAATGGATCAGAGGGAAGAACTTCCTCCCTTTAATCTGTGTTCCTCCCATTCATTGTTGATGCAAGACCACATATCCAGGAGGGAGGGTCAGAGCTCTTAACTCCAATCCAGGGTCTTTCTACTAGAGGAAGTCATCTGACTCATGTACTAGTCAACTTGGACTTGGTCAGGTAAAAAAGAAAACAAACCCACATCTCAGAGTTTTTAGCTCCCAAATGCCAGAGTCATCCCTGGCTTGCTTTCTTTTTAATACCCTACACCCAAGCCATCAGAAAGTCATGCTGGCTTCACCGTCATAATAGATCCAGAATCTTCCCAATGTTCTGTGCCAAAATTGCTACTATGCTGATCCAAACCACTACTATCCCGGCCTGGCTTACTACAGGAGCCTCTTCACCGGTCTCTCTGCTTCTGCCCTTGGCCCACTTCAGTCCATGCTCTACACAGTGACCAGGAGATCATCACAAACATAAATCACAGCTTGTGAAAACAGCACCATCACGGTTAGAATCTCCCTGCTAAAAGGTAAGCCTCTTGCAGAACTCTTTGTTTTGTTCTCTGCTTAAGGTCCAATACCCAGCATAGCGCCTGGCACATAGAAGGCACTTAATAAATATTTGTTGAATGCGTGAATGAGTCTCCATCAACACTAAGTTTAGCTGAACTCAGCCAAGCTTATGTCCTTTCTGAACTTCCCCTCCTTCCCTCTCGCCCAGGTCTAAGCAAAGAATAAGGGGAAAGAGGGACTTCCCTGGTGGTCCCGTGGTAAAGAATCCGCCTTGCAATGCAGGGGATGCGGGTTCGATCCGTGGTCAGGGAACTAAGATCCCACATGCCGTGGGGCAACTAAGCACATGCGCCACAACTACTGAGCTCACGCGCCTCAACTAGAGAACCTGCGTGCCGCAAACTACAGATCCCACGTGTTCTGGAACCCGCGCGCCACAACCACAGAGCCCACGCGCCCTGGAGCCTGAGCTCCACAACCAGAGAAGAGAAAACTCACCGCGACAGCTAGGCAGAAGCCTGTGCACCACAATGAAGGGCCCGCGCGGTGCAACAAAAGATCCCGCATGCCGCAACTAAGACCCAACACAGCCAAAAAAAAAATAATATAAATAAATAAATAATAAATAAATCTCTAAAAAGAATAAGGGGAAAGAGACCATGGAGATCACATTTAATTTATTTTTTTAAAAAGCCTTAGAAGGTAGGTCACTGTGTCCAGTGGGTTCTGATTTCTGTGAAGGTCTTGGTACAACACAGTCTTTTTTCCTAGGAAGCTGAATAGATGAGTAGTTGGGAGGTGAACAGGGAGAGAATTCTCTTTCCTATTCTACAGCCAGTGCAATTATTAAATCTTCGTGTGCGTGAGGCCGGGGATCGGGGGGGCTGATGGTTGGACACAGGGAAGGAAAGGCCCCTTAGAGAAAAGCCATTTCATCTGCTCCTGGGTGGTTAACATAATCTTCCCAGATTAATATGACCATTTCATTGTTTCCACTTTGAAAACAGAAAGAAAGGAGAGATGACTCCTGTTGTGAAGGAAATCTGCTGAAAAGAACCTTAACGTCTCATTATTGCCTGTGTCAAGAGCTGAATGAGGCTGCCCTGGGCCCCTTGGGGACCCCTGGCCTCTGCTGGTGCCGAGAGCCTCAGTTCCCGGTAATGAGCGTCCTCAGCTGCCCTTGGTCTGGACAGCCGAACAGTTCATTTGATTGCCTCGCCTCCTGCTTTAAGGCAGAGAGGCAGCACTGACCTTGGAGGATCCCAGGAGGTGGGTGGAGGGGGAGAGCTGGGACAAGGAATACACTGTCCCCTCCCAGGATCTCTGATCTCCAAATTCTGCTGCCCTCAAGGCAGAACGTGGCTTGCCCACCCTCTCCTGCATTCAGCCAGGCATACCGGGAGCTCATTTCCTATTAAAATTCTGCCTGCAAAGTCCAAACTCACTGGCTGGCCGCCCCATGGAAACCACCCAGCTCTGTCCCTCCAGGCCAGAAGCCACCCTGGACAGCATTGGTTATTTCAGCTTTGCCACCCAGGCTTCTCACAGTGTAACATCCCGGGATGGGCTCCTTGCCCCGGTCAAGCAGCCTGGGCCTGGAGAGGGAAGCCTGAGTAATCAAGGCTATTTGAACAACTGGAGTAACAGCCCAGAGAAAGAAGGTCATGGGTCCACATCTCAGCTGGGGGTGGAGATGCAGGTGGAGGTGAGCGGGTATAGCAGAAATTGTTGATGCCCTTTACAGGTGGTGCTCCCACCCCACCCCCAGCCTCCAGGAGTGTTAGCAACTAGGGGCTTATGGTAGCCCCATTTTACAGAGCATTGCCCTCAGCCAAAGAGAGCAGCTGCCTTGCCCAGAGATATCTAGGAAGCTACCCCCACCCCAGGGAGCAGCCCAGGGCCATGACTAACTGACAAGGGGACCCTCTTACACTGTTGATAGGAATATAAATTGGTGCAGCCACTATGGAAAACAGTATGGAGGTTCTTCAAAAAACTAAAAATAAGAGTTACCATATGATCCAGCAGTTCTACTCCTGGGCATATATCCGGACAAAGCTCTAATTTGAAAAGATACATACACCCAAGTGTTCACAGCAGCACTACCTACAATAGCCAAGACATGGAAACAGCCTAAGTGTCCATTGACAGATGAATGGATAAAGGAGATGTGGTATATATATACAATGGAATATCACTCAGCCATAAGAAAGAAGGAAATAATGCCATTTGCAGCATCATGGATGGACCTAGAGATTATCATACTAAGCGAATAAGTCAGAAAGAGAAAGAGAAATACCATATGATATCACTCATATGTGGCATCTAAAATATGACACAAATGAACATATCTAAGGAACAAAAACGGACTCACAGAGAACAGATCTGTGGTTGCCAAGGGGGAGCGGGGTGGGGGAGGGAAGTATTGGGAGTTTGGGATTAGCAGATGCAAACTATTATATATAGAATTGGATAAACAACAAGGTCCTACTGTATAGCACATGGAACTATATTCAATATCCTGTGATAAGCCATAATGGAAAAGAATATGAAAATATATATATATATGTATAACTGAGTCACTTTACAGCAGAAATTAACACAACATTGCAAATCAACTACATTTCAATAAAAATTTTTTAAAAAACCTGTCTCAGGTTCTGCTTCCAGAGAACTTGACTTCATGTGAAAGTAGAAGGGAGAATCTTAGGAAAGCGGGGCTCTGGTCCCGGAACTCATTATGTGACCCCAGGCAAGCTGCTTAACCATTTCCAATCTGACAGAGCTGGATCCTAACATATCCCCTGCCTGCCTGCAAATAATACTCCAGGAAGTCCAGCCAAGATCTCAAGTTTAAAGGTGAGTTAACAGAAACGGAGGAAGTCCAATGGTGAGCCCCTGACATTTTCAGATCATCCTATCTTTCTCATTGTCCACTACAGAGAAAGCATCACCATAATGGACAGGAAGCCAGGGAGGACCAGCAGAGGGAAACCAACCATTGATCCTAGGAGCAGAGGGAAACCAACCATTGATCCCAGGAGCAGAGGTAGAGGTGTGTGTGTCAGATAAATGTGTGTTCCAGCCCTAGGACTGCAGCAGAATCTTGGGGTCATTGAGATGATGAGTTTAAGCACCTCCACGGTCCCTGATGCACGGTAAGCACTTGTAGAATGGTAATTCCCTTTTCCTACTTCTCCTAGATCATAGTTTATCCGGCAGTGAGGACTAACATTTCTTGGGCATCTACTATGCTCCAAATTCCACAGCTTCATTAAATAATGAAACTTTTATCCTTACAGTCCTTAAGCCTTTATCCTTATAGTCTTACTCCTAGGTAAGTGGTGTTATCCTCATTTTACGGGCGAGAAAGCTGAGACCCAGAGTGGTTAAGCCACCTGCTCAAAATCACACAGCTACCAAGTAGCAGAGCCAGTCCTTGAACTCTGTCTCTAAAGCCCAGGTGCTTACACACCACTGTGTTCACACCTGTAGGACACTCCTCCCTGGACTTCAGATTGTTGGGTTCTGATGAGTGTTTGATGGCCATTGGCCCCTGGCTGCATTCCCACCTCAGCCTCAGCAACGAACAGAGACCTGCCCACCCAGACCCCTGCCTGGAGACTCTGAGAGATCACATGCTTCGGCTCCACCAGGGTCAAAAGCCCTGGCTTAAAATCTAGTGCTGCAGCTGCAAGTTCAGAAAGCAAAAAATAATTGCCTCCCCTGGAAGCCAGAGGCTCAGGTCTTTCCTGGGCACAGGTTCCCCACAGCCCGGGTGTGAGCCCCAAGGAACAGTCTGCTTTTAGGAATGAAAGCAACAACAGCAACAAACGCTAGTTCAAATATCAAGGGCTTGGTACCTCCTAAGTGCCTTTCAGGTTTTATCTCATTTAATCCTCACAATAGCCTTAGAAGGTAGATGTTCTTCTTATTCCATTTCACAGATGAGTAACTGAGTCACAGAGAGTTTAAGTGGGCTTCCCAATGACCTGCTTTAGTCAAAGAAGCAATCTAAATGCTGAATAACAAGCACTGGCTAGCTGGATGTCGATGCATCTGTATGGTGGAGGACTGCACAGCTGTAAAGAATAATGAGATTCTTTATGACGGATATGGATTGATCACCAAGATTAACTGTCTAGTGGAAAGGCCAAGATGTAGAACAATATTCCAGAACAACACCATCTGTGTGCACAAGGGCAAGTAGGATATGTGCATGTGATTTTGGGTTATATCTGCATAAAGTATCTCTGCAAAGAATACACAGGAAATGGACAACATTGTTTGCCTCTATGCAGGGCAACTGGGAGGCTGGGACTGAGATGGGAAGAATTTTCACATGATACCCCTTTGTATTTGCAACCATGTGGATATGTTGGCTATTCAAAAATAAATGACTTATTTAAAAGATAAATAATAAAGTGCTTCAATGGCTGTCCGTTGCATATAAGATTTAAGACTCTCTCCGTGACCTCAAACAGCTGTCATGACCCTCTGCCTGCTACTCTTGTATATCTTGGACCGTGCTCCAGACACGCTGCCTTTTCCAGCTGCCAGGCTTTTGCCTTTGCTTTTTCTCTGCCTTGATAGCATCTTCCTCTCACTCTCTCATGGCTGGTTTCTGCTCATGCTCTGCTGGTCTCTGCTCAAACGTCACCTCCTCCAAGAAGCCTTCCCTGACTACACTCTCTAAGTCACCTCCTCTTACCCCTTACTCTCACCGCATCCTGTTTGTTTCCTTTATAATAGTTATTGTGATTTGCAATTATTATCATTTTTTACTTATTCGCTGTTTGTCTCCACACCTATTCTGTAAGGTCCATGAGAGCAGGGCCCGGGCCTGTATTTGTTCAACAGTTGTAACTCCAGTGCATGCAGGGCTAGCTTCATGGGCCTGCGACCTACATAGGTGCACAGGGCCCCATGCATAGAAGGACCCTGAGCTTAGAAGGACCCTGTACTTAGATAGGCCCACACTTGGCTTAATGCTCTGCTGTCATCATCTTGAAATTCTTTGTAATATTTGAACAAGGGGCCCTGCATTTTTCACTTTGCAGCCAGTCCTGAGTATGGTATACAGTAGATGCTCAATAAATCTTCACACAAGTCACAGAGCTCCACGAATGCAGTGGGCACTCAATAAATCTGCATGTAAGTGACAGAGCCAGGCCTTGTTCCAGATCTGCCCACCTCCACAGCTTGGTACTAATCTTTATGCCACCTGCATCTTAAAATAACATGAAGACCCTGTCCCAAGCCCAGAAAAGCCAGATTCCAGAACCCTGCCTTTCTCCCTCTACATTTTGCTCTACCTACTTCTCCCCTGACTCCCTTTAGCACAGTTTGTTAAGGAACGGTGCCTCCATCCCCCAGAACCTCCAAGGTCTTCTGCTGGTTTTAGTTGAACTGAAAAAACAACCCTGAAAGTCCACTTAGCTTCAGAGCCACAGCAGGTGTCTAAGAGTGACACGGTGGGCCTGGGCTGGGCTGGCAGGGCCCATACGCAGCACTTCATGGTGCTGTAGGGAACCAGTGTGAGCTGCAGCTGTCTGCATAGAGTTCAATGCCACAGTCAGCCTCCCAGCCCCACAGTGTTGGAATTAAACCAGATGCTTCGCAGCAGAACATGCAGCCACCAGCTCGGATGGTGCCCAGTCAGTTCCATCTTTCTGCCTTTTTTCCTGCCCCTTCCCTCTTCTCCTGAGTCCAGCCTACCTCTGCTCAATTAAGAACCTGGAAAAAAATCACCTGGACTGTCTGACGGCGTGGGAAATGCAACTTACACCAAGGGCTCCAAACAGGGGTGGAGTGGGGTTGGGGGTCCTCCACGAACAGCATCCAGGCTGAAACTATGTTTTTGTTTGGCCCATGCAGTATTTTTTAAAAGGAACATTAAGCCAATATTTTAAAAGCACGAGATTTAATTAAAAATACAGTTTACCAGCTTCTCTTGAGAAATGGGAAGAATAAAAAAAATATTTATAGAACATCTATTACTATGTGCCAGACACTGTTCTAGACACTGGGGATACAGCATTCAAACAAATAAAAAAGGAAAATCATTGTCCTCATGGAGCTTACCTTCTAGTGGGGAAACAGTACGTCAAATGTAAAGCATGTTAGCTGGTGATGAGTGCTTTAGAAAAAACAGGGAAGGAGGATCGGTGATTGAGAGGGAAGTTTGATTTTAAGTAGGTGGTCAAGGAATTCCCTAGTGGTCCCGTGGTTAGGACTCGGAGCTCTCACCGCCAGGGGGCCGGGTTCAATCCCTGGTTGGGGAACTAAGATCCTGTAAGCTGCGAGGCTCAGCAAACACAAAACAAAACAAAACAAAACAAAACAAAACAAACAAACAAAAAAGCTGGTCGTGGTCAGATGGGGGCTCACTGAGAAATGATATTTGAGCAAAGACCTGACTGAAGCGGGTAATGGACTGAGCCACGTGGATATCTGAGGCAGAGCATTCTAAGTTGGAGGGGAAAGCAAGTGCAAAGGCTCTGGGGTGAGTATGTGCTTGGTTAGTTGGAGAAATGACAAGGAGTGCAGAGTGGCTGGAGTAGAGTGAGCAAGGGGGAGGTAAGTGGGAGCCGAAGCAGCAGTGGGGGTGGTAAGGGACACAAGATCATAGGACCATTTAAGCTTCTACTCTGAGTGATGTAGGAGCCACAGAAGGGCTTTGAGAAGTGAACTGAATATATTCTGTTCTGCCTCAACCATGCATCCAGCTTTGACCATTTGCCAGGCACTAAGGGTTCCTATACACATTTGCCATGGCAAGAACACTTGGTTCAGCAAAGAGAAAGATGGTGGTCTCCTGCCTTGCCTACTACTGATAGAGCTGAGTGCCCCTCCAAATGCCTGCAAGCCTTGACATTCCAGCCTCCTCTCTCAGAGCCCCAGCATCCCTTACAGGTCCAGCTACATCCAGAGGGCGCAGGCTGCTGCTAGCTTCTCTTTGCTCCTAGAGCCAGATGGAACATCCCCAGACTTCCCTGAACCGGGCCAAAGCTAGAATGACAAGGCCTGACTCCTTCCATGCTGAGCTGGCTGGCATCCAAGACAAGGACAGAGACAGGCCTGAGAGATGCTTGAGATGAAGGCACCTCTGTGCTCCTGGCCTTGAATCAGAGCAAATTTACTGTCACCTCCCTATGGGTCTCCCATCACCATATAGCAATAACAGATGGTTCTTGCCATGAGCCTTCAAGAAATCCCATATGACAGTCCTCATTTTATGGGTTTTTAAGGCAGGCAAGAGCTCATCCCGCACTGTTCTGCAACTTTGGCAGTTTACAGAGGCCACGTTTGTGGGGGGGGGGCCCATCATAAACTAGCCAGGCCCAGCCAACATACAAGCTGACCACAGATGTGAACAAGCCCAGCCAAGATCATCCAAGTCCAGCCTAGACCAGAAGAAATGCCCAGCTGAACTCAACCCAGTCACTGACTTAAACATCTTGAGATAAATAAATGGCTGATGAGACTTCCCTGGCAGTCCAGTGGTTAAGACTTCGCCTTCCAATGCAGGGGGTGCGGGTTTGATCCCTGGTCGGGGAGTTAAGATCCCACATGCCTCGTAGCCAAAAAACCAAAACGTAAAACAGAAGCAATGTTGTAACAAATTCAATAAAGACTTTAAAAATGGTCCACTTCAAAAAAAAAAGGCTGTTGTTCTAACCCACTAATCTGCGGGGTGCTTTGTTTGTTATGCAGCAAAAGCTGGCTGATAGTACAGCCCATTGTTGTAGAACAATTGCTGGCCTTGGACCCAGAGTCCTGGGATCCAACCTTAGCTCCACTATTCATTTCCTGGCACATCACTTAGTCATTCTGGGCCTCAGTTTTTGCATCTGTAAAATGAGGACATAAAAATTCGCATCTTTGTCATGCCAACTTCGAAGGGTTGTTGGGAAGAGCTGAAGGGTTAACACATGTGCAGGGGCCTGGTAATATAAATTCTTTTTAAGTATTAGGCAAGGAGGTCACTGTTAGTGTTATTTGAGGGTGGGGCTGGGGAGGAAAACAAATGTCTAAACTCCAGGTGCTTGTTTAGGCCTGAGTGAGACACTGCAGTGGACACCTGGGGTAGATATTCCTTGTTTTTTGTCTGTCCAGCACTTATCCCTTCTTTTCTTGAGTAAAAGCACCCCAATTTTCCTTTTGGAAACCATCCCTCTCTCAGTATCAATCTGTGTGGCTCAGATGAGGGGGCACCCAAACCTGGTCCCTAGAGGTGGGCCAATGATCCATCTCTGATCAATCAGTGTATGATGCCCCATGGGTTCAGGGATAGGCACATGTCCCAGTCTGGACCAATGAAGGCATGCCCTAAGATTTTTGCTGGAACTATATGGAAAGAAGCACTCTTTTTCCACTGGGATTGCTAAACTGGTAGAACAGAAGCCTGGAGCTGCTACTGGTCACTTTTGCCACCAAATGGCAAAGGTCTGTGAAGGGATGAAAGTAGAGCTGAGAGATGGAGAGGGACTGATTCCTGATGACACTGCTGGAATGCTGGATCCAGCCACACCTGAATCAATCCTGGTCTTTTTGGCTACCATATGTTGAACATATGAGCCAATATGTTCCTATTTTTTCTCCTGAAGTCAAATTTGAATTGAATTTCTGCCGTTGCAATGCTCCTAAGCTCTATGTGTCTTCATAGACCAGCTACCTTGAAGCAAACAGGAATCTCAAAGGCAACCAGAATTGGCTGAGGTATCAAAAAAAAACACACCTGCCTTCAGCCACCCCCAGAATCCCCACCTCCTTTACCTCAGAGATACTGCCACTGAAGCTGAGGTGGTGCAGGAGGACAAGAAACATTTGTAAAGCATCCTCACCAAGGTCTGCTGAGATCCTGCACTGACAATTAAAATTCAGTGAAAATAAACAGCACTAATTAAAAGCAAAACTAAGTACTTAATAAGACAAATGAGGTGGCAGTATTAAAAGTTGGGATGAGAGAGTTGGCATTAATTAAAAACAAAGAATAATTTCTTCCCTCCTCTAAAAAGACGTGTGTGTGTGTGTGTGTGTGTGTGTGTGTGTGTGTGTAGAAAAGGTTTAGATTTATTAATGTACAAAATGCCATGGGAGCAGACAGATTATGGGATTGGCTCTGCCTAGGGGTGGGGGTGGGGTGGGTGTTCCCAAAAGGGGGAAAATTGGGGCTGGTCCCTGAAGGATGAGCTGGGGTGTGCAAGACATGAAGGATGGAGGAAAGGATGAGGGAACTGAGTGAGCAAAGGCTCAGAGGCTTCAATGGATGTGGAATATTTAGGGAATGGAGAAATTCATGAGGATGGAGCCTGGGGTGATTGCAGGACTGAGAAGAGGGGAAAACAGGACAGAAAAGAGTGGATGGGTCCCAGCGATGAACCCGTTTCTGTGGGTTTCAAAAATGATTGTGCATAGTGTCTCCAGCACTCTCCACCCAGACAACCACTGCTTCCCCATTTAAAGATCCAGAGGCTAAGACAACATATTCTTAGCAGACAGTTCAGCAAGGCAACTTAGGGTATGGATTTGGGGGCCAAGTCCATTCTGCCATTTATGAGCCCAACAAGTGAATTCACCTTCCTGAGCCTCAGTTTCGTCATCTGTAGAGTGGGGACAATAATAGGACCTATCTCAAAAGAGAACTGTCTTGAGAACCTATCTCAAAAGAGGATTAAATGAGATGATATATGTGAAGTCCTTGGTCTGGGGCCAAGTGGGAGCTATTATTAATTTATGTTATTATTAATAATAATCTCAGGTATGTTTTCTTAAAGAGATGGGAACCCAACTTCAGCACTAGAGGGCAATGTTTCAGGATTCTTGAAGCCAGATTAAGTACATGAAGCATGATAATGAAGAATGACAGAAATAAAAACAACAACAAAACATATTCTGTTATTATGATAATGACAATATAATTGTACTAAAGCAAGGGTCATTTGAGAGTGCTATGGTTGTCATTAGTGCTGATAACTAAATATTTCTGGCTTTCCAACATGTAATAGGATTGCCCTTCCCTCTCCATGGAAAGCTGGGAGTGGTCACATGACCTGTTTGGCCAATAAAAGTTTCCAGGTGGAAACTCTAAAGCTGGTGTCCACTTTAGCACTTCCCCTTTTTCCTGTCTTGACAATCATGGATGAATGAAGATGGGGCCTCATCCCCCCTCAGTCTGGGTCCCTGTGTGAGGACAAATGCAGAGCAGACACCCCCTGCTAACCCACCATATCCAGGGAGCATGAATGAGAAACAAATCCCTTTGTTTCAGTCCCTGAAACTTTGAGGATTGTTACCACAGCACAACCTAACCCATCCTGTCTGTGCTCACTAGGGGCCAGAAACTGCACTAAGTGTTTCACGTGCAACATCTTGTTGGATCTTCATAACCATCCTAGAAAATAGGACCTTTTGTTACCCAGTCTTACAGATCAAGAAACTGAAGCCCAGAAAGGTAAGGTCATTTGTCCAAGGACACACAGTGAGGAAGTCACAACAGTGCATGCATTCGAAATGAGTCCACAGTGGAAAACACAAGGCAAGGCAGAGCATCTAGAATTGATCTTCCTGGGGAGAATGTCTCTTGCTGGACAGGGGTACCCTCAACATTTCCTCCTTCCCCTGGGTTATGAATCCCTCTGAGCCCTGAGTCTACAGACCCAAATACTGAACAACAAAACGCAAAGGCAGACACTGTTAACAGAACACTCCTCAGGGCTCCCTGCACAGTCCAGCCAATTACCTGATTCCTTGATAAAGTGGAAGCTTGCCTTTGTAGTGTTGCTTATCGAGCTTATCTCTGCTCCAACCACATTGTGGTGAGTAAGGAGAAGAGGAAAAGCTCAGGTTTATTTCTGCACTTGAGCACGCATGCACAGACACACGCGGCTCCAAACAAGAAAATGTGATTAGACAGGTCTGAGTATTGAAACAAGTCATTTAGCTTAATGGCCTCCAGCTGCCACTCAGGGTCAAGTTGCAGTGACACTCATTCTGATTAAAACTCAGTTGGAACTGACTTATCTGCAGCCCTAACTCTCCTCATGCCACAGAGACCACAGGTGTCACCCTGATCCCTCCTCTGCCTCAGGGATGAAATACTCAGGGTAGAGAGGGGCATTTACCCCTTAAAAAAACAGCATCCTCTCATCTGAGGAGCATTTTCACAAATCACAGATGGGAGATGTAGCATTCCCATTTTACAGATAAGGAAACTGAGGCCCTGGCTTGCCAAGGTCACTTGGTAGCAGATGGAATATCCAAAGATATTCCTGGACCTGGGTCTTATATAAATGAGCCTTCGGACCACCCTGCTATCTTTTTTTTTTTTAACATCTTTATTGGAGTATAATTGCTTTACAATGGTGTGTTAGTTTCTGCTGTATAACAAAGTGAATCAGCTATATGTATACATATACCCCCATATCCCCTCCCTCTTGCAGGTGGGAGAGAGACACCTGCTATCTTGACTGTTGGTACAAATAATATAATATTTGGTTAAGCATATGAATTTGCTGGTTTTATATGGCAAATATGGTTTTAAAAAGTGGCATCATCGTGCTAAACTAATAATAAAAATAGCTTTGCTGGGTATTTTCCATTCACTCTCCAGATCTATTCACCCTTCCACCCTACTCTGTGTCCTGGGAGGCTGGCCTGTGTGGACAGCATCAGTGGTTCCCTTACCCTCTGGTTTCTGGTTGGATTTGTCTAATTGGAGGGATTGCAGATGACTGGAGGGAGGAAAGAGCAAGAGGCTGGGGTACTTCTTCCCTGGACCCCTCATGGAGGTCACCATGGGCTGGCTGTGGCCCTACACTAAAGGTGGTAACTCTCGTCAGGAGGACCTCTTCATATAACCCTTTCTCTTCTGGGTCCATAACTGTTCCTTCTCCTGCCTCTCCAGGCCTGGAGATGGTGATGGCTTCCTTTGATGGATGCTGGGGTGTTTCAGCACCCTGGTTTCCCTTGACCTTGTTGGTTCGTTCACATGACTATAAACAGTCTCTTAATTAAACTCTCTTCATTTACTCCTTTGGGTATGTGATCAATTTCTGAGTGCCTTCTATATACCAGGCACTGTTCTGGGTACTGAATCACCCAATCCTCACAATGATCTAATAAACAATGACTATTCCCTTTTCACAGGTGATACACCTGGAGTACAGAGAGGTTGGGTAGCTAGCTTCTCCCAGGTCACACAGCTAGTAAATGATGGGGCCACATTTAGAATCCTGGCAGTGTGGCTCCAGAGCCTGTGCTCTTGACCAACTCACTCTCCTGCCCTGAGGGTCTATACTTAGCAAAGGCCGGGTAGCACAGAAATTAACATCACAAGCCTTCAGGTGCGCAATCTCCATATACCACCTCATTTCATCCTCAACACCAGCCTATGAGGTTATTTCCACTCCTGAGACTCAGAAGGGTGCCTTAATATGCCCAAGGTCCCAGCCAGGAATGGTAGAGCCAACCAGGGTATAAATCCCAGTGTATCTCCCCTTAATACCAACACTCTTGACCACTACTCTGGACAGCCACTCATATAACACAGCTGCCTGGCCAGACCCGGCACCAAAAGGTGAAAGGTACAGTAACAGAAAATCTGGCTTAAGGTAAAGAACAGCTCTCTAACCATCAGAGGTATCAAAAGGAGGATATGCTACCTTGAGAAGTAATGGGTTCCCATTCACTGGAGGTAATCAAGCACAAACAGAAAAACTACTCATTGGGGCTGTTGTAAAAAGGGCAATATGCTTTTCTGAGATGGCCTCTTTCTGCATTTGGAAAGGAACGGTTCAAGCTCACAGACTCTCCTCTCATATGCAGGCAAAGCTCCTCATCTTTGACTTGGTCTGGCTCTCCTATCAAGCAAGTAGAGCCAGTTTCTGGTTACAAGACAGAAAGAATAAGTACTCTGGCCTTAGATGCTCCCTGTCCTGGGAAAATGCATATTTCACTTCATCCTTGGAAGAAGAGGCAATTAGAGCCCAGGGAAGAGCTTTACTTGTCTTCTCACCTCAACACACACACACACACACACACACACACACACACACACACACACACACACACACACACACACCCTGCTTCAGCCCCATTCCTACCCACCACACCACACACCTACACTTGCCCATTCCCACTGACAGCGCTTCTCATGCCCTCATTCCCGCCCACACTCACACTCCACGCCCACACGCCGTCCACCACACCCTCCACATGCTCCTGCTCACCTCTCCCCCACACCCCCAGCACCATCCCACCCACAACACACCCACATCTACACCAGTCACTCCCATACCCACTGCACCTACACCCCAAGCACCTTCAGCTCCAAAACACACACACACACACACACGCACACCACCCTCACTTTCACCCATGGTACAAATGTCATGACAGAATCTTCCGTCAAGAGCTCAGGCTTTGGAGTCACACACACCTGGATTCAACCCCCAGCTAAACTCAAGCTGGGTGAGCCTGGGCAAAATACTTAACATTTCAAAGCGTCGATTTTCTTGTCTGTAAAATGGGGACTGTAACAGCACCTACTTCATAGGGTTGTTGAGAGGTTGGAGTGGAAAATACAGTAGCAGAGAGTATCAAGTCTAGTTCTGGTGCAAGGCAAACCCTCACTAGGTGTCACCCAGGGGCTCTTGCAGAACCCCACCCTCCAAAATAACATAGGTTACAGGGTCTCTGGCCAGGAAGGATACTTCTTGCCTCATACAGTCCAGCCATGGCTACTTCCCTGGAATGTGGATTCTAAGAAAACTGAGACCACATCACAAAGTTCCCATGAATAATAAATCTTCAAGACTCGGCTCCATCCCTTCCTCTCTCCTGTGCAGGCCCTCCTGACACCAGGTGGGGGGAAGCAGCAGAAAAATCAATCTTGGTCAGTGTTGGCTGGAGAATATGAATGAACCTCAAAGTTCCTGTTCCTCTCCCTATGTCCCCATGAAAACGGCCATCAGAACATTAAGTATGGATGGAGCACTCTGCAATTTACAAAGCCCTTGGTCTTCACAATGACCAGGCAGGTGGGCGCTATGCCCCTCATCACTGGAGGCAGAGGAGTGCAGAGGTTGAAAAGTGCTGACCGGCCAGAGTTCAAATTACAGCTCTGCCTCTCTCTAGCTGTAGGATGTTAGGACAATTACTAAACCTCTCTGTGCCTCAGTTTCCTCGTATGAAAAACTTCATAATAATAGTGATAATAGTATCTACTTCATAGGGATGTTAAAGGATTAAATGAGTTAATACTTGTAAAGTGCTTAGAACAGTGTCTGGTACATGGTTAGAATTAAATAGAGAGAAGTACATTACCCTTGTCACATCTCCAGGATATAAAGGCTGAGAATAACAGCTATAATGGTATTTACCATCTACTGTGTGCCAGGCACCACACTAAGTGATTTACATACACTGGCTCATACAAAACTTGCAAAGAGACACCACTGAGTCCATTTTACAGATAGAAAAATGGACGTTTATAAACGTTCATTGGCTTTCCCCAAGACTGAATCAGAACCAGTAAGAAGTAGGGCTGCTTTAAACACAGTCCTGATTGACTCTAAATCACCCCCTACTGTCTTCTTCCTCCTCCCCATCCTTCTTCACTGAACCCTTAATAAATATCCTGTTTCAGGCACAGTGCTAAGTGCTTTCCACATGTTGGTACTTAACACAGTATTACCTCACTTAATCCTCAGCTCAATCATTAGCCCCATTTTATACCAGGAAACTGAAGCAGAGAGAGGTTAGGTATTAGCCCAAAGTCACAAACAATGAGCCAGGATTCAAATCCCAGATGTCAGAGATATACATACACCATACATGTATTACACCACACACACATACACCCTACCTTAAGCTACACCAGATAAGCCACTGTTCATTCCCTGATTTAAGAACTGTTCATTCCCTGATTTAAGACCTTCTCAAGAGACATTATATCAAAACTACATCTGAAGCTGGCCTAGTTTCTCTTCTCACTCTAGTAAGTGAAACATCTATATTGCACTAGGGGCAGACATGGACACACACACCCTCTCAACATCCAACTTTCCAGGAATCATTTTTTTAATAGTCAGGAACTTGCATGAACTGGCAAAAGGATATGAAGCCAGCAGCAAAAATGTAAAATATTGGCAATGATTCTATCTGTACTGGGGCAGCACGGTAGCCTGTTGAAATGATGTCCTCAATGAACATGCCTCCACATTGTGTAGTCCCTCCCACATTAACTCTGGGTTTAGCATGTGACTTTCTTTCACCAATGGGAAGTCAATAAATATGACACAAACAGAGGCTTGATAAGTGCTTGCCTACTGGGACTTACCCTCTGGAGTGTTCCTACCACCATGTTAGAAATCCAGTCTACTTACATGGAAGAAAATTAAGGCTCCCAGCTAAGAGCCCAGATGATCAACAGATAGGTGCGCGAGACCATCTTGTACTATATAGCTATCAAGCATCCAGATGACTGTAGCCACATGAGTGACCCCAGGCAAGACCTACAGAAGTACCACCAAACTGATTCTAGCCCAAATTGCAGAATTACAAGTAAATAAATGGTTGTGTGTTAATCCACTAACTTTGGGACTGATTTGTTTTGCAGCAATAGCTAACTGATACTGGTAGTGTGCCATATCTTCTGCTTGCCCCTCCACATCTACTACCCACCCTTTTCTACTCTGTGGAAGGCTGACTTGTATATATTACTTCAATCAACTCCCTTGTCCCCTGGCTTCCATTCTGATTTTTCCCATGGAGAGCACTAGGGGAGACTGGATGGAGGTAGGAGAGTGAGGTCAGGGCTCCCTTTCTGCAGTGTTGTCATGGGCTGGCTGCCTCCCTTGACAAAGGTCACATCTCTGGTCAGAAGGCCCTGTCCTATAACTACATCTCCAGCTCTCACATGATTCTGGTAATTCTATTTATCTCCCCCTTCAGAACTAGGGGTGGTAACAGCTCCCCATTATTGTTAGCCCCAGGGTACTTCACTAACCATGGTTGGTTTTCCTTAATCCTGCTCATGCTTTGTTCCTCTTAAAAACTGTCCTCAAATTACACAGTTTGAATTGCCATCTCTTTCCTGCTGGGATCCTGATTGACACAGGCAGTGTCAACAGCACATATATTTCATGGAGACAGAAAACAACAGCAGCAACAAACTAGAAGCCCTCATTCCTCAGAAAAGTTGGGGAGATGTCAGCAGAGATTTGGCCAAAGCTATGATTCAAGACCATAGACAGCGGCACATGTACTTTACTCCCCGTTTTAGTAAATATATGGAAGTGGGTGTATGTCTGTGTGTGTGTGTGTGTCTCTCTCTCTCTCTCTCTCTCTCTCTCTGTGTCTGTGTGTGTGTGTGTGTCTCTCTCTCTCTATGTGTGTGTGTGTGTCTCTCTCTCTGTG
The DNA here is from genome assembly GCF_002837175.3 of Physeter macrocephalus. NCBI lineage: Eukaryota > Metazoa > Chordata > Mammalia > Artiodactyla > Physeteridae > Physeter > Physeter macrocephalus. The sequence goes on along the minus strand of NC_041232.1, from coordinate 11,511,018 downwards.
TGTGTGTGTGTCTCTCTCTCTCTCTCTCTGTGTGTGTGTGTCTGTGTGTGTGTGTGTCTCTCTCTCTCTCTCTGTGTGTGTGTCTCTCTCTCTCCCTCTCTGTGTGTGTGTGTGTGTGTGTGTGTGTGTGCGTGTGTGTAGGGATGAAACCAGTAACTGATGCACTTCCTAAAAGTTAGGATCCACCATCCCCTTATGATGTGACTCACACTTTTCTCCCTGAGGTTCATGCAGCAGAAGCTACCAGGATGGTATGGTGTTGAGAAGCCTTTTTCATCCCCTGAAATGTTCCTGCTCCTCCACTTAACACCTCAAATCCCAGTTCAACCCTCACTGTCCCATAATGCCTTCTACAGTCACCTGAGCCCTCTCTTCTCTGAAATTTTAATGTACTTGGAATTCAGAAACTCAGGGCTTAGCCTCCCATAGTTCACAGAAATCATCATCCACAAGACTGAAAATTTCATGGAGGAATGGAACTTCTGTTATCAACGCTCCAATTTTCTTTTAGTGAACCATCTTTTTCCTATCTTACCCATGGGGTTCTGATGGAGCTGACCTCAACTACCAGCTATGGGGCAGTCACATGACCCTGGTATGGGCAGTCAGCATATTCCCCTCTTCTGGTTCAAAGTCGTATTAGTTACCCAATACAAGACAATGAGACTCAATTCTGCAACTTTTGTTGGAATATCTTAGGAAGGAGATTCTCTGTTTTTTTCCTTACTGGGCTGAAGATGGGAAAATACAAACTTGGACTTGGTGAGGTTCGACCAGGTGGAGAAAGCCTGCCTGATAGTGAGGCTAACCCAAAGGAAAGCAGAATTAAGAGATGGTTAGAACTCAGTCCTAGAGCCACAGGATCCAGTCACACCTCAGCTGTGATTTGGACTCTTTGATTACACTGGCCAGTAGATGTCCCTTTGTATCACTTGAATTAGTTTGAGTTAGGTTTGCCATCAGTATTAAATAAGGTTTTTTTTTTTTTTACAGAAACACATGAAACATGGATATGTATGGATTGGTTGATGCAGTGTGACCAGAAGCTTGCAGGAACCTAACCCTGTATTTCCCCTGGGAGCAATGGTTGAGTATTTGCTAATTCAGTGATCATGGTGCTTCAAAGAACATAACTACTACAAATAATGATCATCAACTCTCTCTCTCTTCCCCTATATATGTATAGATATGTATATATTGATATATACATACCCATACATATATACAAGTTATATGTATATATAAAATAAATAATATATACATAATATGTAATGATGTTATATACATACATATGTATTATATGTAAATATATATAAAATACTAGACTAATCAGCAAGCACTCCTACATTTCCACTTTTCCTCTTACAATAAGGACTATTAAGTGGGACAAATGCTTAGTAGTTTGGTCTGTTTTCTATTTTATTTTTCAAGTGTGGTAGAGGCAAAGGGCAGATAATAAGATAATTGATGCAAACAGGTAATTAGGGAGGAAAAGTGCCAAGGACCTACAAAGTACTGTCATTATGGCTTGTTTCCTGGCCACTTTCTCCCATGCAAAACCAAAGGTGCATTTCAAACCCCATTCCTATACCATCACCTTTCTGGGGCAGAATGAGGTGAAGCAGAAGAATGGAAACCAGCCAGGAGTGAACAAATTGACTTGGGGATTCACTGGGGATGGAAATCTTGCAGGAATCATCTAGTACACAGTCCTTCTGGAGCCTAATCAGATAACAAACCAGGGCTGGGAGCAAATGGGTTGGTAAGTGTATTTTCAATCTCTAGCATCCGCAGAGCATGCTCAGAGGCAGAAGGTTTGCAGTGAGCCAGGGGTAGTTGCAAGTGGTTCCTCTCCAGCCAGGCTGCCAGCTCAGTTTCTGCAATAAAATGGGTCACTGATGAGGGCTGATTTGAGGGAGTAGGACGGTCCTCATCTTTCAAAGCTGAGGACAAGTGAGGATTGAGTCCCCTTGGCCCTGATTTCCAGCTCCTTCTTCAGGAAAGAAAGGAAAACTTGAAGATCATTTCTCTCTAAAAGAAGAGTTAAAGCTTTGCAGTTATTTCTGAGTTTTTGGTCTGGTTTTTGCATGGCCAAGCTGCAAGGAAAATCAAGAAAGGAAACGACAGTGTCCCCAACAAGCCTTCGTGGGACCTGGGGACAGAGAAACCCTGAGTGAAAAACCAAGCTCTTGTGACTTAGAACTGAAGCTAGCAGGAGGCATTGTATTAAGGGTCTGGATTTAGAGGCAAGAGGAAAGAAGGTGATGTTCAACTCCTACCACTGTCATTTCATCTAGTGCTTCTGGGGACATCTTCAGAACCTCTCCTCAATAATCACCTCTCGTAGGAAACCAACCTGTGTTCAGTTTAGGGACTCATTGGATATGAAGTATTTAAATCTAGACACTTCACTAGGGCTGGTCCTGGCTCTATCCCTTGCTAGCCTGGGACCTTGGGCAAGTTCCTTGGCCCCTCGCTTTCCTTGTCCAGAAAATAGGGCTTATCATTGCACCTTCTACTCACGACCGATGGAAGAACTGGTTGAAATCAGACACGTAGTGCTCCCAGCATGGTGCTGGCCCACATTAAATGCTCAGTAACTGGCAGCTCTCATTCCAGAATAATGATAATTCTAATACAAAGTCCTCATTGCCAACCACAGCCTGTAAGGTTTGAACTTACACTCATGTCCTTTTGTTTTTTCTGCCTTCTGCACCTTGTGCTGCCCCTTCCTTTGCCAGGTACAGTAATCTCCATACTGAGGAGCCTCAGTGATCTTTTAAAAAGCTCGGGGGGTGAGCATTCTGTGGCCCTAGATCCCCAAGATGATGAGGGGGGCTGAGGGGCAACCAGAAGGAAATGGTCAAGAACTGTCAAAAGGCACTGACACAACCCCAGGAGACCCTCATCAACTCCCCTATCTGCATAGCACTTTAACACACTGCAAAGATTTCACAACAGCGTCCCTCTTAAGCGTCACCATTTCCTTGCAAGTCACATAAGATGGGAGTTTTAGGGCCCACTTTAAAGATGCCAAAAATGAGGACACATAAGGTAAGATGACTCACCAAAGGCACATCAGTGGTAAACAGAGGGATTGCCTTAGAACAAAGTGTCACATCCCTGGCTGCACCCTAGAATCACGGTGCGGGACGAGAGGAATTAATAATGCTAATTCCAGAATCCCAACCAAACCAACTAAAGAAGATGCTCACGGTGGGTACCCACATCATACTTTCTGAAAGTCCACCTGGTAATTATAATGTGCAGCTGGGGCTGAGAACCACCAGCTTAGAACCATGTGCCCAGATCCACACTCTCTCCAGGCTCCCTTTCCTCCGGCCAGGGCACCTTCAACTTGAATGTACATCAGAGTCACCTGGAGGGCTCAGGAAAGGAGATCGATGCCCACTTCCCAGCCCCAGAGTTTCTGATTCAGGAAGCCTGGGACAGAGCCCCAAAAGTTGCATTTCTAAGTTCCAGGTGATGTTATGCTGCTGGTCTAGGGGCCACACACACTCTGGGGACCACCCCTGCGTGCAGTGCTAGAAAAACGGAACCCAGGAGACCAAATATCCTGGTCCATGGTTTCTCTTCTGCCGACTGCATCCTCTTTGCTCTGGGTCAGAGCAGATGTTACCAGAAACCAAGGAAGGCCAGGGGGGAGGCTGAATACTCTGGGGCTTTTTCTTCTCTTATTTCTCTCCTTTTAAAAATAATCCAGGGCTTCCCTGGTGGCGCAGTGGTTGAGAGTCCGCCTGCCGATGCAGGGAACACGGGTTCGTGCCCCGGTCCGGGGGGATCCCGCATGCCGCGGAGCGGCTGGGCCCGTGAGCCATGGCCGCTGGGCCTGCGCGTCCGGAGCCTGCGCTCCGCAACGGGAGAGGCCACAGCAGTGAGAGGCCCGCGTACCACAAAAAAAAAAATAAAAAAAATAAAATAAAAATAATCCACCACTTAAGAGACTGTCCCTGAGAATTTGCTGCTTGTTCTTCCACACACGGCCCAAACCCTTCTCCTGCAATGCAGGTCTTCTTAAATATTGAATAAGTCTGCTGCTCCTCCATTGCCACAGCCAGGGCTGAGGTAATGTCGATGTCGACAAAGGCTTAATACGACTAATCAGGTTACAAAGCTCAGGCTGCTGAGCTGGTTTTATAAAAGACCTTCACTTTCTTCCCCATCACCAAAATCTCTGGTGCCTCAACACCTTCCCTGACTGTCCCCCACCCCTTTCAAGATATGGGGATTGTTTTTTCTTTTACTGCTTTTGCTGTTTAATGAACCATAGGATGAGTCAGAGCAGCCTGGGGAGTGGGTCAGGTTTCGAACAAGAGCAAGGAGCGTTAGCTTGACACTGTCAGTGCTCATTTATCTAACAAATACTAATTATTGAGCACTTACTGTGTGCCGACACTGTGGGATACAGTGCACTGAGCTTACTGTCATAAATAAAACACTCAAATATTCCTGCACTGGTGGAACTGACATTCTAGTGAGGAGAGATAGACAACAAATGAAATAAATAAGTAAAATCATGTGTCACATGGTGCTAAGTGCTAGGGAGAAAAATAAAATAAAGAAGGAAGAAGTAGAATTCTGGAGGGGGGTGCAATTTTAAATAAGATGATCCAAAAAGGCCTCACTGTGAAGGCGATGTTTAAGGAACGTCCAAAAGGAAGTGAGGTAGTGGGCAGAGAGTGGAAAGGATTAAGAGTACCCTCTCTAGAATGTTGAGCTCTGAGATTTCATCATCATCATCATCATCACCACCATCAAAATAAAAACAACTAATGTTTATTGAGCACCTCTTATGCCTGTTCCAAGCAGAGACTATATATATTGACTTGTTAAATTCCCAAGACAACCCCAGGAGGTAGATGTTATTTATTGTCATCCATATTTTCCAGATGAGGAAACTGACGTACAGGGAGATTTAGTAACTTGCTCAGTCACACAGCAGCAGAGCTGGGATTCAAACCTAGGCAGACTGGCAACTATCCCTACCTCCTCCCTCCACTCTCACCGCCCTCATTTTCAGGAAGGGACCCTACACCATGGTTAACTGCAGAACATAATCTCTCCCTGGTTGGGGTCCCACTGTCCTCCTCCTTTCTAGGGAGTCAGTGCTGTAAAGAGGGTGGGGTGCAGGGGGATTGGCCAATACATGAAACTCCTGGGTCAGTTTAGAGTATTTCCTCCCCTGATTGTGAATCCTGTACTGCAACTAGGGAGCCCTTTACAAAACAGATCAGATCAGGTCATCCTTTTGCTTGTGAAACCGCACTGCTCTTGGGATAAAGACAAGTTGCCACACCATGGCCCTGCAGGTACTATCAACCTCATCTCGCACTGCACTCCCCCCAACCCTGTGCTCCAGCCATGCTGGCCTTCTTTGATCCTGGAATACCACCACCTCAGGGCCTTGGCACATGCTGTTCTCACTGCCATGAATGTTTTTTCTCCTCTTTTTACTTGGTTAACTCCTATTCATCCTTCAGCTCCCAGGTCAAATGTCACTTCCTCAGGGAAGCCCTCTCAGATTACATCAGATTTCTTTGTCACATGCTCTCACAGACCTGTGTTCCTCTCTTTAGAACCCTTGCCTCAGGTTCTAATTATACATCCATTTGTATAATTACTGATTTATGTCTATCTCCTTGAGGGAAGGTACCAACTCTAAATTGTTTTCTACTATATCCCAACAGTGAGCACAGTGCCTGACAAATACTACTAATGACCAGATAGAAGATAAGTATCCCCCAACCAAATATCCCTCAGAAAACAGAAATCCACCTTCTATCCAGGTCCTTAAAATATTTTTTTACACTGTCAAGTGTCTCTCATTATCTCTCTCAATTTACTTTTTTGAATAACGGAATAGTTTACGTAAATTCTTTCTAAACTTTTCATCCATCAGGCTCCAAATGGTATCTCTTCCTTTTCCCATTCTTCAACAAAAGTTTTTGCAGTAGATGACTTTTATTAAAGTTATAAAACTTTCCTTACTTTTCTGGTCTGTTGATTATTTTTAAAATATGTGTCGGGCTTCCCTGGTGGCGCAGTGGTTGAGAGTCTGCCTGCCAATGCAGGGGTCACGGGTTCGTGCCCTGGTCCGGGAAGATCCCACATGCCGCGGAGCGGCTGGGCCCGTGAGCCATGGCCACTGAGCCTGCGCGTCCGGAGCCTGTGCTCCGCAAAGGGAGAGGCCACAACGGTGAGAGGCCCGTGTACCGCAAAAAAAAATAAAAATAATAAATAAATAAATAAATAAAATATGTGTCAGTGGCAGAAAAAATAGTTTTTATGATTAATTGATTATTTTATATAATATGTGATTTTAAGTATGTTTGTATAATATGATTGATGAATCAAATACTATAAATGGACATTTGACCATTTCATCTACATCCCTAATAGGTTTTGTTTTCTTTCTTTCAGCTCCTAACAGATTATTTTCAGCTCCTACTGATTTTACTGGGAAAATGCGGAAATTGAAGGTCAGCCTTGTATTTGGGGCCATCTGACCTACATGGTAGTAGACAGTCAATAAATATCTATCAACTGAATAGTGATGATTGTATGTTGAATGAATAAAATGATTGTATGTCGACTGAGGGGACCCCTAACTTCAATGCAGAGGAGACTAGACATTCTTTTCTGAATTATCCCCCTAACAAAAACGAACTCAGATTTATAGCTTCATGCAATCACCTCCTAATGTGCACTTAACTCTTACAGATCATGTTCTGTCTTAGGATTTTTATTTCTTCAGTTTGGCTCCAGAAGGTAAAATGATCAGGAGCGACAGGAGTCAGATCGAAGTTAACACCAGGAAGGACAATCATGCTGATCAGACCTGTCCAGCAATGTGTGGAATGACTTTGTAGGTGCTGAGCCAACCACCATGGAGGCATTCAAGCCCATTGGCCTAGGAGTGATGAAGAGGATTCACCCACGGGAAAGAGCAGCGTTCCTCCCAGAATGACCCATGGACCGGCTGCAACCAAATCGGTCAGGAAACTCTTCACCCTGCAGGTTCCTGGGTACAACCTGCTGAATCAGAATTTCTAGGGATGGACCTTGCGAATTAAAAAAAATGCCCCAGGAGATTCTTGAATATGGTAAAATTTGATAATCCCTGAAGTTAACGATTAAGCAAAATTAGCTCCCAGACATTTGGATTTCTCAAGTGAGTAAAATTCTCTTCCAAATTTTAGGGGAGCCCTCCCTAGGGTTGTCAACTTTTATTGTTGTTGTTACTTTCCAAGGAAAGGCACTAAAATATTTTTTTAAAGAAAGAAACTACCATCAACTATTGCCAATGTTTCATTTCTGAAGAACACAATTTAACATTAAACGAGCAGAAGAGACAATGTCAGACTAAAGGAAAATCCGTTCTAGGAAAATTTAGTTGGCAATATTTTGCCTATCTGTAAAGGCCTAATTTTCCTTCTTTCATCAAGGCCAGTGGGAACTTTATAACAGGCCAGATGCATGTTTGGAAACCACGAGCATAAGCAAGTGATCTCCAAGAGCCTTCCTGAACTAGGAAGATCCAAAGATCTTAGAACGAGTTTGTATCGGCTACTATGAAATAACAACAATGGTGACGATAGGGTCCTGGGATCTCTGCCCATATGAACCAATTTGATCCTTATGAGAACAACATGTATTTTACAGGTAAAATACATGTTGTTGTTAACAGCATCCCCATTTTATAGTTGGAAAAAAACCCTGAGGTACAGGGAGCTTTGGTAACTGGCCAAGTCTGTACAGTTAGAAAGGGATGAAGTGCAGATTTGAACCCAAGGAGTCTTAGCTCTCATTGCTGAGCCCCTTACTGCTGGGCTATCCCACAGGCAAGTCAGGTTTTACAAATGCCTGGTACACACACACCCCTGGCTTGAGCCAACCAACTGGTGGTGCTGAAGAACAAAGAGCCCAGAGGTTTGCTCATGGCACATGCAGGGGGGTGAGGACAGAAGCCGAGGGAGAGGGAGATACCCAACTTCCCCCAAAGCATGAGAAGTAGCCTACAGAACCCTGTATGTTTACCCTGGGGCTCCCAGCTCCCCATGGGAATCAGCCACCTGCCGGTAGCCAGGTGCTCTGTGACTTGGAGCACCCACCTGGAAGCACTCACAGCCCCAGCTGCTGGGGCCCCACCAGGAAGGATGCTGGGGGCACAATTTTAACTGTCTGCTTTTTCCAGCATTTTTTCACATTCTGTTGGTTTTAGGCTTTGTTGCTGCCTTTTCCTCTGGGGAGGGGGGGATGGTGCACATTAACCGGGTGGGAAGGGAATTTGCAGACCTCACTGAAAGGCCCCTCCCTCTGAACACCCTGTTGGTCTTGCCTCTTAACCCACTGGCCCCTCTCCACATCCCCAGAATCACAACCGCTGAACCACTGCCAAGAAGGGTCCCATCCCCTGGTGTAGGCCCTGGTTCCTCCCTCTCCCCCATACCTGACCTGACTGAGCTACTGCCGAAGCCCCCCACCCCAGATCTTACCACCTTCTTTCTTCTACCACTTGGCCCAGGCACCATCGTTGCTCCCCATCACTGGTCTCCTGGCTTCCACCCCACCTCCTGCAGTCCTTTCTCCACTCAGAAACCAAAGTGATCATTACCAAAATTGTAAATTAGGTCACGTCACTCTCCTGATTAAACCCCCCTTCCCAGTGAAATAAAATCCAGACTCCTTGCCTACCCTGGCAGCTCCTGCAGTCCCCAGGGCCCTCCGACCTCATCCCCCTCACTTTCCCCTCATCCCACTACACTGGCCTTCTTGCTATTCCCTCAAGACACCACAGTTGTCTCTGCCTTTGCACTTGCTGTTCTTCCAGCCTGGATCCTTCTGGCTCCTTCTAGAAACTCAGCTCTCAATCCAAATGTTACCATCTCCCCTGGCCATCCTTTTCATAACTAAATTGTAATAACTAAATTATCTCTCTTCCCCCACCATTTATCACTCTGGATCACGTCATACCATTTCCTTCATAGCACTTAACATGGCCTAAAACCAACTTATTTGTGTGTTTCCTTGTTTATTGCCTTTGTTCCCCACTAGACTGCAAGCTCTAGGAAGGCAGGGAACTCTGTCTCATTCACTGCTGAGTCCCCAGTGCCTGGCACATGGTAGTATACAATAAATATTTGAGAATGAATGAATGAAGGAGTAAATAAATGAAATGGAATGAGTTTGTAGAAAGCAGTGGTTCTCAAAGTGGGGTTCCTGGAGCAGCAGAATCCATATCACCTGGGAGTGATGTGTTAGACATGCAAATTCTTGGGCCCCACCCACTGAATCAGAAACTCTGTTTTAACAGCCCTCCAAGGGATTCTGACACAGGCTTAAGTTTGCGAAACTCTGTCACAGAACCACCTACAGTCTCTCACCGGATCCCCTCTTGTGACTAAGGAGTGTATAACTAACTGACTGGGTGGTCAGTCTTGTTGGCGGGGGGGAGGAAGTAGGGAAGGAGGAAGGAGTCAGCCCTGTGCCCTTGGTTGACAACTGGCCTCTGCATGCCCAGGTAGTCTTCAGGCCCCAGAGCCATGCAGAGCACACCAAGGTTGGGAAGGGCTTCGGAGACCACTGTGTCCCTCCCCCGAGCAGGAGGGCCGGCAGTTTGCCCAGAAAGCCACATGTCTGGTCTTTTGAAAGCTCCACAAAATCCCAAGCATTTGATTTAGCAGTAAGATGACCACCTCGTCCTGGTTTGCCTGAGCCTCTCCCAGTTTGAACACAGAAAGTCCTGCCTGCCAAGAATCCCCTCAGTCCCAGGCTAACTGGGACAGCTGGTCATCCTACTTGGAGGCCTGACTTGGGGTCTTGGGACTCACAAATGCATTCCCTTCCCAAGTCACTCTGGTATATCTGCATGGACAAGACTAAAGATGGGATGGGGAAGGGCAGGGGTTAGGACAGGAAGATAAAAAGAGATTGGGAGAAAATGCCAGTGGAAGGGAGACAGGAGAGCTCAGATGACGGGTGGGGGAAAGGGGAGGAAAGATGAACCACAGGAAGAAAGAAAGGGAATTTTTAAAGGATGGGAAAGATGGGAAAGGGGATGGGTTGGGGGTGTGAAAAGGGGAGAGAGAAAGACAGAGACAGAGACAGACTTAGAGACACAGCACTATGGTGACAGGAAAAACTGACAGGTAGAGGGGGAGGGGACGGGGGCAGGCACAGGCTATGGGGCAGAATGGACCACACAGATGCCTTTTGGCAGCATCTCGCAGGGAGGGCCTCCCAACAAACTTCAAGAAATCATCTCTCTTCTCAGCAGCCCCGGAATGCAGCCTCATCATCAATGGCTGGCACCAAACCTGCTTACCGAATCTATTCTCTACTGAAAGCTGCTTCCATTCACAAGTTGCTGCTTGTCATGGTGTAGATGCATTACAAGAGGAAAGAAAGGAGAGAAAGGGAGAGAGAGAGAGAGAGGAAGGAAAGAAGGAAGGAAGGAAAGGAGGGAGGGAGGGAGGGAGAGAGAGAGAGAGAAGAAAGAAAAAGGCAGCTGAATGAACTTAGAAGATTATATTAAGAGATGTGGAGAAATTTTTTTTTCTTCCACTCTGCAAATAAATCCTTCACAAACCAAACATCATAATGATGCTGTCATATGAATTTCCTCTTGTTGATTAATTGCAGAGGGGTGGGCAAAAACCCCAGCTTCTTGAGGCATGTTATCTTGCTCACTAGCTGGATTCCTAAGACAGAGTCTGACACAGCTCCATTGCAATGAGATTTAAGCGTGCATTATATGCCATTAAAACTAATGACAGCAAGACAATTACTTCGAAGAAACCACAGTGACATTGCATATGGCAGTCTGATGCCTCGGCACTGCACAGTGGTGTCCCACATTTCCCTGGCCCGAATGGGAAGCTGTGTTGGGCTAAGAGGAACCAGGTCTGTTCCCTAGCCAGGCTGGAGGGCTGACCCTTGACGCCTTGACAATGAGCCATCCTATAACCTGAATCCCTGGGTGCTGCCTGAGAAAGAAGCAGCCCCCTGGAGCACTCAGGTTAGCAGGGAATGGGGTCAACGCTGGTAGGTCCAGCTCGTGCTCCCGTACGAAACAGAGGGATCCAGTAGCAAAAAGTAAATGATGTGAGCTGAGGAGCATCCCCTCGGGGGATGATGAGGGTGGGGGACCTTGGCAAAAATTCTGAAGCTCACAACACACCCAGAACTGTTATAACTAACACCTGTAAAAGTGTTTTGCATTTCAAAAACTCCTTTACAGCACTGGAGGCTTAGGAAAACACAGATCTCAGGGCCCTGCACTCAGAGTTTCTCATGGGACAGGTCCAGAATATAACCCAAGAATTCGCCTTTCTAACAAGTTCTCAGGTGATGCCGATACCGCGGGGGGGTGGGGGGGGCGGGGAGGTGGCCAGGACCACAGTCTGAGAACCACTGAGTTAGATGAACCACCCAATTCATGCGAATCAGTCTTGAGCATTGAGAGCTTTTTACAGCAGAATATGAATCCAGCAGTGTTTGTCTTTCTTTGCCTTTTGCCCTCTCAGGTGAAACCTCAAGCTTAGTATGTGCAAATTCCACTCCCCATTCCCAAAAAGCACTCCCCTCACTTTTCAGAGAGGATTTTACAACTCCTCCTCACCGAAGTGTAAATGACTAATAAGGCTGGATGCATTATTCCACCCAAAAGCATCTTTATCCAAGAGCAAAGTCTAAAGACAAAGGATGAAACTTTAATGATGGAATATCACGTATCAGTGAACTGAGCGTTTTAGGGTGACAAAGGAAGCCCTCTTTGTACCAACCCCCCAAAAGATCACATTTTGTAGGCAGCCGCTTACTTTATCTAAGTCCCAAAGGGATTATGTCTTTGTCACTATTTTTTGCCAATGCCCACCATGGTACCAGGCATACTGTAAGTACTCCATAAATGTATGACACATGAATAAATGTCAATTAACACTCTTGACAGGAGGAGAGAGAGGCCAGTCCTTTGCCTGTAGCAGATCTGAGATGAAAGCCAAGCCCTTTTAAACTCTTCACCAATGACTCATCATAATCAACAAACAGTAACTAAGCACCTACTGTATGCAGCTCTCTTGCTGGACCATAGGTCAAAGGCACCTCCCCAAACTGACCAGTTCACTAGTCAATCCAGGTTTCATTCATTCATTCATTCATGCAAGTCATTGATGAGCATTTGCTGTGTGCTGAATCTGACTCCAAAAATGAAGACGGCACAGCCTTGGCCTGCAAGGATCTTGTCTTGTAGCATCTCAGGAGCCGTATGCAGGAGCATCGTGGCAGGGAAAGCACCATAACAGGGAAGGGAGGGAAAGCTCAGGACTCCTAGGAAAAATCCTCGGGCTCCAAGCTGGTGAGTCGAGATGATTCAGCAAAAGCCTCCCAAGGATTTGGAGGAACGAAAGACTCAGAGTAGTCAGGAGGGCTTCTCCTCCTGAACTCCTTCCCCCAGGGCCTACCCACCACACTCACAACTGCCCTGTTTCCTCAGGGCCTCACAGGCTTAAAGAAAGAGAGTCATTATGCCCATTTCATGGGTGAATAAACTGAGGTCTGGGGACCCTCAGCAACTGCACAAAGACCACATACGGAATAAGTGGGACTGGAAGTCTACTGTCTCCAAGCCATGTCCTCTTCCTCCTGGGTCCCAGAGCTGTATGCCTGGCACAAAGGATTCACCTTCCTCTATCCTAGCCCAGTCTTACTTTGGTCGGGGTGATTTCACTGTTATCATCACCAACAGCATCCCCATCACTCACATTTGTTGGACACTTACTCCTTGCCAGGCTCAGTACTAAGCACACTGCAAACATTAACTCAAAGTTCTCACAGTTCCTTTACTATCCTTACTTTAAAGATGGAGAAACTGAAGCCCAGAGAGATGATATGACATAACTAGAAAGTGCTAGAACCAGGATCTAAACCCAAGAGATCTATTTCCAGAGCCCACACTCTTCACCACCACACTGCACCTGAGGAAAATGAGGCTGAGAGAGGTTTAGGGTCTTGCCTGAAGTCACACAGCAAGGAAGCATTGGAGCCAGGATTCAAACTCAGGTCTGGCTGCTCCCAGGGACCCACACTGCAGCCCCTGGAGGCTAAAAAGGCTGGTTAATGAAGCAGACAGGGGTGGGGAACAGGAAGGAGAGGGGGCTATTTCTGTGGTGCCTCCTTCACTCTCCCAGCACATCAAGGATCTCCGTCCTGGGTGGCAGCTGAATAATTTAAGCTCATCGGCTCCAGCCCACCACTACTGGGTCCCAGATTTATTTTTATCCCAGGTTACAGCCACAGTGCTTAACAGAAATAAACCATGCTGTTCACTTCTCATCGCCTTTACATCAACTCCGATTTGTCTGCATTCATGATCAGCTCCCCTCTTGAAGGCGATAAAGACCAGAAGACAGGTCCATATGTCATGGTGGTTTTTGTTAGAAAGTCACAAACTCTCTATGACCCGCAGAGAGAGAAAGAAAGAGAGGGTTAAATAAAAGTAAATACCACAGCCTACAAATAAACCACCCTAACCAGACCCACAGCCTTAGGCAGCCAGGATGTGTACAGGCAGCAAGAAAAGAGAAAAGGCAGAGCAAGCTGGGGAGACTGACTTCCCAGGCCACCGTTTTGGACTGCAGACTCTCTGGCCGCTGCCTCCCTCCCACCAGCGAGAAAGGAAATGTCCACATTTGTCTCCACGGTTATGCTTCCTGATTACCAGCACAGGATGGAGAGGAGCGGCTGAAAGTCCTCCCCCTGCACCCTGGCTGGGTGTGGGGAGTGGGAGCTGCTGGAGCCAGGAATGGGAGCATAATGCCTTGTCTTTTATGTTGCTGTGCACGACTTACTGTGTGGTCTTGGGCAAGTTGCTTTCCCTCTCTGGGGCCCGTGAAGGGTCAGACTAGATCAGACGTTCCGAACTGGAGGTGCTCAGGGGGGCTATAGGGTATATGCACCTTTTCAGAGTGGAGGTTCTCAAAGGGGTCCTTGGTGTCTCCTTGGGATAAATCTCTATAGGGACTTCAAGTGCTGCCAAACCTGGATGTCTATGCAACTGAAGCCATAAACAAAGAAGACCCCTCTCCAGCTGAGCACAGGATTCTAGGAACCTAGCAAAGTTCTCAAAGGGTCGATCCCCATCCTGATTCACCCAAACAAAACCTCCTCAACACATATGATAAATTCCCAAACACAGTGCTAACCATTCCTAGAAGCGTGAGTATGTGCACACACATGCAAACTCACCATACAGTCATAGAACCTCAGAGCTGGAAGGGGCCTTGGGGTCACACAGACCAACTACCTCACTGCAAAGATGGAGAAACTGAGGCCCAGAAAGGGGAGGCAGAGCTGGGGCTGGAACCCAGGTCTCCTGATCCAAGTCCAAGGCTCTTTCCAGGAGATTCTGTTTCCCTTTCCCTGGTGCACCATAATGCACCAATTCAAATGTGATGAGGGAGGAGGGAGGGCAGCCTCTTGGATCTTCACCACCCCCAAGGAAGTAAGGCTAGGAGGCAGCAAGTAGATGTTCAAAAACACCCACGTGTGGACAGCCCAGTCCCAGCTACCTCAGGTGGGCTGGCATGCACTGCATGGCTGAACCAGTTGTTATAATATATATGTATAACTGAATCACTTTGTTGTACACCTGAAACTCACACAGCACTGTAAGTCAACTATACTTATATATATATAGATATATAAAAACATATAAATTCTACATATTATATACTCTATATATTCATATATATTCTACATATTATATATTAGAATATTAAATATATATTACATATTCTAATATATAATATTCTTCTATAATATATTATATATATATAAATACTTCTGTACTGTATGGATATATTGCACCGAGGCCCCTGTGGTTCCCTTGATACTCCCCTGTCCCCCTAAACCTCCCCATAATCCAGCAATTAAAGAGTTAACACTCAGCACAGCAGGGGACCCCTAAGATCCCCCACTCCAGGGCCCCAGCCATGGTCCAGTCTGACCAGTTAATGGAAAGTTCAATATTTTAAATATCACCCATGGACAGATCCGTGGTTCCTTATTTGAACCAAATTTCCCCACATTCATCATTCACACTTAGGCTTCCCAGGGAGGAAACGAAGGCAACTTCCTCCTCAAGGTCACCCAACAAGGAAAGCCTAGGATTTTGAGAACCAAATCTTTGGCACTAACCACCAAGCATCCCTCCCCCTCTGCCTCACATATCTTTCCTGAGCAGTCATATGCCCCGGGATTTTGGTGTTCCCACTTGGCCCTGGGGCTGGAGAAAATGACTGAGTGGACTCTGCTTACGCTTGCCAGTCTCTGGGGCTGATATTTTATTCCTCCCACCTCCAAGACCGAAAACTGAAAGAGGAAATCCTTGGGGGTGCGGAACACTGAAGTGGCCCATGAGATAATAGCGAAGATGCTGAAAATAAGGACATTCATTTCCAGAAAGATAGATGTAATCAAAGCAGGAAGCAAAGAAAATCCCCTTTTGATGGGTCACAGATTAGCAGCAAAGGCATTTAAAATTAAATGTGAGTTTTGGATTCAGTTACAAGGGACCTCCCCTTCCCACTCACTAACAGGTTGGTGAGGTTTATTCCATCAGAATAAAGAAACTAGAGCAGGGTATGGTCTGCCCTGGAACAGATCTGAAGCTGGAGCCTGGAGCCTGGAGCCTGGAGCCCTTCCCCAGAATCTGAACAAACATTGTTCCCTTCTTTCCCTACTCTGAGACAGACTCAAGGATAAAGTCCCCTGGGCTGGTGCACCCTCTATACAATCACTTACAGGTTATACCACCTGTGAAAATAAAACACTGTCTGCTCAGCAGACAGCTGACCGCTGCCCTCTGGCCTGCCTGACCACTCATTCCAAGCAAAATGTGGTCCTTTCATGTCTCCCAGTTCTCTCATTTCAGGAAGCTTAGAACATCCAAGCTTGCAAAAAAAAAAACCCCACCACAATTAAATTATTCAGCTGCCCCTGGAATATGGTACTCTTTGAGCCCAGTCCTATGCAAGACTCACTTGGTATGCCTAGGTTACCCTAGGCAAGGGTGAACCCTTCAGCCTTAGGTGGCCGTTTCCCATCCAGAGTCAAAGTGCCCACCCACTAGATCAGAACACCCAGTGATCCCCCCATGCCAGGCTGGCCAGCCCCACAAAGGGTTAATTCACTCAGAGAACTGCCGGCTACTTCCAACAGCCTCTGCTGCAAGGGAGAGGACAAATTGGGCAGAAGCCACAATTTTGATCGCATTACCTAAAACATTAGCATATTTTACCCCCACCCTGGGCAATGAGCAGAAATCTCATTTGGCTTTGGGGTGTTGCTTAGGCGATCAAACACCGCAGAATGTGGGCAAACAAACGTGGTCATTCCTGAACACCCCTCCCCTCCCACCAGCCCTCTATCCCACAAGCTCATGTACACATCTCCTCACAACTGGGATTCCAATACCCCTAGCCCATTTGCACAGTTGAGAAGAATATCACTTACCGCGACACCAGAGGATTGCAGGGGGAATGGGTGAGCCAAATTCTTGCCAACTACTCTCTTCCCTGCCGGGTGGGAAAATGCTAACTCCGGATGACTTGGTTTGAAAGCTCAGCGGAGATGCCTGAAAGAAAATTGTTCATTTGACTCTCCTACTCTTCCCAAAATAAAATCGAAGCAACTGCGCGCGCACGCACACACACACACACACACACACACACACACACACAAACACACCAACTACCCCTAAATCATGCAGGTCCATGATGAAAAGAAATACCACTGCCAGAAGAGGAGAAAACTCAGACCACTCAGTGGACAAGGCACACAGTGGCTCCCTTAGACTGCCCTCCACATGGATGAAGGTTTTTGCTCTGTGAATCAATCTCTCTCTCTCTCTCTCCTCTCTCTTTCTCTCTCTCTTCCTCTTTCTCTCTGTCGTCCGCGTAGACGACTCCGCGCTGCTGGCAGTAGACGTATCAATTGCTTCCCCAGTGCCGGAATCAGTGGCAGCTGCCGCCACTGCTGCAAAACCCGGTGTGAGCAAGGGAGGGGGCAGCAGCTTCCAGGCGCAAGGGGAACCGAGCCTGCCTTCCACCCGTGATTTAAGTGTGAGGTGCCTGGAGAAAGAGAGGTAGGAGGCCGCGAGGAGAGATTGGGCGCACCAGAGATCCTAGCTGGTCGAAAAGCAATCAGGAGATTGGCGATCAGCACCGCGGACAGCGCTAAAACGCGGCGGCGGATGGTATGGGCGGGAAGCGAACCCTTAGGCTGCGAAGTCAAGTTATTGGATGGTAAGAACAGAAAAGGGGGAGAGTCCAGGGGAGGTGGGGGGGGGGAACAGGACTTCTCAACATCACACAGTGAAGTCAGTGACAGCCTACCTACCACACACTTGTTCTAATCTTGTCGCTCACTCTCAGAGCAAAGAAGCTGTAACTTCACAGCCCCTTTCCCACACACGCCCCCAGACCTTCACTGCTCATCTCTGCTCAGAAAAGAGTTTGACCCCAGTGTGGGAGCCTCAAAGTGGCTTCTCCCCCCACCCCACAAATCAGCCCAGTTGACCTGTCTTCACCCACATTGCTGCAGATTTCTGACCTATACCTCAGATGCCTCAGAATTCAGAGCAGGAAGATGAGGCTTAGGAAATGGAAATTTCTATGGGGCAGAATGGCTTAGTTGAAATAGCACTTGACAGGTTTTTGGAACCAAGTCTAGCCCCCATACAACCTTGGAAAAGTCACTGAACGTCTCCAAGTCTTATCTGCAAAATGAGCATATGACTATCTGATTTTCCTCAAGACAGGAAGCAAGAAGTTAAAAAGCAACAATAACGGGCTTCCCTGGTGGCACGGTGGTTGAGAGTCCGCCTGCCGATGCAGGGGACACGGGTTCGTGCCCTGGTCCGGGAAGATCCCACATGCCGCGGAGCAGCTGGGCCCGTGAGCCATGGCTGCTGAGCCTGCGCTCCACAACGGGAGAGGCCACAACAGTGAGAGGCCCGCGTACCTACAAAAAAAAAAGCAACAATAAGAACACCCAAGTTTTGGGTTGGTATAATCCCATGATCCATAACCTGTCCTGTGATTCAAATGTCTTTGACAAAAGGAGAAAGGAATTGACAGCCAATCCAGAATGGTATGTGCCAGCCTCACCTTTCGGTTTACAGTTTGAGTGGGATGAAGTTGGGAGATTACAGAAGGTCTAAATCAGACAGTTGAGCCATAGCCAAAGACCTATCCCCAAAAGACCCAGATTCATCTTCTGAAGTGAAACCACTATATGGACAAGAAAATAAAATCATTAAAAAGAGAAATATACAAAGAGAAATTTATTCCCATGGCTTCCAATGTTCCAGATCTCAAGGGTCTTATTCCTGCTTATTGTGAGGAAAGGGCAGGAAATCTCAAATAGGCCAAGATCTGTTTAGAACTTCTCTGCAAAGTAAATAAGAACCCTCTTTACTGGGGACCCTTCTCTAAACGGTCCCACTTAGATGGCCCAGGGTGAGCCACCACATTTGTCACTTAATCCCCCTCCCCACCTTGAAAAGTAGAACTTAAAATGTCAGGATCTTAGAGACCATTTAGAACTTCACTTTATAGATGATCATGATGATGGTGGTGGTGATGGTCTTGTGATGATGCTGGTGGTGATGCTGGTGGTAGTGACGATGATGGCAGCTATCATTTATCAAGAATCAACTACACACCAGCCCTTCTGCTAGGAACTTTACATGTGTCATCTCCTTGAATCCTCACCATGACCTTTTGAGGGAACTATGATTATCTCCACTTTACAGATGAGGAAACTGAGACTCAAGAAATTAATTATCTTGCATAAGTTTATACAGTAAGTGGCAGACACAGGATTGAAACCCAGGGTTGTATGATTCCAAAGCCCATGCTTCAGAATGTCTCTCTCAGAGTCAAGTTCAAATGCATTCTACAATTTTTTGGCAGGACTTCATTGAATTTTTTCTAGGAAGATCCTCTGACATAGGTTTAATGCCCTCACTGTACACATGGAGAAACTGGGGACCAGAGAGGGACAGTGATTTGCCCATAGCCAAAGAGCTAGAAAGTGGCAGAGTTGAGTCTAGAACTCAGGCTTTTCAGATGCCAGGTCCTGTGTTCCAGTGTCTAGAATAGTGTCAGGTATATGGTAGGCCCTCAATAAACATCTGAAGAGTGATTCAAGAAGCCCACACAGGATGCTGGTGGTGGAATCAGAATCCGATTAGTTCCAAGCCTTTTGGCTCCCAGTCCCAAGGAATCTCTACCTGCACCTCACAGCTTCCCTGGCATTAGGCACATGTTCTGGGAGGGTCTGTCATGAATTCAGATCACCCTTAGGGAATGAAAATAGCTACAACCTGCTAAATGTCTAGACATCTACCACCTGTATTAAGCATCTTACAGTTGCCACTTCCAGTCTTCACAACTACGAGGTGGGTGCTATTATTGTCCCATTTTCAGTTGTTGAGACTGAGACTCAGACACGTGAAGGAAAGCCCTGAAACTCACACAGGCAAGGAGTGGCACAGGCAGGGATGCAAATCCTGGGTCTGTCTGACTCCAAGGCCTCTGTTTTTGCCACCCTGCTAGTTTTTTCCTCAGACTGCCCGCCCCACCCCTCACCCCCCCCCCACACACACACCCGCACCCCCCACCCAAGAGGCCCCTGTTGGACTGTAAATGAGGCCTGAGATCCCCCCTCCCCCACCCCTGGTTTCAACCTGAGCAGTTGTGCTTTTAAATGTTTTGCATACTGGGCAGCTGCCCAAGCCTTCATTGGAACAGAGCTTTGCAGCAAAATTAAAAAGTAATAATATGGTTGAAACCAGAGCTCTGCACCTTCCCTGGTGACCATGCCATCTAAGAACTAGCTCTGCCTTCTCAGGGAATCTTGCCTCCAGCCTTCCCACCTCCCTGTTCACCATCTCCAAATCCCTCTTCTGTTCTGAGAGCTTCTGGAGAACTCTTCATTCAAAGAACCAGCTGCTGCTGTAAGCTCTGACAGCTCTGCTGCAGGGAGACGCCTGGAAACCAGACACCCCAAGGCTGAGCCCAACCAGGCTCTGGTCCTCTCAAGGATGGAGCACGGCAAAGGGATTTCTCAGTGCCTTGGATTCAGCAAGCTGCCCTGTCCGGCCCTTGTTCTGCTGAGGCCAGAGGCAGCCCATTAAGACTCTCCATCACCCCCAGAGTAGACAAGCAGTGACGATGGTGGTAATAACTATAACAAAACTACCCACTATGTTCTGGGTGACTTGTGTGTACCACGCTGTTATTTCATCCTCACAAGAATCCTATGTGTTAAGATGGTGATCGTTTTATTTCCATTTTACAAATGAGAAAACTGAGACTCAGTTGCCTAAAACAACTAGCCCATTAGTTCATAAGTGGTGGCACTGGGATTTGAACGAAGGTCCTCTAAGTTTATAACTATTATGCTATATGGCATCCTAGTTATAACTGCCTCTTCCATTTATTTTGGGTGCTTATGATTCACCAGGTGACATGTTTTATCACCCCAGCACTATTCATGACTTATAACAGTGAAATGAAGTTGTACTACATTATTTGCCTATCTTAGCGATGAGGAAATTAGACACAAAGAGGCCAGGTGATGTGCCTAACGTAATACAGCTAGGAAGAGAGGGTAGGGCAGGGTGCAAATCTGCACAGTGTATCTCAGGGCCCACGTGCTCTACTGTCTCCCAAAGAAATGGTGCTGAATTTGCCCAGAAAGAAAGAATGTTCCCATTTCACTTGGCAAGTGGGGTAGAATAATGGCCCCCAAAGATGTCCACAACCTCATCCTCAGAAGTGGTGAACATGTTACCTTACATGGCAAACAGCACTTTACAGGTATGATTAAGTTAAGGATCTTGAGATAAAGCGATTACCCTGAGTTATCTGGGTGGGCCCAATGTAATCACAAAAATTCTTAAAAGGGGACAGGGAGGCAGGAGGGTCAGAGAGGAGCAGTGATAACGGAGTGTAGGATTGAGAGAGAGAACCTATGTTATTGGCCTTGAAGATGGAGGAAGTGGCCACAAGCCAAGGAATGAGGGAAGCCTCTAAAAGCTAGTAAAGGCAAGGAAACAGATTCTCCCTTAGAGCTCCCAGAAGGAGCACAGCCCTGCCAGCACCTTGATTTTAGGACTTCTGCCCTCCAAAACTGTAGGATAATAAATCCGTGTTGTTGCAAGCCCCTAAGTTTGTTGTTATTTGTTACAGAAGCCATAGGAAACCAACAGCAAGCTTGCATACTGAAGAGCATACTGTGTAGGACCCTACAAAGAGAAGCCCATAGCACATCAACCTTAGGAATCACGACTGAGCTCCCTTTTGGCCAGAGGATCCAGTGCTTTAATCATAACACTGCCTGTTCTAAACAATACAGTGTACATGTGTGTGCATGTGTGTGCACGTGCACACGCACCTGCACACGTGTGCACACAGAAGGAGGCCGTACAAGAGGAAAGATTCATGCTCAAAGCCTCAGCCTGACCGTCAAGCTCTGTCGCTGGATGGCACTGCCAGGGCACAACATGCTTTATTCACTTCCTTCTTCTCTTTAAGAGCCTCCAGGGAAATGTTATCATCAGGAACACAAAAGAGAAGAAATGTCACAGGGCAGCTTTCCAGGAGCACAACTCATCACAGGAGATCAGTCAAAGACAAAACAAGTAGATGGAGCAAAGAGACAGGAGAGCAAGAAAAAGAAAGAAAAAAATGAGCTAAAGAGGGAGAGAGCAAACTGCTGTGTCCCTGAGGTTGGCCTTTGTGCCCCAACGGATCCCATCTCACCGGGAAAGGGGCAAGTCTTGGGAAAGCCCATTAGCCCCCTTAGGAGAAAATAGGGTAATTACAGAGAAGATGTTGCAGGACTTGGCGAAACAAGCTTTTACGATAAGTCAACAAGGATTATTTATTAATCAGTCAATTCAGTGTTATCAGGCAAGGTACTTCTAGGGGAAAGAAACTTGGACTTGCCTTCTGGTGCTCTGAGCTTGATCCTTGGCTTCCCCACTCACCAGCTGTGTCACCTTGGGCATGTCACCTGCATGTTCTGAACCTCAGTTTTGTCAACTGTGAAGTGGGACTGCAACACCTTTCCCACCTACCTACCAATGTGGCTAGGACGTTTCATTGAGCTAATGGATGTGGATGAGTGTTGTATCCTCTAAATAACAAGTAGCAGCTACCATTTATTAAGCACCTACTGTGTGCTGTGTGCTTAACTAGGCTTTCTTCCTCAAGGAGTGTAGTTAAGCATCCAGCCCCAAACTACCACCGGTACTGGAAGAAGGAGCATCAGCAGAGACAGTATAATGAAATGGTTAAAAAGCCAGGTTTTACGGTAAGGTTACCTAGGTTCCAATCTGGCTCTGCCACATACTAACCCTCTCTGTGCCTCAGTGTCCCCATAAGTAAGGCGGAGATTATAACAGTACTTCCTCATATGGCTGTCATGAGGATCAAATTAGCTAATGTATGTAAATCACAGAAGAGTTCCTGGCATATAGGAAGCCCTATGTGTATCATCTTTGTTTATTATCGTTACTATTGTGATGATGATTATTACTGAAGAGAGCTGTTTTCCAAAGGGTGATACATGCTGTGCTGAGAAACAAGACATGATGTTAGGTGGCCTATAGACACATTTTTTTAAGGTTTTAATGTTACTTATTTATTTTAAAGTGCATTAGAAAAAAATATTGTATTTCCATTTCTAACAGTGACATAATGCTTTCTTCTATGCAAGTATACTTAAGTTGCTGTAATGTAAGGCAAAAATAAGTTTGATTTTCTCTTTCATTCCCAGCACCTGAAGAGCATTATCTGCCCTGAGTCTGTCCTCTAGGTATGCTAGATTTACCCAACCGCCCCCCTCACACACACCCTTAGCAACTGTATCTCTCGGGTGTGGTTTCCCAGTTACTCGAGGAAATCCAGAAGCATGGTCTAATGCCAAGAAAATCAAGGAAGCATGCAGAATCTTTGCGCACCCAAGTCCCCTCCAGAATCTGCTCCTGGTCTATAACAAATAAATAACTAACACTTATCGAAGACTAACCATTTGTTTGTCCCTCATCTGAGCTCCTGAAATATAGCCTAACCTTCTCCCTGGATCCAGCCTACATTATAATCAGTTCTCCCATCAGACTGAATATTCCAAGAACACAGTTCAGTCTTGTGTATCTCTAAGTTCTCAGGGCCCAGAATCAATGTGATGTCTGGTCGATGCTGAATAAGTGAGTTATTCTGAGAATGTTTAATGTTTGTATCTTTTATCTTATCGTAATCTGAGGAATGGGGCATGTGACCACCTGAAATTGCATGTTTAGTCATCATAAATGGAATATGCCAGCAGTTTGTGGGATTCTGCAAGGAGCCCCATATCTTCAAGATGCTGCTAGCTTTGAACAATTTTAGGAGGACCTGGGCTAGATCATCATCCAAGTTGATCAATGCCAGAGTTGCTGGCTACAGGGAGAAAGCAGAACAAGCTAGAAGAGGCCAGGAAACTCGCCTGAGGAGTGAGATCTGAGCTGGTTGAATTTAGACACGTGGAAAGAAAAGAGTAGAGTGAGGAAGAGCAGCTGGAGAAAATAAGCTCAGCTGTCCTGACGCCCACCGAGGCGTGAAGGGTGGAGGAGACTGACATTTGCTAGAAGAATCCATACTTTCATAAGAAGCTTTAAGCTCTGACTTAAAAAAAAACAACAACATGAATCCATAATGGAGGAATCCCAGGCACTCTGACTGGAGGTGGGGAGGTCAGGAGAGGTAGAACTATATCCTGTTAGGTCTTTCAAAGCACACCTCTAAGAAGACCCTCTCAAAACCCCAGTCTGGCTTTTCCCTTGAAATAAATAAACCAGATTCCTCACTTCTGCTGGGAAAAGGTAGCTTTCGGCACCTTCCAGTCATTAGCTAGTATTAGGGAGGGAGCAAAGGGAAAGCTGGCTCCTCATGAAGTGACTTAGATACTCACCAAGCACCTAGCAGAATGACTGAGAGGGAGCGGGCCTTGAGTCCCACCTTTTCCACTCACTGGCTATGTGACCTTGGGCAAGTCACTTCACCTCTCTGAGCCTTAGCATCCTCATCTGTATGGGGATAATAATAATAGCTACAGCATAGGTTTATGGGAATCATTCAGTGAGATAAAATAGTCTGTAAAGGGCCTGGCACATAGTAAGTGCTCAACACATTAGTTGTTGCTATTATTAGTACTGTCCTCATTTTATTGTTTTTTATCATTACCTTCTACCCGATGCTGGGGATACTGAAATGAGTAAGATTCTACCCCTCCATGCTACAGGCCAGCCAGAGAGATAGAAAAGAGTCCCCCAAATTACAAAATAGTGTGTGACAAGCACTATAAAAGAGCCGTGAGAAGCATACTACAGAGAGGACACTTATCTCTGTTCTGTGTGTGCGGTGGGGAGAGGCAGAACAAGGTTACCTCCACAGGAGCCCAGGGAAGTGGATGGGTGGCAAGGGGGGCATGCCACGTGACCAACCTCTCAGTGTCCCAAGCTTTCCTCCCTCCCTACTCCAGTACTTGCTTCAACATCTGGGGAGCATCTCTCCTCCAAGGAGATTTCTCAACATCACATTTATGTAATCCTAACAAGACACGACAGATATCCAGCGGGCTTGAAAAAGGAAGAGGCTAGCTCTCCCCACCAATCCCATTTGGCCAAGCAGGCAAGGCAGTGAAAAGTGCTATGGAAGTGGTGAGAGGCCATCTCTCAGGAAGCAGACTGGTGATCAGATTAGCTGATTGGTAGATGGCAACGTACGTTGGCACAGCCTTCCTGGAGGGTGATCTAGCTCTATGTGTCCAAAACCTTAAAAATTACATACACCTACCATTTTGACCCATGAGACTCTCTTGGCAAATTTAACCTAAAGAAATAATTAGACGAATGTACAGAGATTATCATCACGACAATGCTTATAATGGTGACAAACTGGAAACAACCTACATGTCCAACAACAGGAGGGTCATTTAAATAAATGTGGTATATTCCATACCAGGGGAGGTGAAGCAGCCCCACACCTTGATAGTCTTGGTATAACCTTAAAAAGATGTAATCTCCATATTTTTTTAAAAACCCTACAAAATGGTATATATGGTTTGACCCCATTAATAAATATGGTCCCTGGGAAGAGAGAAATGTTAGAAAGGTCCTTCTACGTGCACATTATATCCCTCCTTCAAAGTCCTGGCCAGGCATTCATTTATTCACTCAGCAAACATGCTGAGAACCAACTTATGTGCCAGACGCTGGGGATACAGAAGGATGCAAAAGTAATACCATCCCTGCTCTTGCCAAGCTTAGAGACTCAAAGGTCACTTCCTCCAGGGAGACCCCTCTGATAGTTCCTCTTTTCTGATCCCTGATTGTCCCACCAGAATTTATGAAGGTTGATAACAACAATTTCCTAAGACCTTAGCTAAGTTCTTTACATGCAGGTTATTGTTTAATGATTACAGCAACCCTGGAAAATAAAGGACCTAGACTAGATCATCACCCCAGAAAATCAATGCCAGAGTTGCTAGCTACATCCAGATAGCAGTTCCTTGAGGACAGGGGACTATATCTATCTTATGTACCTAACAGGATAAATACTAAATAAACAGCTGAATGAATGAATGAATGAAAAAGGGCATAATTTTTGCTAGCCATTTATGTCCTGGATAAAAGGTTTTTCCCCTGGGCTGGATGCCTGTAGCTCACTGAGCCTTCCAAGATCATCACCACACTCAGGAAACTGCAAAGAAATTGAGCAGAAATTCAGTCCACCCATTCACCCAGAGCCCCTCTCATGGATCTGGAACAAATTGAAGAGGAGGATAGGAGGAAAGATGGGGAGTGATGGTTGTGGAGGAGGTCAGCTGCAGATCTCCTGCCCCAGAGCTGATGCTTCTAAAGCTGCAGCCACATGGGACATTCCTGCTCATTCAGACAGCAAACCCAGAAACCTCACGCCAACCCTTTCTAGCACAGGAAACAAAGAGAGAGAAAGCCACAGGGGACACGAATCTGGCTGCATTTGAAAATGCCTACTGGTTTTTCAGGGGAACCAGATAAGTTCCAGAGGGTACTTTTCATAAGAATTTATATGTCATTCTCTAGTCAACCTTAAGGGGCATCAGAGCACAAAATCATTTCTCCTCCTTGGCCCATTCTGATATTGCCATAATTCATTGCAGGGAAAGGGAGAGGAGAATCTGAGCCTCTCCATCCTCACCTGTAAAATGGGATTAAGGGTATCTACTTTCCTCGATGTTTATAAAGATCAAAGGGGATTGAAACACATGAAAGGACCCAGTAAAAAGCTCAGAAAATAGTAAGAGTTCAAAGTATGCCTGTTCAGGGACTTCCCTGGTGGCGCAGTGGTTAAGACTCCACGCTCCCAATGAAGGGGGTCCGGGTTCGATCCCTGGTCAGGGAACTAGATCCCACATGCATGCTGCAACTAAGAGTTCGCATGCCACAACTAAGGAGCCTGCCTGCGGCAACTAAGACTGGGCACAACTAAATATAAATAAATAAATTAATTAAAACAATGCCTGTTTAGTCTGAAGGCAGTAAAAAATCACCACAGAAACGCCACTGTTACCTGGAAAAACACTCCTTTCCAATGTATTGAGATTACATTTACCACCCTATCCTTCTCAAGAGACTTGATTGAATGGACACGGGGCAGGTTAAGTTTTAAAGAAAGAAGAGAAAAATGAGGGATCATGAGGTGTTTTCTCAGAGGTCAGGCCAAAGTGAGCCCCACGAAGAGAAATATTATGAGAGTTCTGGCTACACAGAGAGGAGAAACGCGGGGAGAGACAAGGAATAAGAAAGTAAGACATACTAACAGAAAAAGCTTTGCTAACTTCACAGAAGACCTCACAGCACAGTGGGGAAACATGAGATGTGGCATCAGAAGACCCGAGTTATAATCAGTGCATATGTGGCTGCAAGAAACAGAAACCCCTCCAAGTAGCTGCCCCTCCAAGTAGCTGGAGTGAAAAGAGAAGCTTATTGTAAAGACGGATCTCATTGAGTCCAATCTCCAGCCTCTGAGCCATTATCAACTCCACAGTAAACTTCAGTTGCCTCCTCCAAGCTTATGTCCTTACAGTGCATTCTCTGCATACAACCAAAGGCATATCTTCAAAATCAAACCAAAACATGTCATTCCCTCTCCTAAAATCCCCTCTGGTATCTTCCCAATGTACTTTTTTTAAAAAAAGATTTTACCTGCCCTACAGGTCCTGTATCATCTGCCCCCTACTCCCACTGTGTGCTTCTCTGCTCTCACCTCCTACTACCCTTCCCTCTCTCACTATGCTTTGGCCTCAGGCCTTTGTTCTGTTTATTGAACACCCAAACTTGTTCCCACCCCAGGGCCTTTGCACCAGCCATTCCTTCTGCCTGGACTGCACTTCCTCCTGTTCTTTGCATGGCAGGTTTCCTCCTTGCCCATCAGGTACAGTTTAAGTCACTTCCTCAGAGAGGCCTTCTCTGATCACCTCCTCCTCATTGCCTATTTTGGTTTTCTGCATAGCAGTTATCACCATCTGATGGTTTATTATTAAACTGTGTAGACACATAGTCTGTTCTTCTTGTAAGAATATAAGTTTCATGAGATCAGACACCTAAGAGCCTTTACAGCTATACCGCTAGAACCTAGAATAGTATCTGATATATAACAGATGCTCGATAAGAATTTGTTGGATGGATGGATAGATGGATGAATGGGTGGGTGGATGGATGGATGGATGGACAGATATATCCAGGGACAGGATATGAAATTTAGACAGATCTCATATGATTTGAAAGAGGTACATCATAAACTAAGGTTTATCTCTATCTCTGAGTGGCCCCAGAGTATTTCTTTGCTTTTGCTTCTCTGCCTCTTGTCTCTTTTCTTAAATAAATGTTTTTATTTTGTAATGATTATAGGTTTACAGAAAAGCTGTGAGTTCCCATATACCTTTCATTCACCTTTTCCTAATGTTAACATCTTACGTTACCATGGTACATTTGTCAAAACTAAGAAATTAACATTGGTACAATACTAACTGACTTCATTGGATTTTACTTATGTCTTTTTTGGTCGTTCTAGGATCCAACATTGCATTTAGTCATCTCATCTCTTAAACTCCTCCAATCTGTGAATTTCTCAGTCTTTCCTTGTTCCATGACCATGACACTTTTGATGAGTACTGATCAGATATTCTGTATAATATCTCCCCAATTTGGGTTTTTTTGATGATTCTCATGATTAGACTGGAGTTACGGACTTTGAGCAAGAATCCCTTCTTATCACAGCCCATCGGGGGTATATGGTATCAACATGACTATGTCTCTTTTTCAGACACTATCCTTGGACTTGCATATGACGCAAATCTTCTTGGCCCAGCATTTCCGTGCCTCTACTAATTAACCACAGACTCTGTGGCTTTGGATTTATCCAATCAGCACTGCCCATGGTGCTGGGTGGGGGGCAGAGTCACACAGCATGAACAGAGAGGGGAACCAGAGGGGTGACAGGTTCTTTTAAGAGGGTGTCAGTGTCCTAGGGCCACCATAACTAATTACCACTAACTGGATGGCTAAAACCACAGACTTATTCTCTCACAGTTCTGGAGGCTAGAAGTCCAAATCAAGGTGTCAACAAGGCCATGCTCTCTCTTGAAGGCTGTAGAGAAGAACCTGTTCCATGAATCTCTCCTACCTTCTGGTGGTTGCTGACAATCCTTGGTAATCCTTGGCTTGTGGCTACATCACTCCAATCTCTACCTCTGTCACCACATGGCCTTCTCCCCTCTGTCTCTTCTGTGGCTGTGTCCTCATCTTTTCTCCTTAGAAGGACACCAGTCACACTGGATTTAGAGCCCACCATAATCCAGCATGGCTTCATCTTAACGTAACTAATTATATCTGCAAAGACTCTATTTCTAAATAAGGTTACATTCTGAGGTTCCAGGTGGACATGAATTTGGGGGATGCAATTCAACTGAGTGCAGAGGGGTTATGATAGGTAAGGAGGCAGGTCAGGATCTGAGTCCAGCTCTTCACTAACTGGTGGAGCGGAGCGCCTTGGACAAATCATCACCTCTCCTGTATTACCTTCCCCATCTGTAAAATGGGAAAAGGTGATGACAATATTATCTGTATCACAGGCATTAACTAAGCCAAGACCTATTATAGCACCTTTTAATCTATGATATACTTTATAAATATGAGTTATTATCTTTGAGAGCCATGAGAAAGTGCCTTATAGAACTTCAGCTACAGGAAGCGTAATTGACTGAGGGCCCCAGCTGCTGTGCTCTCAAATCCATTGGTACAAACAAGGCCACGCTTCTCATAGGCTGTTCCCAGCCAGTAACTGAACACAGCAGGAATACTAAAACAGGCCTAATCAGGGAGACATGGGACTCCTCTGACAGAGACTGACAGGAAAGGCCTCCCGACGCCTTGCTGAAACTTCCTTACAATGCACGGGAGTCTAGGACACTCCCACTGAATCTTCCTTCCCTCTCCCCTTCACTCAGGGTCTGATGGCTCTCCAAGCCTTCCCAGCTCCCTTTCTATTTTCTCCCATAGGTGTTTCTGTTAATTAAATCCTTGCATATTTAATCCCATCTTGGTGTCTGCTTCCTGAAGGACCCAGACTAGCGCATGATCCCAAAATCTTCTGTTACCTTTGCCCAAGTAGCACACGTTTCCCTGCTCCTGACTGCCTTTCAAGTAAATCACTTCTCCCTCATAGTTGGTCCATGAGGTCTGGGTGGAGCTGATGCCTCCCTCTACTCCAGGGGCTGGCACATGCCCAAGCCTGACCAATTTATCTACCGGATTGGCCATAATAGCCAATGTTAGGTACAGAGAAGGGCATGTGACCCCATGCAAGCCAATGAGATTCCTATCTGAAACTTTGCTAGTGCTCTTAGGAAGAAGGCATACCTTCTACATTGGATTGCTAAGCTGGTAGAATGTAAGTCTGGAGCTGCTGAGGGGAATCTTTGCCTCCCTCCAGCCTGAGACTGAACTCTGTGCAAAAGAGAGAGAGATGTGAGAAACTGATTCCTGATGCCATTATTTGAGTGCCTGGATCCAGCCATGCCTGAAGCTCCTACACTTGTCCATAATATAAGTCAATATATTCCTTGCTTGTTTTTTGATTTGGTGTTTTTTCTTTTTTTTTTGCTTTAGCCTATTTGAGTGTTCCAACTAAAAAAATTAAATTCACAATTTTCCCGACATCACTCTTCAAAGTGAGGGCCAGAGGATGAGATTGGGGCTTCTACAGAAGAACTACAAAGTCAAGTAAACATCAAGGATGGACAAAATGGATTCCTTTAATTCCATGTGTGAACTACTTTCAGAGTGTCAGAAGGATTAAAGAAAAAAAAAGAAACAACCAAAGAAGCATCAGTGGGAGCCAGTTTGGCTTTAGGCTGCTTTTTAAAGAAAGCCTCTCCACAATTAGGATTTCCAAATATAATCCCTCTCTCATTCGACAGAACCCAGTACCTAGACAGCTCCTTCTAAAAGTAAGAGAAATAAAACCTGTCTGTTTTCTGATGAATCACACATTTCATCTCTGGCTCTTCTGTTTTGGGGTAGAACTCAAAAGAGGTGTTTCCCTTCTTTTAAAAAATTAAAATATGTGGAGGTTTATATCAATAAATTTGTTCTGCTCTTCTCCCTACATGTAGATTCTTTTTTGCAAATGCGGGTGCCTTCCATTTGGAAAGGAGGCTGATGTCAGGCCCATAATATCAACCACATTGAGGTTTATCCCACATGGTGAAAAGCATCTTGGCCATTCTTTCCTTGGCAATAAACAAGAGCCCCAACAAAGCCAAGACTCAATGATCCCTTTTCTCTTACCTCAACTAGGAGCACCCAGCCTGCTTGAGGCATTGTGAGCAGGACTATAGAATTTAGCATAACTGCAGCCTGTGAGGCATTTCTAACCCGGGGGCTCAATCTCTCTCCTTTGCAAATAAAAGCAAATAACAAACCACTAACATTTGGCTGCGGCATCATTAATTAACATGAGGAGACCAAACCTCATTAGGCAATTAATTCCACTTTCTTGAGTAAATGCAGATGGCAAACGAAGGTCTGTCTTATGTTAGGACCCTCTGCCCCTGTTTCAGATGTGTCTCTTTCCCTGGCACAGCTTTGATGGCAAAAAGCAAAGGCACCTACGTGTTCTTTAAATAGATCTCTGCCCTGGCTGCCTTGACAGCTAATGGCCAAAGGATGCTAACACACAGTGGCATCTGTGTTCGCAAAATCAAGGAAATTTTCCATCAACTGACTTGCTCCTTTATTAAGCGGAAAAGCAATCAGGTATGCAGGAGCAAAGCTTGGCTCGGGGATCTGAACCTCTGAACTGCACTGAGCAGACTGCCCAGGGATGAGGAGGACTCAGATCAATAATAATAATAACATTAATGATCCCAACAACAACGGCAGCAGAAATGGCTATTATTTGCTGAGTCCTTCCAGCAAGCCTGGCTCAAAATCACTGCTTCGTATGCATGATCTCACCGAATTCTCACAATAACTCTAAGAAGTAAGTGTTAATATTACCTCAGCATAACAAGAAGCTTGTAGCAGATTGGTTGCAAAAATGGCCCTAATTCTTCCTTTTCCTGTACCCACAGCCCTTGCAATGTGACTTCACATGGCAATGAGATTTTGCATCTCTGTCCATCAAGAGATGGAACAATTTCTCTACTCCTTGAATCAGGCTGGCCTGTGTCTTACTTTGACCAATAGAATGCCAGGAGCCTAGACTTCAGGGGGCCTTGCAACTTCTACTTCCTCTCCTGAACTCCTGCCCAGTAATAAACCCAAACTGTCCTGCTGGAAGATGAGAGAGGTCACATGAGACACAACTAAGCCCAGCTTAGGCTATCTGTAACCAGCCGGCTCCCCGAGACCCACAGCCCCTATGCAACCCCAGAAAGACTAGCCAAGCCCTGTCCTGATTGGCATTTCCACCCAGGCTACCTACAGACTAGTGAGCAGTAATAAATGTTTATTGTTATGTACCACTGGGGTTTTGTGACTGTTTCTTACATAACATTAGCATAGGAAGAGATAACTGATACAATGAGGAAACTAAGTCATGGAGAGATTAAAGCAACTTCCCAGCAAATTTCTTAGCACATAGCAGGTATTCAATAAATATTAGTTAAGTGAGTGAATGAATGACTAAATGAAGTAGAATCCCAGTCCAGGTCTGTCCGACACCACAGTCTGAGTGTTTGACTAATAGGCTATACCAGAATGAACATTTCTATCCTAAACAAGTTTGTTCCCTTTCAAAACCACCCAGCACAGACCTGACTCAATAGATGCCCTCTCATTTCTTTTCTCTGCCACCCTTGATTTCTCTCCAGCCAATTTAACTCAATCCCAGCTTTATTATGAAGTCCCTAGAGAAAGTGGGAAATGAAAGTAGTGATAAAAGATGTTGGACACAATTATAATCCACCCCCGGGAGGAAAAACATATTTCAACTCAACCTTTTTCTGTTTTTATATGTTAGATATACTGGATTCTCCCCACTCTCCATCTCTGATCTCTACCTTTTTTTAAAATCTTTTTTTTTTGACCATGCCACATGGCTTGTAGGATCTTAGTTCCCTGACCAGGGATTGAACTTGAGCCACAGTAGTGAAAGCGCCGAGTCCTAACCACTGGACCACTAGGGAATTCCCTGATCTCTATCTTGTAACTAGCAAGTTTAGACCATTTATATTTATTATGATTACTGAGATATTTGAATTTTTCTCTACCATCTTATTTTGTGCTTTCTGTTTACCCTGCTTTTTGCATGGTCCTCCCTCTGCCTCTCTTGCCTCCTATTTCCCCCACTGCTAATAGGAAAGTTATATACTCTTTCTATTCTTTCAGTGGCTACCTTCCCCTTTTAACATGCATATGGGACTTAATCTAAAATGAATCCATTTCTCTATCCTCCTCCAAGACAGTATCTTAGAATAAATTTTAATCTCTATCAACTGTCTTACACATCAAGCACTGTTTCTCTCTCTCCCTCAAAGTAGTCAGTTACCCCTGTATCCCCAGGGCCTAGCACAATGCCTGGCACACTGTACCTAGACAATAAATCTTCCTGTATGAATGGATACTTATTATTTGCTTATTATTATGCTTTAAACATATACTATGTTCTTTGTACAACTTTTATACTCTTCAAAGGATTTTCATACTCACTAACCCAAACCTTGCAAGGGAAGCAGTAGACATAGTATAATCAAGATACGAGGCTGAGAAGACGCAATGTTTTGGAAGGGTAACAAACCAAAGACAGGAATTTCCAAAGGGTGAAGCCAGTTCTCTAGACTCTCAACTCAGTGGTCTCAGAAGTCTCCAGGGCATTGGCAACTGAGCAAGGTTTAGTGTTCCCTCATCATAAATATTTTATTCACATTTACTAATCATAACACTTTGTACACAGTGACAGTCTGAGACCTTGTCTCTCAGGCTTGAGAGAGTTCTCCGTTCATTCCAAACTCTTTGCCCTTATTAAAAATTTGTTAATCCAAAATACCTATTTATCTATATCTGTATATCTATGTCTGTCTCTATAGAGATCTGTCCCTACAGTTAAATTAATCCATAGATATCTAAAGATAGAGAAGATATATATTTTTTCACAACATGGCTGGTTCCTTTGTTAGGACGTGCTTTGGTACATCTTCTTGGTATCGTTCCCTTCCCTTGTGCCTTTCTTTATGAAGCAAACTTGTTATTTGATTTTCCTTTCCAGTACTCTCAGTCCTCCCCCAAGCCCTGCTTCTCCTTCACTATGGCCTGGCGGTAATGTGGGCAACAAAATGATTCTATCCACTGACACCAGGAAGTCAAGGAAGATTCTGTGGAATGCTGAATATCAACATTAATTTTTTTAAAATATACCCCTCCCGTCTGTAAAGAGCTTTAATCTTTCTCTTCAGGGGATTAAAACATTACAAAGTAGCAAATGAAAACTAACTTAATCTCTCCATTCAAATATGTTCCATCAGCCTATAGATTATTTTTCTGAAAAAAAGATGACAGTGCTGAAAGTGAGAAAAATAAATAAACTCAATTTGTACTAGCAATCAAAATTTCAAAGCTGGGGTCAAGCTTCATAATGGAAAAGAAATGAAAGATCTTTTCCACACCAGGGAACCAATTCCACCATCATTATATTTTACCTCTTTTTGCTTCTGCAAAGCCCCATCCCTCAAAGAAAGGTCTTATTTATTTTCTCCTCCTCTTCAAATTTCTGTATAAGCCTAGGAGAACAATGTCCCAATGACAGTATTAATAAGAGCTAGCAATTACTGAGCACTCGCCATGTGTCAATCACTAGTCTAAGTACTTGACATGCTATATAACACATTCAATGGCCCACACAACTCTATGTACTGGGCACCATTATTATTCCCATTTTATAGATGAGGAAACTGAGGCAGAGAGAAGTGACATACCTAGGAAGTGGAAGAGCAGGATCTAAACCCAGGAACAGTGCCTCTGGCACCCATGTTCTTCTTTTTTTTTTTTTTTAAATGATCATATGGTTTTTGGTTTGTTTTTTTTTTAACATCTTTATTGGAGTATAATTGCTTTACAATGGTGTGTTAGTTTCTGCTATATAACGAAGTGAATCAGCTATACGTATACGCATATACCCATATCTCCTCCCTTTTGCGTCTCCCTCCTACCTTCACTATCCCACCCCTCTAGGTGGACACAAAGCACCGAGCTGATCTCCCTGGCACCCATGTTCTTAACCACTCTATTCCATGGCCTCTCAAGGCCACGCCATTACTGTCCCCTAAGAAAAATCCCTGTCCCAGTCAACTCTGTTTCTCCTTCAGAGCACTCTCCACCCCTGTCCACCCTGCTCTGTACAGACTGAGCATACAGGAGGCTGACCTATATAGACTGCATCATTGGGCTCCCTTGCCCATTGGGTTCGGCTAAGGGGAGGCCCTGGCAGGAGGTCAGGGGATGGGAGGAGAGAGAGCTGGCGTATTTATTCCCATGCCCCCCTCCAGTGGAGTCACCATGGGTTGGCCCAGTCCCTTAGCCAAATGCCACCCTGCCCCTGTCAGGTGGAGCTCTCCACAACTTTCTCTCTCAAGCTTCAGGTAACTTGTCCCTCCCCTCATCCCTTAATACCTAGAGCTGTAACCTTCTCCTGCTGGTTCAAGCCCCCTAGTTGTTGCACAATATTTGGAAGATTCCCTAAACCCTGCCTTCCATAGATCTCCTGGGTTCATCTCCTGGGTTGAATGTGCCTCTGTTTCTGGCCTGTTCCTGCCATGGCCCTGGCTGATACGCCTGTCTAGGACAATTCATCAGAATTTCCTCAGGCTATCATTTCGCAGACGGCAAAGAGCCTCTCACCAAAGGAGGCAGAGTCATTTAATACCCTTAGGATATGGTCATTGGTCCATCAGTACCTCCTCTGATACTAAACGAGAACATATATAAATCATTCTAAACGAGAACATATATAAATCATTCTAAACGAGAACACATATAAATCATTCTTTCTAGAAATATCTACGGATTGCCTTCTAGATATTAGACACCACACTGGGGATACATCTGTGGATGGGACAACCGGGGTCGCTGCCCTAGTGGAGGAGCATAAACACTAGAGGGAGATTCAGGTCATATACCGAATAAATGAGAAACAGAATAGCACTGCAATTGTGCAGAGTGAGATGAAGGGAAAGAGCTTCTAACAGGGGAGACCTCCTGAAATGAGTGGCACTTAGACCTGAAGGATAAATAGAGGAAATGGCCAAGCTGGCGGGATGGGGGTGGGGGCGGGAACTGGGGGCCTAGAGTGTTGCAAACAGAGGAAACAGCACATCTGAAGGCTCTAAGGCAGGAAGGACTTTAAAGCAAAGGTGACTGAAACAAAATTTTTTCAAGTACAGCTACAGCCATTGTTTCCACCACCCCAGAACCAGCAGCAAGACCTTCCATTGGGGATGGTACAGTCTCCTAGGGGGAACTCAGGAAAGTAGAGAAGGGGCATTTTTTTAATTGCAGGGGCTAGGAGGATGTGCCTGGCATTTAGTGTCTGGGGCCAAGGATTCTAAATGCCCTGTAATGTACAGGACAGTTCCTCACCAGAAAGGCTGATGTACTCTGAATGTAAATAGCTTCCTTCTGTGAAACAAACCAAGTCACACCTGACATGAGGTGAGGTGGGCTCGGGTGACAGAAGGGAGACCGGCTGAAGTGAATTTGCATCAGGATATTTTTCTCAAAGGACAGGATGAGAGATGAAAGGGAAAGGGAAACTGCAAGAAAGAGAGGATTTGGGAGATTTTCTTTTTTTTAAGTTTAGAGTGAGAGTTGAAAGTGAGAGAAGATTGTTCTAGAAAGTAGCTGCCATCACTGTAGAGCAATGTTCTTCAAACTCTTTAGACGAAGACCCATGGTAAAAACTATGTTTTACATCACAACCCAGTTCATATACACACACACACATACCCAGATGTGTGACCAAAGCAGAAGTTTCACAAAACAACACTTCCCCTTATCAAAAAGGATGTTCTCTGTTATGTTCTATTCTATTCTATGCTGATTTCTACCCACTAAATTGACTTCACAACCTACTAAACAGATCTCACTTCTCGGTTTGAGAAACACAGCTGAAGACATAACCAGAGAGTATTTTAAAGATAAAAAATGTGATAATACATCATGTTGATGAGCATGGGGGGAAATGAACACTCTCATATACTACATGTGAGAGCAAGAATTAATGCAATTCCATTAGTGGGCCATTTGGCAATCCGTATCAATATTCTAAATGCATTCGCCTTTGACTCAGCAATTTCACTTCCAGGAATTTCTTACAGATTTTTTCCCATATGTGCCCAAACAGGGATGTAAAAGAATATTCACTGTTGCACTGTTTGTAGTGACATAAGATTAGAAACTATATAAATGTCCATCAACAGGACACTGGTAAAGTGAATTATGGGATGTCTTACTATAGAATCCTAAGCAACCATGAAAATAAATGAGGCAAGTCTGCACAAACTGAAATGGAATCAGGTCCAAGATGTATGACATAGTTGAAAAAGCAAGGGCAACATGCTGGTAATTGTTCAGCTGAATGATGAGTACAGAGGAATTTAGCATATCGTTCTCTTTACTTCTGTTTATGTTTGAATTTTTCCATAGGTAAAAAATTAAAAAGACAAGTGTCCCAACTATGTTCAGTATGGCACCATTTGTGTTTAAGCCAATTTGTTTTCATAGACAAGGGGATATATAAGAGACTGGAATTAGTGCACGTCTCTGGCAAGAGAACTAGGGAACAGATGTGGGAGGGAGGATTTTAACCTCATATCCTTTTCTGTCTTTTAATTTGTAACCATGTATACCTCTTATCTATGTGTGCATTTATCATTCAAACGGAAAGAAAACTGGTTTGCCAACCTCCATAAGGATAAACACAATTCTACCTGAAATCAAAAGAATCAAAATAGTACTTGGGACCTCCCTGGTGGTGCAGTGGTTAAGAATCCGCCTGCCAATGCAGGCGACACGGGTTCAAGCCCTGGTCTGGGAAGATCCCACGTGCCGCGGAGCAACTAAGCCCACGCGCCACAACTACTGAGCCTGCGCTCTAGAGCCCACAAGCCACAACTACTGAAGCCCGCACACCTAGAGCCTGGCTCCGCAACGAGAAGCCCGCACATGGCAATGAAGAGTAGCCCCAGCTCGCTGCAACTAGAGAAGCCGCGCGCAACAACGAAGAACCGATGCAGCAAAATAAAATAATAATAATACCTGAAAACAACAAACATACCAATACACTAAAAAGAATGTACTTCTAACTTTGACCCTTGCCCATACCACACCACACCACTACCTTTGGGGATTTCCTGGACAACCTAGTAATAAATGAAATAGTGTTCAACTGTATTTTTGGGTCAAATTGTTATTTCTTTGAACTGACACAGAACAAAGCCTGGGCCACATGGGATGCCAATTATACCCACGTTATAATGGAAATGATTTAAAGTTTAACTTGTTCAGTTTCCTCACTTTAAGGATGACAGAACTACAGTACAGCATTCATCAATAAGAAAATGGTTAATGGGATGAAGTGAGAGAGTGGCATGGACATACATACACTACCAAATGTAAAATAGATGGCTAGTGGGAAGCAGTGCATAGCACAGGGAGATCAGCTCGGTGCTTTGTGACCACCTAGAGGGGTGAGATACGGAGGGTGGGAGGGAGACAAAAGAGGGAGGAGATATGGGGATATATGTATACATATAGCTGATTTACTTTGTTGTACAGTGGAAACTAACACAACATTGTAAAGCAATTATACTCCAATAAAGATGTAAAAAAAAAAGAAAAGAAAATGGCTAAGTAAGTAATGACATATCTGTACGATGGAATACTGTTATGGACTGAATGTTTGTTGCCCTCCCCCCCAACTAACATGCATATGCTGGGTCCCTAACCCCCAGGGTGATGGTATTAGGAGGTGGGTCCTTTGGGAGGTAATTAGGTTTAGATGAGGCATGAGGGTGGGGACCCCATGGTGGAATTAACATTCTTGTAAGATGAGGAAGAGACACCAAAACTTGCTCTCTCTCTGCCAGGTGAAGACACAGAGAAGGAGGCCAGCTGTGAGTCAAGAAGAGGGCTTCCACAGAAACCAACTCATCTGGCACCTTGATCTTGGACTTCCCAGCCTCCAAAAATGTGAGGAATAAATGTCTCTTGTTTAAGCCACCCAGTCTGTGGCATTTTGTTGTGTAGCCTGAGCTGACCAGTAGAAATACCGTGAAGCTATTTAAAAATATAACACACATATATGTAATGACATGGAAAGAACTTTAAGACACATGTTGGGTGGAATAAGCCAGTTGTGATTACAATCTTACAGTATTGTACATTTATGTAAAACACATTCATATAACAATACTATACATATTAATACACAGATGCATAAAGATTATCTGGAAATATAAACATCTAACAAATAGGATACTTTAGGAACATGGGAGAGTCATGGTCAAAGGCGATACTGGCTTTGCCTGTAAATTTTAATTTTTTATAAAAGTGTATTCTCTGTTACTTATGTAATTTAAAACTATTTCAGGATGTACCCCCTCCAAAAGGTCCAGAAGGGATAGCCTGACCCCAAGCCATATGATCAGTCTACTTCAGGGATATTTCTAGAATTGAAATTCTAAAATCTGCCTCCCAATCTGAGAGTTCTTCCCACAACCACTTAGCTCTCCATCTTAATTCTGAAACCAACAAAAATTACATTCTCCTGCTGAAAAGAGAATAAGGCAGGACCCACATCCCACCAGACACTAATGAGGAGATAATGCTTTTACACACTAAACGTAACATGGTTAGATCTCAACAAGGTTAGCTAAGACAATTAATTTCAAAACCTTCCAACTGACAGCAATACACAAATCAGCTTCCCCGTCAGCTTTAGGAAACTAATTTCGCTGCGGTGAAGAATTCAGTAGGGGGTTCCGATGCCTTTTCAAGAAGAGGATTCACTTCAAAGGGAGATGAAACTATTTTCTAGAGCAACTTCATAATTATACCACAAGGACAATGTTTACCTCTAAAACACCCCTAAAACCAACACCCAGTAGGAATACGCTGGAAGGACGAAAGAAGCCTCAAAACAGTGGCAGGTTGAAATCTGCAAGACACATTCGTGAGAAGAAAATAAAAGGATCAAAAGTCTCAGAAAGTTTATTAACAATTATAGTAGGCACTAACACTTATTTACTCAGTCAAAAAATATTGAGTACTGATGGTGCCAGGTACTGGGGAGATAGCAGTGTACAAGACACACAGAAATCCTGCCCTCATGACATTCTGGCAATAAACGTTTAAGTGCCACTATAATCTGGGCAGGTGAATAGGGAGCACCCAGGTAAGAGGTTTCTATTTTAAATACAGTGAATGGTCAGGGAAGGTCCCACTGAGAAGGTAATGTTTGAGCAATCACCTGAAGGAGGCAGAAGAGCAAGCACAGCAGACATCTAAGGGACATTTGTTCAGGCAGAGGGTATGGCAAGTGCAAAGGTCCTGAGGTAGGGACATACCTAGCATGTGTTTGTGGAGCAGCAAGAGGCTAATACTGCCAGAACAGGGAGACCAAGGGAAGAATTCCAAGAGATATTATGAGAGAGGAAGCCAGGAGCCTGATGGTGTAGGGTCTTATAGGTCATTGTAATGACCTGGGCTTCTACTCAGAGAGACAGGTGCCACAAAAGAGTTCAGAGAGCCCAAGTGACATGAATTTACAAACCACTGAGTGCACTGATGGGGAGCAAGGGGAGAGGTGCAAAGACCAGTTAGGAGGTCACTGCAATAACCCAGGGGAAAGATAATTCATCATGTACTTGCTGTGAGCTAGGGACTTTACAAACCACATCTTTTTGTTTGCTTGTTTGAATTGAGATATAATCCCCACACCATAAAACTCACTATTTAAAATTATACAGTTCACAGACCCACAGACATAGAAAATAAACTTATGGCTACCAAAGGGGAAAAGTGGGGGTGGGGAGGGATAAATCAGGAGTTTGGGATTAACATGTACACACCATTATATATAAAGTAGATAAATAACAAGGACCTACTGTATAGCACAGGGAACTATACGCAATATTTTGTTATAACCTGTAAGTGAAAAGAATCTGAAAAAGGATACATATATGGATTTTGATAGACAGATCTGAATCACTTTGCCGTACACCTGAAACCAACAACATTGTAAATCAACCATACTTCAATAAAAGTAATAAAAAATAAAATTGTACAGTTCAGTAGTTTTTAAATGTTCACAAGGTTGTGCAGCCATTAACGCTATCTAATTCCTGAGCATTTTCATCACCCCAAAAGAAACCCTGTACCTGTTAGAAACTAACTTCTCATTCTCCCTGCCTCCAGCCTCTGGCAACCACTAATTACTTTCTGTCTCTATAGATTTGCCCATTCTGGACATTTTCCATAAGCGGGATCACACAGTATGTGACCTTTCAGCTCTGGCTTCTTCCCCTCAGCATCCGGTTTTCAAGGTTCCTCCATGTTGCAGCCTCTATCAGTCCATCATGGCTGAAGAATATTGTAACATCTTATCCAATCCCCACAAAAGCCCCACAAGGAAGAGCTGTCATTACCATGCCAGTTTTCTTATGAGGAACTACAGCACTGAAAGGTCAAGTAACTAGCCCAAAGGCAAACCAGAGAGTGGAAGAGCTGGCCTTGACCTCAGAAGCTTTCTCCAACACTGACCATTTGACCACATCGTTAACTGCATTTCTGAATGGTGGCATGAACAAGGACCTTAGCAAGGCCCCTCCTCATTGTACTGGGGAAGTGGGGACCCTGATTTCATACAGTCAGGCAAGGCTGTGACTGAAACTCAAACATCATGACATCCTATTCAGCGGGGTTCCACTCTAGAACCCCCTTGCTGCCCTGGTGGGTCCTTCTCATTCTGGGTGGAGTCAGAAGAAATGGCCGAGGGTGAGATCAAGGAGGTGGGCAGTGGGGGGTGGGAGCAAAATGCCAACAGCATTGCCTCCCCACGGCTGAACTCAACGAACATCAATTCAGCTTAACCAACATTTACTAAGCACCTACTGTGTGCTAGATCTGTGTGAACAGAAGCCTCAATAAGATGTGGTCCTAGCCCTTGAAAAATTCACATGGCTGTTGGGGAAACCACTATCCCAGTGTTATCTCAAAGACGCTCTTGTCTTTGACATCTTTGCATCTGCTAGGA
Organism: Physeter macrocephalus; assembly: GCF_002837175.3. Taxonomy (NCBI): domain Eukaryota; kingdom Metazoa; phylum Chordata; class Mammalia; order Artiodactyla; family Physeteridae; genus Physeter; species Physeter macrocephalus. The sequence goes on along the minus strand of NC_041232.1, from coordinate 11,469,094 downwards.
ACCTGGCCCCGGTGCCAGGTACACAGCATTCTTCCAACATACATTTGCTGAGGAACATCTCTGTACTAGGGATGTGACCGGTTCCCCTTAGCTCTTTCTTTTTAACCCTGCTCCACCTACAACCTTCCTTCAAATGGGCCGTTTAATGTCCTACGCAATCCCCCAGCCACACCTGTTTGAGAAAGGGGTGGTCAACACACTCACACAGTACCAATCAGAGTTCTGTTGCTGAGGATTTGAATTGGGGCTCTAAAGACTGAGCAATTTTGCTCTGGGGAGAAGTGGCAACCACTGTCAGGGCTCCATCCAGATTGCCTTGGATCCCTTTACCATTTTCATGCATGCTGGCTGCCTCATAGGTGACACAGAGAACCCCAAGAGTCTGGGAATTCCCTTAACTAGTGACTGACAGGTGCAGGGGCGCAAATACTCCAACCCCCTCGCCTCCTATAGGGACAACTCCAAGGTTTGACTACACTGTCTCCAGAGCTGCCCCTGCAGGATTAAGTGAAGATTACTCCCTTGGAACTGTCCTTGGTACCACGTCCCTGCACGGCCTCTTTTCCTTCCCTTGAGATCCCTATTTCCCTCCTTCCCCTCCCAGTTTCCCCTGAGAATGCTTCCTCATAAATCCTTTTCACATGAATCCTCATCTCAGGGTCTGCTTCTGGGAAACAAGCATTGCATGTCCATTCTCTGTTCTGTGAGGAACATCAGGGACCTGTGGAGTCTTCTCTTAACTGCTTCTACCCTTACTGTGGGCAGAAATAATCTCACAAGTCACCCCTAACATCTCAGAGTCCAAATTTAGGGAGGCTGGCCTTTCTTCCCAAAAAACTGGAATTTGGGCATAACAGTAATAACACATATTCAGTTGAAACATCACACCTTCCTCTCTACCACTTCCACGATGAATATCTTTTGGTTCTCCCACTGATACACTCCTCCCTAACAAGCTGGGACCATGCAGACAAGCAGCAGGGCTGTCTGATGAATGGAGAACTTTCAGTGAATACAGAGTCTTCAGAAAAAGATGACTTCTCTCTCTCAAACCAACAGCTGAAAAATTCCTCTCAGGACAAACCAAAGTCCTTTGTGGGTCAGACGATTATACAGAGCAAGTGCATTCCCAATGGTATGAGGGTTCCAAATGCAGCCCTCTAACAGGTTGGTATCAATCAGATCCCAACCAGGAAAATAGACACCACTCTAAGTATTTCAAACAAATGAAACTTAATGCTGGAAATTGGTTGTATGGGGGACAGAAAAGATCAGAAGCCAAAATGGGATGGTAAGACTACCCAGAGATTAGCCACAGCAAAAAGCCACACTTGTCTCTAGGTTTGGATAGCCAGAAGGAGGAAAGGGTATTACCAGATCCCAGGGGCCAGGGTCACAAGGCAAAAGCTGGAGCTGTAGAGGAGATGCAGCCATTGCAAAAGAAGCCTCTCAAGGTAGAGGGAGGTAGAAAAGAAATGCTCCAGGTTCTCCCTCCCTCCTGTCCTCCAATATCCTACGAAGGTCTCCCATTGGCTGCCCTCAGGCAAAAGCCAGGGAGGCTAAAATGCAGCCTAGAAGGCTCCCCTCTCCCCATGATAATAGAACAAGGAACGGAGAGCAGTGGATCTGAGGGCAAACTTGTCAAGGACTACGACACTCTGGCCTCATTCACTCATTCAGTGAACATATCTTAAATATCCGGGGCACAGAGCTAGGTGCCCAGAGACTACAACACTAATAATACTCTCTTTGAGGGAGAGTTATTCACAACTGTATGAATTGTGGGCTGATAGTAAAGATCATATACGACATAACCTGGGGGTAGCAGATTTGGGGTTGCTTCACTGAGATGAAATTCAAGCTTCTTCTTAAAGGATGAGAAGGGCTTTGCCATGTTGCGGGGGGAATCTCTTGTTTTTATCTGCCCAGTATCCAACACCCCTTGGGGAATGACCTTTGGTCCACTCTCAGTCCCTGTGGTTTCCCAAGGGATGAACACATGACCCAAATCTGACCAATCAGTTTATTCCATCTTCCTGGTCATAGTGACTGGATCAAGGATGGGCACATGACAAACTGGTCCAATGAGAGGCAATCCTAGATTCTCTCAGGACCCAGAAATGGAAAGGATCTCCATTTCTGCTGGAGAAATGTTATTACAATGGATAGAGGTACACCTGAATTGCCACTAGCAAGAATGAACATACTGAAGAATGAAGCCAACACAAAGGGAAATAGATCTGAGAGGAAGAGAAAGTCCTGATAGTATTACTTGAGTCCCTGGATCCAGCCATACCTGAGGCCAATAATATTAGATCCTTCAGTTATTTGAACAAAAAGCTTTTTTTTTTTTTTTTGCTTCAACCACTTACAATCCATCAGGGGGAAGACAGGGTAAAAGAGGAAAAATTATAACTTATAATGAAATAATAGTATTTAGTGAATATTTATGATAAGCCAGGTACTACACTGTGTTTACCTAGATTTTTTTCATTGAGTCTACATACCTCTCTATGAAGTAGGTACTATTATTGTCCAGTATTTTATTGATGAGGAAACTAAAGCTCAGAGAGGTCAAGTCACCTGCCTAAAAGGTCACAGAGTTTGGAAATGGCAGAGCCAGAGTTTTTTTTTTTTATAACATCTTTATTGGAGTATAATTGCTTTTCAATGGTGTGTTAGTTTCTGCTGTATAACAAAGTGAATCAGCTATACATAAACATATATCCCCATACCTCTTCTCTCTTGCGTCTCCCTCCCACCCTCGCTATCTCTTGCGTCTCCCTCCCACCCTCCCTATCCCACCCCTCTAGGTGATCACAAAGCACCGAGCTGATTTCCCTGTGCTATGTGGCTGCTTCCCACTTGCTATCTATTTTACATTTGGTGGTGTATATATGTCCATACCACTCTCTCACTTTGTCCCAGCTTACCCTTCCCCCTCCCCGTGTCTTCAAGTCCATTCTCTACATCTGTGTCTTTATTCTTGTCCTGCCCCTAGGTTCTTCAGAACCTTTTTT
>NC_041232.1:11393947-11466028 GCF_002837175.3 Physeter macrocephalus | reverse complement strand
TAGGTTGCTTCCATGTCCTGGCTGTTGTAAATAGAGCTGCAATGAACATTGTGGTACATGACTCTTTTTGAATTATGGTTTTCTCAGGGTATATGCCCAGTAGTGGGATTGCTGGGTTGTATGGTAGTTCTATTTTTAGTTTTTTAAGGAACCTCCATACTGTTCTTCATAGTGGCTGTAACAATTTACATTCCCACCAACAGTGCAAGAGGGTGCAGAGCCAGAATGTGAACCCAAGCAGTGTGACTGCGGATTCTACATACTGGAACCATTTTGCTGAGTGGTCAATTGAGTTACAGGGGGAATGAGAAAAGTACACAGGAAAGGCTTGAACCAAGCTATACATGGCTCTGCCCCGGTTTCATTTTGGAGGACAGCCCCTCCAAGGGCACAGCTGTGGGTCACAGGTCTGCATGGCAAACAGCTCTTCCACCCATCAGCAGGTGTCCTCGTGGGCTCAGGTCACCTGGCCCTGCTGAGAAGATAAATGGAACCCTTGTTGAGGGACATAGAATTTGAAATGCAAAAGGTAGGAGCAGCAGGTTGCTGCCACCCACTGGCCCTCACCTCTCACAGAGCCCCTCCCCATGCGCAGACTTCCCTGGAAGAACTTTTTCCATGATTGTGACTGTCTCCTGGCAGGTACTGCAATTGGACCCCCACTATAGTTCCCCCACTCCACAGAGTAGACTGCAGGGCGTATATTTGCTTTTTATTTTGGAGAAGGTAGATGGGAGTAGATTCTGAAATCCGCCCATTGCCTACTTACCAATTCCCTCATACTCTTAGAATGTGCATGCGTGGGTGCACACACACACACACACACATACACGCACACACAGCTCTCTGTTGATGCAAATTATGCCCTTCCTTCAAAGCTTCCTGAAATGTCACCTCTTGTGGTAAGCCTTCCTTGAACACCCAAACTGGATCCACCCCTCTTGTCTCAGAACTCCAAGAATCAGAGTCACTTAGAGGAAACCAAGTTCAAAGAGATTAAATGACCCAAGTCTACATGGCATACCTGTCAAAGCCACAACTGGATTTCAAGTTTCCTCATGCCTCTCTCCAGACCAGTTCTCTTCCATGAGATCAAGAGTTCTAATTATCTCTATCCCATTGCTGAACACTTTCTAAACTGGTGGATAGCATTCATCATATCAGTGTTGACTGACTGGTAATAGCTGTCTGGAACCCTGTGTTGAGAAGGATGCAGAAGGTCATTGTGTTGTGCTCAGTGCTAAGATGGATGACCAATGTCTGCCACAGACGTAGACTGGAGAGTGATGTCACATATGCCATGTATCTGCCACCGTGTTTTACCTTTCAGAATGTCCCAGGAAGAATTAGCTGCTCCGTGACCTGGATTCCCATACCAATTTAAACGTATTTGAGAACGTTTCACATTGTGCTGTAACCATATGTTTGCATGTCTCTCCCATTAGATAGTGAGTGGCTTGAGGACACAAACCACTTGCGCATCCCTTCAGTCAGTGCCTTGAGGGAACCAAAGCAGATTCTCAGTAACTGTCTGAATGTTGCATCATTCAGATTTGTTAATTATAATTTCACAAGTTTATGTCTTCTTTAAACAACTTTCATGAGAGCCGGCATCATATCACATTGTGCCTAGCATAATGCTGAATGTGTATTTAACTTAATTTATTTGCTATTGGTTGTAGAGTGCTTACTATATGCCAGGTGCATGATATGGGCTTATCATATATTGCTGCATTTATCTCTCTTCTATACTCTACACGTTAGCTATTAACCCTACTTTACAAATGAGGGCACTGAGATTCAGAGAGTCTATTCAACTTGCCCAGGGTCACACAGCTAGTAAGCAGCAGAGCTGGGATTTAAATCTGGGTCTCTGTGACAGCAATTCTGGCTGACTGATCACCATTATAATAAAGAGTAGTGGTCAGTGAGGAGGAAATGAAAATACTTACACTTAAAATCTAGGAACTGATGTGGGGCTTGAGGTGCCATGTTTCATCTTATTAAATGTGGCGTTTCAGCTCAGAGCCTCTTTGGGGTGGTTGCCAGAGTCTGAGCCAGGCTGCAGTGGCCACTGTGCAGTGAACATCCACGCTGCCTGGACTCAGACTGCCTGGTCCAGCCCAGTGTGACTCAGCACCTGGAAACTTGTGCTTCTTTAAATAGATCCTGCTCTCAGCTAGGTCTCAGCGGTGATCAGTGACTTACCCGTCATCAGAGGGAGGTATCCTGGGGCTTGCTGAGCTGCTGTGCAGGAGTGGAGCCGAGGGACATACGGGGCACAGGAAGAAGGCTGTTGGTGGCTGTAACCCTGTCAGAGAATTAAGAGAATGGCTGAGTGAGACACTACCCAGAAGCAGGGGGTTTGTCCACACCCATCACCCAAAGTGGCCTTTGGGAGTTTAGTGCCACGCTCCTCCTTTCCCCCAAAGCCCCTGCAGCTTTGTGGAGGAACCACAAACAAGGTGGGCCAGGGTCAGGAGATCTATGTTCCAATCCCAGCTTTGCCACCAAAGAGGTACATGATCTTGGGCAAGTCCTTCACTTTCCTATCCTCTCATCCATCAAGTGACACTCTAATTACAAGTGCACAACAGGAGGCAGATGACAGCCTGATTGTTCTCAACGGAGGATCAGCCGAATGACTTACGGTCCATCTATACCCTGCAACAAATGCTACTCAGATGGGAAAGGCAATTGACATGTGCTGAAATGAAACCATCCCTGAGTAGGTGTGAGACAATGAGCTGCCACCTGAGTGTTTTAAGTGATGTCCTATATAGTCATGTACAGCAGAGTATTCGTAGAACGTCTCTGAAAGGATACATGCACACACATTCTGGTGGGTCACATGAGCACTAGTTTGGAGGTGAGCAGAACTGGGTTGAAAGCCCAACTTGATCATGTAGCTGGGTAGTCAGCTGAACTTCCCAATGCCTCATGCCTTAGCAGATATAAGGGATATAAGGGACCAGAGCAGCTGCCACAGGAGAAATGACAATAGCAAGGATGGTGGCAACAACCACTGTCTGTAACCCCATGAGACTAGCACGAGCTGTTGCTAAGCTCGCTCTGGCCAGAAAGCAAGACAGGTACATGGTTCATGAAAGTCGTCACATAAGCTGGATTTAATACACCTTCCATCCCAGTGAGAGCCCAGGTTCACGACCTTAATATTCACACTATGATGTCAACCTGCCCCCTGTTCATCTAGTGTATAAAGCACACAGATCCACTCCCGACCACCCATCTCGGAGAATGAATTAGGTCTTCTGGGCTTGGGAAGCATACAATCCCACTCTACTCCACTCCCACTGAATGTCCTGCTAAGGACCAACAGAGCTCTCTGGATATTCTCAGCCCTTTTCTCCAGAAGGCTGCTTACTTGGATCTTGTTACTTCAGCCTCTTGCAGAATTGTCCATCAGGAGTGGCACTTAAATGGGAGATTCTGGGCTTTTTATCAAAGAACACGATAAATAACCATAACCATGCCAAATCCTGCCGGGTTTTATTTGGGACATTGAACCATGGTATTTCGTGCCCCCTATTTAAATTCATCTTATTCCATTCATTTGTTTATTCCGCAAATACGTAGTGAAGGAATCAATAAGAAAAAGACAATCTAATAGAAAAATGGTTAAAAGGTAATGAATAGGCAGTTCATAGAAAAGAAAACACAACTGACTTTAAAGCATTTGAAAAGATCAACTGTACTCAAAAAAAAGAGAGAAATGCAAATTAAAGCTACACTGAGATACCATTTTCCCCATCAGATTGGCAAAAATTCAAAAGGTTAATAACACACTTTGCTGGTGAGGCTGGGAGGAAATAGGTATTCTCAAGCACTGCTGGTAGGAGTGTTGCTATGGTGTGCTATAATTTGATAATATCTATCAAAATTATGAATGCAGATATTCTTTGACACAGCAATTTCCCTTCTGGGAATTTATCCTGCAGAGATATTTGGACTTGTACGAAATAATGTATGTACAAGGTTATTCACGGCAGAATTGTAAAGGCAAAATATTGGGAAAAATCTAGATGCTTTTAAGCAGACTAGTTGAATAAATAAGAATATATCCAAACAATGACATTCTATATAATTTTTTCAAAGAATGAGCTCTCTCTCTATTCATTGAATATAGAAAGATTTCCATGATACATTGGCAAATAATAAGACACAGAGTAATATGGATATGGCTTTCCCACAATAACACTGCCTAACAAACCACCCCAAAACTTAAAAGAGTAATCATTCATTCTCATGCTCATGGATCCAAGAGTTGGTTGGGGTTCTGCCAATCTTGGCTGGGCTCAGCAGGGTGGCTCTGCTTAGAGCTGCCCTTCATGTTCTGTTTGAATCTGTTCCACATTCCTCATTCAAGGGCTGGGTGAAGGGGCAATAGTTAACCATGGCATGATCCTCTCTTGGCGGATCATGGAACACAAGAGAGCAAGACCAGCTGCATAAAAGCATTTCAAGACTCTCACCTCTTGTCAGCTCACATCCCATTGGCCAAAACAAGTCACATGGCCAAGTCCAAAGTCAAGAGGTGAAGGAAACCCAACATGAGACCACAGCAAGGATGTGGATGTACGATACCACCAGAGGGGAGTGAAGAATGGGATCAGTAACTGAACCTAACACACATTCAACACTCATTCAATTTTACTTATCTCTTTGCATAAAGATGTCTGAACTTCCTGCCTCCCTTGTATAAGGACCCTTGTAATTACATTGCTCCCCCTAACCCCAGAAAATCCAGGATAATCTTCCCACCTCAAAATCCTTAATTTAATTGCATCTGCTAATTCCCTTTTGCCACATAAGGTAATATATTTACAGATTCTGGGAATTAGGACATGGACATCTTAAGATGGCCATTATTCAGCCAACCATAGCTGAGATTCAAACCCAAGCTTCTCTAACCCCTAATCATGTGCTCTTTTCACTGTTCTTTGCTGCTTCCACAAAATCTGTGAAATCATTAATCCTAGGGTTTCCATGGGTCTACGAAGAGAGCGAAGCATATTTCTCTGAGATTGGACAAGTCACAGGAATACTACATGCTCTACCAAAGAGAAATGTCCCCCATTTCTAATTGGAGCTGGCACGGCTATTCATAAGGTAGGGCACCAAAGGGTGTTCCTCACCACCCCTGCTGTTAGCCAGGTGAGGCTTCAAGAAGTGGCCAATGTGGCTTTTCAGCATTATTCATTTGTTTCCTTGTTTGCTATCTCTTCCACTAGAATGTCAGCCCCAGAAGAGTGGGGACATATCCATCACACTCACCATAGTGTTCCCAGAGCCCAAAAGAGCCCAGCACAGAGCTGGCATTCCATTGATAAATACAAACCCCAAAGTTGCCCTGATCCAATGGATAGGATTTCACTTGGGTATAAAATTTAAAGATGGGGGAGGGAATCCAGTAATCCCAGAATCCTGCCCAGAATCCCTTACCTTTGGGAGGTGTTGATGTGAAAGCTGAGGTCCCTGGGTCAGGACTATAATGAGGGGGAAACATGAGCAAGATTTGCCTAGCTGTGCCCTTCTGAGAACAGAGATTACATCTCTTGAACATTCTACGTGAAGCATTCTGAATCGATCATGCTTAGGCATCAGTAACAATCCACCTATGAAAAATTCTCCCACAAGGGCACAAAGATAGATGTACAAGGATATTCACTGTACTGTTTGTAACAGCAAAAAACTGGACACAGCCCAAATGTCCATCAATAAGGGTTTGGGGAAATAAATGATCATACAGTCACAATGATGGAATGCCATGCAGCTATTAAAAGAATGGGATAGAAGGGGAAAGATGTCCAAGATATATTGCCAAGTAAAAACAGTAAGTTGCAGGAAATACAAAGAATGGTCCTATATTAAAAAAATTATATATATCAAAACTCATCATTCTTGATGTTAAAAAAAAACTCATCAAACTGTATACTTCACTGTGCATTTTACTGTATGTAAATTATAACTCAATAAAAGAAAAACAATATATGTATGCCTTCTAGCTCTGTGATTTTAAGAAGCAATTTTTCACATTGTTTTTGAAATTAAGACTTGCCTTTTCATGTAATGCAGCATTTTATGTTTTGTTGAAAGGCTGATAAGTCAAAAGAGTAGCTTACCAATGATGGTGATTTAGAATAGAAGAAATACAAAGGAAATACATTAGCATATACATAGAAAGTAAACAAGAGATAAGCATATGCGTAGAAAAGCTAAAAATATAGACATTTTGAAATTAGGAGTGAAATAATGGCGAGCAGAAGGTGTAGGAACTAAGTAATATATTTCTATAATTGAATTTTTTACTAGGGAGATACATTAGTAATGAGAAACAAAGGGTAAGGAAAAACTCTTTCTGTGACCTTTTGTGGGGAAGAGTGAAAACCCACTTTGTATTCAGGAAAATCAGGGGCGTCAAAGGGCATTTGACAATTTAACAGGCCAAAAGAATTGAACCTCATTTGTGTTTTTAAAACAGAAAGAAATTTGTTGTTGTTTTCTGATTACAAAATATTTGAGACTTCCCTGGTGACGCAGTGGTTAAGAATCGCCTGCCAATGCAGAGGACATGGGTTCGAACCCTGGTCCGGGAAGATCCCACATGCCGCGGAACAACTAAGCCCATGTGCCACAACTACCGAGCCTGCGCTCTAGAGCCCGCGAGCCACAACTGCTGAAGCCCGCACGACCTACAGCCCGTGCTCCGCAACAAGAGAAGCCACAGCAATGAGAAGCTGGCGCACTGCAATGAAGAGTAGCCCCCGCTCGCTGCAACTAGAAAAAACCTGCACGCAGCAACGAAAACCCAACACAGCCAAAAAAAAAAAAATTAATATGTGTTCATTGTATAATTAAACACCTAAACAACACAAAAAGTTGGCATTGAAAATTACCCACAATCCCACACTCTACCCCCAAAAGAGCGAATCTCAAAATTGGGGTGCATACCCTCACTTACAAAAGCAGCTCCAATCTTTATGTACTATTTTAAAACCCAATTTTGTCCCTCTTAATATGTAAAGAATATCTTTGTATGTCATAATACAATATACATCATCATTTTAATGACCGCCCAATATATTACATCACATTTTTTACACTGTAATTGGCATAACAGAGACCCTACTGTTGCACATTTACATAGTTTCCAATTTTTTGCCAATGTAAATAATGGTGCAAAGAAAATTCTCATACATATAGTTTTAGGCATTTATCTGATTATTTACTGAGGGTAAATTCCTAGAAGTTTAATTTGCTGAGTGAAGAAGCCTTACACATTCTGAAGGCTTCTGATCCTTGTGACCACATTTTCTCTCCATTAACAGGAGTCATCATTAGCATTATCAGTTATTGAGCATGGACTTCAAGCAAAGTCTTTCACTCCTTCTGAACAATCCTAAGAGGCTGGTGTTTTTATTATCTCTCATTCTACAGATGGGGAAACTGAGGCTTGAGAGGTATATAACCTCTCAACATCACACAACTAAAAACTGGCAGAGCCAGAAATAAAACCCAGATCTGTCTCCAAAGGTCAAGCTCACAGTCACAGCACTTTGCTGCCTGCTATTAATATGGTTTCCAGAATAGTCCTATCATTTCATCATCCACCCAACAGTGCATGAGAAAGCCCACGTCCTCACTTATTTCCCCTTTTGCCCAAACTGAGTATTCTCATTTGAATCATGTAGGGAGTATGCAGTTGCAAGCAACAGAAAATGCAACTCAAACTGGCTTAAATAATAAAGTGATTCATTGGCTCAAATAACCGTAAGTCCTACCGAAGGCTAAGTGTCAAGGACAGCTTCATTCGGCAGCACGATGGTGAGACCAAGGTTCAGGTTTTGTTCCTTCTCCCTGTCTCCTATGGTGCTGGCTTCACCCTCCACTGACTCTCCTTCATGGTCTCAAGATAGCCCTGACAACTCTCAAGGCTGTGTGCTTTATTCCCCAAGTCTGGACAGGAAAGAGAAGGTTGACTTTGGAAGTCCTCTCAGAAGAGTGGGAAAGATTTCCCAGATCCTTTAGCTTCTCAGTGGCCTGAATTGCCCCAGATGCTCATCTTGATGAGTTTAGGCCTGAGCTACATATTTCCATTCCTAGATCCCAGAGTGGGGGTTGATTTAGCTTCCTCTAAGGGCTAAAGAGAAAAGGTGTGGAATGAAAGTCAAGACACGTGTCAAGAGAAGGAAGGTTGGATTTGGGGGATGGTAGCATACACTCTTGTGCCCCACCCATCTCCTCTTGGGTCTTAGCATTGTCGTGCACCCTACATGCCACTCTATCCTTGCTCATGACAGGGAGGAGTTTCAGGGAATTAACATCCCCAGGGAGCAGCCTGCAACCAATAATGATAGAGAAGGTGTATAAATACCCCAGCTCCCTCACCCCTTAGGTGGGTCATCATGTTCTACAGTAGCTCCCAGAGTTCTTCAATGGGATTAAGCTCCAGTTGCCCACAGTAATAACTGACTGGTGACTCAGTCTTTTTTGATCCCTTCTCTTCCGTTCTCATATCCCCACTGACCTCCCAATGTTTCCTGGGACCGCCTCTCAAATAAACCACTTACGCCTGACCCCCTCACTTGGGGTCTGTGTCTGGGGAACCCAAACTAAGACAGTTAATGCAACTGCAAAGTCCACTACATTAATGTTTTTGGTCTTTGTCTAATTTAAGCACATTCTACAATGATAAAAGTGCCGTGTTACTATGGAAGATAGATGTTCATGTGGCAGCTCTCCACGCTGATGAAAGAACAATATCTACCCCCCTAAGCTACCTCCTTCATCTTCAGTGTGAAGGAGAAAGGAGGCCCCCTTCCTTCAGAAACCACTTTGCATGCACAACTACCTCAACAGTGACCAGACAAGAATGCATTATTAAGCACCCCATCGCGAGGCTGTCACGCAGATATAGACATCTGGACTCCTTGGTGAGATTCCTTTAGGAAAAAGAGAGAGAACTCTAAACACTGACTCAGCCCATGGTAGATTGAGATTTTTAATATATCTCTTTCTGGGAGTGTTTGCTATAAACAAACTATAAGTCTGGTGGAGAGGTAAGAAGGAAGCCCTTCCTCAAAAGATGCCACACATTAATTTTTAAGTTCACTCCCAAAAGATGTCCCCTTTTGCGCCTGTTAATGTGATTTGTATGACAATAATTTATTTATAATTAATTGCCATCTAGCTTTGCATGGCTGGATGTAGCATTGGCAAGTGGCTGACTTCTATCTGAAAAAGATGTGTGAGCAGCTTTCTTTCAGGGACGAGCCATAAACTAAGCAGATTTCTAGCTCAGAAATGGTCCTTTTTTTTTTTTTTTAGAAATGGTCCTTTTTGAAGAGAAAAACCTCTAGACTCTTTAAAATGGGGCCCAATTCTCTGAGTCTGAGAGTAGGAAAGGAAGTCAAAGATGATTGAATTCAACTGCCTCCTTTTACAGATGAGAGAACTGAAGGCCAGGAAAGAAAAATCTCTAAGTTTACTAAGTGAGGTAGTACAGAGCCAAAGCGTCCTAACTCCCAGCTCAGTGTTTGTCCCACTAAACCCTAGGCCCACACCCAAAGCACTGATGAAACAGACAAAACATAAGGCAGGGTTGCAGGCTGTTCGACCAAATGGCAGGAATAATGCCCTCTCTCTCTCTCTCTCTCTCTCACAGAGGAGACTAATTCTGGTGTGAACTGGAATTCTTGAGATAACACACAGAAGGTTACTTACACCAAGAGTAGCAAATGTAAATGCCTTGAAGCTCCACCTAGGCAATGGGCGAAGGAGGTGGGAGGTGAACCTCAGGGAGTAGAGAGGCCTGGCAAACATGCGAGCCCTTGCCCATCTCAACCATCCCAGCACTGACAGACCACCTAAATTTTTTAAGAGAGACCACAAGTCCAAAGTGTGATATGAAAAAGTGTTACGTAATATCTTCCAGCTTTTAAATCTTGGTAACTGACATAATTTTTTAAATAAAAGATTTAAGCTCCATACCAGCCAAACAGAACACATCATCTCCCAAAATATCAGTTTGTAACTACTGGCACAGGGTAATACCACCTGGTGGCAGATCTGGTCATTTCTTCATTCAAACATGCATTCACATGTTCGGGTTCAATAGCAGTGATTCTTAAGTCTTTCTACACTTTAGAATCACCTCGGAAGCTTAAAAATCGCAGGTCTTACATTATGCCAATCACACCAGAATGTTCAGGAGTGAGAGCCAGGCATCAGGATGTTTTAAATACACCTGGGTGATTCCAGTGTGCAGGCAAGTTCGGGAATAGCTGCTCTACAATGAGCCAGGCTGTGGGTTAGCTACTAGGGACACAAGGATGACCAGGACATATTCCCTGTCCTCACAGGGCTTATAGCTCAGTGAGGGATTCAAACAGATAACCAGATGTGGCCACAGCTGCCAGCTATCCACCAAACCTGTTCCCCTCCCCACCATCTTCCAGGGCGCACGCTGGACTAAATTTCCCAGCATCCTTCACAGGTAGATGGAGCCACGAATCTGAATTCTGGCCAATAGAATGTGAGCAGAAGCCACCTGTGTCACTTCCAGGGGTGACCCATGAAACACACCAGGTCTGAGCTTCTATGTTCCTTGATCCCTGTTGCCACGCGTTGAGGATGGCAGAGCCACTGTCAGCCCAGGTGAATGGGTCTGTGACTAACTGTGAGGACCACTTATTGACCTAGACCAGTCACCTCTGAACTACTGTTAAGATCTGGTTACAACAGCCCAACAAATACAGCAAGCAATTATAATAAAGACTATGACAGCAATAGCATCAGATGCTGTGGGAGCACAAATCCAGATAAGGGGGGGAGATCAGGGAGGGCCTCCTGCTTATTCACACACTCACTCATTCAACAACTATTTCCGGAGCACTTACCTTGCACCAGGCACTGTTCTAGATACAATGAATGAAATCAGTAAGCAATTAATGAAATCACTAAAGAAGTTATCGTCATACAAATCCCTTTTAAAAGTTGCAAGGGGGACTTCCCTGGTGGCCCTGTGGTTAAGAATCCACCTGCCAATGCAAGGGACATGGTTTCGAACCCTGGTCCGGGAAGATCCCACATGCTGCGGAACAACTAAGCCCATGCGTCACAACTACTGAGCCCGTGCGCCACAACTACTGAAGCCCACACGCTGCAACTACTGAAGCCCATGCACTCTAGGGCCCACACACCGCAACTACTGAGCCCGTATGCTGCAGCTACTGAAGCCCACGTGCCTAGAGCCCATGCTCTGCAAGAAGAGAAGCCACTGCAATGAGAAGCCCGTGCACCACAACGAAGAGTAGCCCCACTCACTGCAACTAGAGAAACCCGCGCGCAGCGACAAAGACCCAACACAGCCAAACATAAATAAATAAATAAGAATTTAAAAGTTGCGAGGGATACAGCAGTGAAGGAAAGACTCAAAAATCCCTGTCCTCATGGAGTTTAGGCTCTTCAAAGTATAAGGTGGCATTTAAATTCAGACCTAAGGATGAATAAGGCAGGCAGAAATTTGGGGAGGGGGCACAGATATCGGTGCTCCTAGAAAGGGGAAAAACGTGTCATGCAACAGCCATGAGGGTGGGAGAAGGTGGCACTTTGGGGGAGTTTCCAGTAATTGGGGGTGGCTGAGCACAGAGCGGGAGGCTGGGGGTGATGAGTGGTAAGACAGAGACAGAGGGAGACAGACCGAGAGAAATCCAGAGAGACAGAAAAAGAAACTGGCAGAAATAGAGAGATGGAGACAGAGCAAGGCAGAGAAACTCTCAGAGACAGAAACAGACAAAGACAGAGGCAGAGAAACAGCAGACCAGAGAGATCTGACAGGGACAATGTGACAGGCATTACAGGGCCACCTCCTCCTGATCCCACACCCTCGCAGGCCTTATTTTTACATGGGAAACAGATGTCCAATTTACTTAAGCTTGCCTTCCTTTGTTGAGAAGGTAAATATTTGATCTCCCACAACTCCCAGAGATTTCTCCTCTATGAAAAGAGCACCTTTAATAGCCTGAGAGCAAGCCCCTGCTTGGCTGGGGCAGAGCCAGCGGTGAGGTTTGTAATTCACAGCCTGGGGCTTGGGTTGAGGGATAGAGGGCAGGAGTGCGTGTCAGGAGACTTGAGTTCTAGACCCTCTCTGACTCTGGGCAGCTGTGGGGTCTGCGCCTCAGTTTCTTCATTTGAAAAATGAGTGAGTACTTTCCTACTCTGACGTTTTGTGGCAGCACTTACTGAGGTTTGTGATCCTATATTTAACTGTGAGATTGTTTAATGGATGTTTTTCACAGGAGAGCTTGAGAGCAGTCTTATTCACAGATGAACACATAGTAGGTGTTCAAGAGCACTGACTTGTTAAAGGAAGGAAGGAGGAGGGGGGAAGAGGGATAGAAGGATGGAACGAAGAATGTAGGGAGAGAGGGAGGGAGGGAGGAAAGAAGGGAGGGAGGGAAGAAAGAAGGGAGGGAGGGAGGAAGGGAGGGAGGAAGAAAGGAAAAGATGTTAAAGACATAACGAGTACTATGGCAAGGAAACAAGCAAGAAGAGGATACAAGGGGACTGAACCTCACCTGGGTTAAATCTTTAGGAAGAGAAAGCCAGCAGGATGGGTCTAAAATACCCTTACTGCATTCCCCAGGGAAGCTCATAAATTTTGTGCCCCTTGTAGAGGCACCCACAGTTCCACAACCACAAACAGAGGAAGGAGAGACTGGTACATAGAGGTGGCCACCCCCCGGGAAACCACAAAGTTTGGTGGCCACCCCCACCCCCCCACCCCTGCCCCACAGTGCAGGCTAAGTGACAGCGATGTGCTGGAGGAGAACGGTGTGAGCAGCCTGGCTCCTAGACATTCTGGAACCAGCCCAAGCTTCCCCAGGGCTTGATGATGGTTCCGAAAAATCCCCAAGACGTTCGCTCCTCTCCCTCATCCTTCTTAGGGCGGAAGTCTGGGATTTGCTCCTTTCTAGCTAAAACCGAATACTTCTAGACAGTGGGAGGACTTTGGATTTTCAAAGGATTAAAGAGGAGGTGAATTGGTAATGGGAACAAATGAGGAAGTGACAGCACATCTGGGAAAACAAACAGTTGGGAGATCAAATTCATAAAGACTGGGATGGCTCCGTGAGCCCATTTCAATAAAGCAAATGTGAATAAATGAATAAACAGGGAGAAAAGAAGCTCCTCCTTATAGGAGAATGCAACAATGAAATGTAAAAGGAATGATGGAGTTAGAAAACCTTCAGTGGATGCTAAAACTAAGAGGTAAACATTGATGACTAGCAAGAGACTTACATAGCCTCCAAGTATCTCCCCACAATTGACTTATTAATTGATTATAAAGGGGAACATAGTAACCTTACAGTGGAGAAACCTGTTGACCATGTTAACCAAGTGATCAAGGTGACCCTCACCAGGAGCAGGACAAGCCGACAGCACGCACCTCCTGATACGATGCACTGAGAATTCAGCACCACATCTGCATTATTCCTGCTGAGAGTACACAGACTGACTCTTGACAACAGTGAAGCATCAGGGAAGCCCAGATTGAGGGACAGTCTACAAAATAACAGACTTGAATGCTCTGAAGGTGTCAAGGTCAAGAAACAGAGGAGGGCTGAGGAGTTACTCCAGAATAGGGAAGGCTGAAAAGACATGAAAACTCAATGTAATGCAGAATCCTAGATTGGATTCTGGACAGAGAATGAAAAGATATTACTGAGACAGTTGACAAAATTTGAAAATGGATTGTGGATTAGATAATAATGTTATAGAGATGTTAAATTTCCTGCTTTTGAAAACTGAATTGTGGTTATGTAAGAAAACACCCTTTTTCCTGGGATACACACTGAGGTATTTATTGGTTTAAAAAAAAACTAGAAGAATCTGAACATTAAAGCAGAGGGTAAGGACTGGTTTTAGGGGTCAGGGGGGAACTTCAAATCCCAGCTCTATTATACCCTGGCTATGTGATCTTGGGCAAGCCCCCTGACTCTCTGAGCCTCAGTTTCCTCATTTCTAAAATGAGAATACCGATGGTGCCTGGCTTCATGGGATTTTTGTGCAAATTTGATGAGGTAACCCACTGCAAGGCCTGAGCACAGTCTCTGGTGCATAAGGATATTAGAGGCAGCTCTAAAGCTAAACGTCTCAGAGTTGGATGAGATCCTCAGTGTTTCAGTCTAACTTCCAAATGTGGGTCTCACTGGGAAATGCCCTCCAAGCAAAGAAGCACGATTCTAAATACGACTGAGAAAGACAGAGATGTTAGTGCCCTAGTGTAATCCTTTTGTTTTACAAATGAGGAAACTGAAGCTTAGAACTGTCAAGATCAAGTGGCTTTGCCAAGTTCAGTCTGAGTCACTAAAAATTTAATTAACACATACTATGTGCAAGGCCAGTGCTAGCCACTGTGGGAGTTTCAAAGATAATCAGGCTCAAAGACTGAGTGTGAAAGCTTGTGTGTGCCATTATTAGAAAGTGCTGACGAAGGCAAACCAGAAGGAAATCTCACTCACATCTCCCCATGAAATCTCACCAGTCCCCAGACCTGCATCTTTATCCTGGATCTTCCGGGTGAGCCCTGAATGTAATCGCAAGGGGGAGGCAGAGGGAGATTTGACTCCAGAAGAGGAAGTAGGAGAGGAAATGACAAAAGCAAGAGGTTGCAAAGATACGACTACTGGCTGTGGGCTCTGAGAATATGGGTAGAAGCTGGAAAAGACAGGAAATGAATTCTCCCCTAGAGCTTCCTGCCAACACCTGATTTTAGCCCCATGAGACCCATTTTGGACTTCTGGCCTGCATGACTCTAAGATAATAAATCTGCATTGTTTCAAGCAGCTAAATTTGTGATAATTTGTTACAGCAGCCATAAGAAACTAATATGCATGCATTGTGCCACCCCACAGCTCCCTTGTTCCTCACAGCACTGTGATGTCAGGAGCGGTATTTACCCAACAAAGAACCCAACTTCCTCCTTCAGACCTGGAGGGATAATGACATCCTCCCCCCACACACACTGATAATAACCCCCAGGATACAGCACTATTTCCTATTGATTTCTCCAACTCTGCTCACAGTTTTGGAAATAGCCCTAAATTAAAATAGCTTCTTGAGTAACCCAGTCTGAGAATGCCAACTGTTTCTTGCTGGGACCCTGACTGTTACAGATTCTGAAGAAGTCCAAAGGTTCATCCCTAGACTTCTGCACATTCTAGAACATTCTCACCCCTAGATTTCCACACATCCCAGAGGCTAATTTCCTCACAGTCCTCTCAGCATCCTGGCTCCTGGTGCTGTAGATGCTTCCTTGAATACATGAACTTTATAGACTTTTTATATTGGTATCCTTGTCACCTCTTCAAATCCTCAAAAGAATATACCCACAGCAAGAATTTCTTAACAATGTAATCTTTAACTGAATATTCCACAGGGGGCACAAAGAAGAGGTGTACATCACAGCAACATGAACAGTGGTTGGTGGTCACTGTAGACATCACCACTCCCAAAATGTAACAGAGAAGAACAAACCTGACTCCATGTTGCATCTATTCTTTAGCTCTAACTTTTGTGCTCCACTGCCTGTGCTTAATTGTGCTGGCTCTGCACCTTTGTCTCCTCAATCAGTAAAAGAATGTTACCTGTAGCCTGAAATATACATAATAGCCCTTTCTCAAGGCTCTGCCTCCTAGGCTTGACCTTTAAAGGCATAACACCCTTCCATTCATATAGATTTTGAAAGTTGCATAACAGAAAATAACATTTGCCCTGTTGAAAGTTTATAGAAACATTGTGACCAAACCTATGTGGAGAGCTACAGGAACAAAGGATTATCACATCCCCTCTGGGGTCTGGCTGGCAGCAAGAAGTCTGCACCAGCCACACCCCCTCCCCTTTTAGTATAAAAGAATCCTAAATTGGGTAAGATGGTTCTTTGGGACACTAGTCCTCCATCTTCTCAGTCTGCTGGCTTTGCAAATAAAGTCTCTATTCCTTGCCCCAATACCTCATCTCTCAGTTTATTGGCCTGTCTTGTGGCTAGCAGTATGAGCTTAGATTTGGTAACAAAAAGATTTACTGGGCTCTCACTTGGGTCTTCAAGTGCCCCATGCCTCTGTCCGACTTGCTGAGGCACCTCTTCTCCTCCTCCTGTCTCTTTCCTCCTACATCCTCCTTAAAGCTTTGGAGTAAGTCCTAGGACATGTGGACAGAAAGCTCATCCTCTCCCCCAAACAACTCATCCAAGCAAAAGTAGCATGAGTTTGGAGGTTGAGAAGCAAAACAAAATGAGAGAAAATGAGGAGAGAGAGATTAAGAAGCAAGGAACTTTAGCAACATGGCAGCAGGTGGGAGCCCAGGAAGAAAGACAACTGATGAGAAAGTCCATGTAGTGGGAGAGGCTAAGGAAATGCACAATGTTGAACATTTTATTTCAACCTGTTTTCTATTCTGTCTTGAGCTGTAGTCCAGCTCAGCCACCCTCAAAACTTCAGTAAAAAGTCTGTTACACACAACTCACCTATTTTGGTAATTCTTTGAGGCATAGAGGAGAGGGAGTGTGTTCAAAGCACAGCAAAGAGAAGACAACAGCTTCAGGTGGCAAGACACATGGCACAGGAAGCCACTTAGAATTCCAAACAAGAAGTGATCAAGAGTACAAAAGCCCTCTGAGAATTCTCAGATATACCCAAGAAGGCATTGGACTTCCCACAATACATGGGATGGGAGCTTGGACTGTTTTCATTTTGATTTTAAAGGGACAAGTAGCCCCAAAAGTGTGGAGGAACAAGAGACATCCAAATGGTACATGCAGGTGGCACTTTCAGACTTTGAACTTGAGCATTAATGGTCAAGGCCTCAAAATCATAATGCAAAGCAGAGATGTGTCTGAATCTCTGCCAAACTGGGGTGTTAATTACATGTCTGTGAGACAGAATCAGTGAGAAGACTAAAATTAGCCAACAATCTGATATGTTGACACCTGGCATCAGTAACTGAAGCTTCTATGAAAGACGTATTTATGAGACGAGCTTATGTTTCATGATGACATGCAGACTTTCAGGAGCCCCAAGCAATTCTGAAAGTTCAGCATTTTCTCTGTATCCACCTGTCTATGCATGGTGGTAAGAAAAGCTGCTGGCTTGCCCCCTCCTTGAGGTGGAAAAGGGAAGAAAAAGAGAGGGGCAAAGACATTAGATTAAACCCCAAGTCTTAGTCACTGGAATGTGTTTTTCTGGAGACATTAATATGTATACCCAGAACCAATGCTTTTCAGAAAAGTAAAGCAAAATAAGGCTCTGTGGCTAACTATAGAATTAATTGTGCTTAAACTGCTGAAACTCTTGCCTAGGGTCTCCGAGCTGGGGAAACCATTCTTATTTTATGCCAGAAACTGAACCAAAGGTTTAACTAAAATTATCTCATTTAATCCTCACAAATGTATTACATCATAGGTACTATTATTATTACCATTTTACAGATAGGGAAACCAAGGCTCAGAGAAGTGAAGTTACTTAGCTGGTGTCTCAGTCAGGATTTTAAGTATTTACAACAGAGAGAATTTAACGCAGGAAATTGGTTACATGAGTGAAGAGGGAGCAAGGATGGTGAGGCCATCCAGAGATTAGCTGTAGCAGAAAGATGCTCTACCCCTAGGCTGGAGGGATGGAGGGAGGAGGTCGCATTCCCAGGCCCCTGGGAATAGGTTCACCTGGCAGAAGCTGGAATCTTGAAGGAAGCAGAGAAGGAAGGGGAGAAACACCCTGGTTTCTCCCCTCCTCCCACATTTTAGTGTAATACCAATGCCTCCCCTTGGCCAGACCCAGCAGGAAGCCAGCTAACAAGGAAGTCTGGGAAATGTAGCCCATAGGGATGAGCTCCCAGGACCAGGAGCGCTAGTAAGTGCCTTAGCCACAATTTGACCCAGGTCTGCACCATCCCAGTAAATCACAGCTCCTTTCATGGAAGAACACAGCAGCCAACTTTAAATTTAAGGGTAGCACCTTAGTCCCATATGGAAACAGGGGAGGCTCAGATGACCCTCCTAGATTCTGGGCAATGCTCCCTATAGATGCAAGGGAGTCACTCAGTGTCATGCGTTCCAACCCCGTCTCAGAGGACAGCTCCTTGTGTGACTTTAAACAAATATTTTCACCTCTCTGAGCCTCAGTTTCCTCCTCTGGAAAATGAGTAATAGAAATACACAACCTCACAAAGTTGATTTAAAATTTACAGAGCACCTGGCTCACAGCAAGTATTCCAAAAAATGGACCTAATTATACCACCACTACCATCAATATTATGTAGACTACTCTCAGGATTATCATTTTATTTACAGGCAGGGGGGCTCTCATGAGGAGAAGACTGGCAGAGAAGAAAAATTAATTTCTCAGTCACGTCTACAGAGCTGTCCTGGGCATTCTCTCAGAGACCCCTCTGCTATCAAGCAAACTTATTCAAGCTGACTAACAGTTACAACCAGCTCCCAGGAAAGAATAACTAGGGATGCTGTAAATTCTGTTTTTTCTGGCTTCTTCTCCTTAATGAGTGCATTTACCTCACGCTGTGACCCTCCTTTGCTTTCCTTAGAAAATTATTCGCTAGGAAGGAAAGACAAAGCCAAACACCTAAAGCAAAGAAACCCAACTCCCAGAACCTGTAGATCTGTTGCAAGCGTTTATTTTAGAAGGGAAACAGGGAAACACAAGGCACCATTTCATGCAGCTCAATAACAAAAAAACAAACAACCCAATCCAAAAATGGGCAGAAGACCTAAACAGACATTTCTCCAAAGAAGATATACAGATTGCCAACAAACACATGAAAGAATGCTCAACATCATTAATCATTTGAGAAATGCAAATCAAAACTACAATGAGATATCATCTCACACCGGTCAGAATGGCCATCATCAAAAAATCTAGAAACAATAAATGCTGGAGAGGGTGTGGAGAAAAGGGAACACTCTTGCACTGCTGGTGGGAATGTAAATTGAGACAGCCATTATGGAGAACAGTATGGAGGTTCCTTAAAAAACTACAAATAGAACTACCATATGACCCAGCAATCCCACTACTGGGCATAAACCCTGAGAAAACCATAATTCAAAAACAGTCATGTACCAAAATGTTCATTGCAGCAGTATTACAATAGCCAAGACATGGAAACAACCAAAAAGCCCATCAACAGATGAGTGGACAAAGAAGAACCGGAACATGTACAGATGGAATATTAGCCAAGGAGAAAAATGGCACAATGCCATTTGCAGCACCACAGGTGAGGCTGGAGATAATCACGCAACTTGCAGTAAGTCACAAAGCGAAAGACACATATCCTATGATATCACTTATAAGTGTTACCTAAATTTGATATCACTGAACATATTTCCACAGAGAAAGGCAATCACAGATTCAATAAACAGACTTATAGTTCACCAATGGAAAGGTGTGAGGATTGTATACATTAGGATATCGGGTTTAACGGAGCTATACAAACACAGGTGAAATATATAATCACTAAAGAACTACGGAATACCAAGAGAAGACCACTCAATATTGTGTCACAACCTACATGAGAAAAGGATCCAAAGAGGAATAGAGAAACTAACACACCATTGTAAAGCAATTATACTCCAATAAAGATGTTAAAAAAAAAAGATGTTAAAAAAAAAAAAGAAAGAAAATGAAATGTATGAGGTGGGGACATTCAGCACAAAGCTGCCTGAACTGCTCTGCTGTGATGGGGTGAGTCACCTGCCCCTTCTGATTGGGCTGGAGGTAGTGTAGCTTCCCAAACGTCACCACCACTCACCTTCCAGGGGGGCCTCTCCTTGCCCCCTCCACACTCATGCAGTTGAGTCAGAAGGGAGGAAAAATCTAAAACAGTGCTACTCAAATATAATCTTGAAAATGCTTACTCTCTGTACCATGGTGAATTGTATCCCCCTCCACCACATGAATGATCACCTGGAGCTTCTGAATGTGATCTTATTTAGAAATAGAGTCTTTGCAGATGTAATTGGTTAGCACGATATCATATGGGATTAGAGTGGCCCTAAGTCCAATGACTGGTGTCCTTATAAGAAGAAGACACAGAGAGATACTATGATCAACTAGTCATGTCTGCCTGGGATTGAAATGGGGAGTAGTGGTATGTCTATGCTTCCCAAACATTCCCAAAACATTCCAGCTTCTCTTAGGGGAAAATCTACTCAGGAGCCATCATTCAAGAGTATATCAAAAAATTATAATAATAATGATGACAGTGACAGTTAAGACTTGTAGAGTATTCCTATGTGTCATTTTATATAAGTTCATTCGTTTCACCCTCATAGCAACCCTATGAGGTACACACTATTGTTATCCCTATTTTACAGATGAGGAAACTGAGGCTAAGTAAGTAATGGTCTCATATACCAACCCAGTTAGTTTGCCCAAGAGACCTCACCCTTAAACATGATGTCTGCATATCATCTCTTGGCATAATATCTATTTACAACTCACTTTATAAAGAAGTACTTCCTTTTAAGTAGCCTAAATTTACATGTGTCCAGTCTCAAAAGGGATCTCACCACCATTTCCACCTTATCCATGCCATGAGTGACCCTCAAATGACCAGCCTTTCTGAAAGAGAGAGCTCTGAAGAGTTAAGAAAAATAACAATAGCCACAATAGCTAACATACATTAAGCACCTACTATATGTCGGGTCTTATCCTGAGAGCTTTAAATTTTTTAAGTCATTCAACCCATGCAACTCCATGAGGTGGTTACTATTATCACAGAAAAGGTAATTAATTGCCCTTGGCTTTATGGAAAAACGTGTATAGACAGCTTCTGTCCCCCAACTCCATGTCACATTTCTTTGTGTGTTCAACAAATATTCATGCAGCCCTTACTATGTGCCAGGCCAAGTACAAGGAGCTGAGGCCACCAAAGTGGATAAAACAAAGTTCCCAGCCTGAAGGAGCTTTTAGTCTGGTAAGGGGGTAGACAGATAAGCAAATAATTAGAGCTCAGTGAGATAAGGTCCCTGGACAAGGTGCCATGTAAACACAGAAGCAGCAGCTAACACTGGCTAAGTAATGTTCTCAAACAGGGGTGATTTCGCCCCCCCCCAGGGGACATTGGGCAATGTCTGGAAGCATTTTTAGTTATCACAACTGGTAGAAGTAGATGTATCTAGTGGGTAGAGGCCAGGGATGCTGCTCAGCAACCCACAATGCCCAGGATAGCCCCCACAACAAAGAAATGTCCATCCCAAAATGTGCTAAGGTTGGAAAACCCTAGGCTAAAGGAGTCGAAGTCACGGTGAAATTGAGATGGGCTTTGAAGGATGTGTAGGAGTTTATTAGGTAAAAAAGGAGGGAAAAGGGCATTCTAGGCAGAGGGAACAGCCTATCCAAAAGCAAAGAGGCAAGTAAAGGGTAAGGCATGTTCAGAGAATGGGAACAACTCAGTATGAGTAATAAAGTAGGGTAGGGCTGGATTCCCATAGGCCCAACTAAGTAGTTTGAATTTCATCCTATAAAGAATGGGGAGCCTTTTAAGGTACTTGAACAGGGTAGACAATAGGCAGGTCAGAACTGAATGATAATATTGTATGAAAAATTAAGGGAGGATGAGCAAAGCCAGGGGTAAGAGGCCATGAAGTCAAGCTGGTTCCCCACACCTTCTCTGCCCCAGCCTGTAGTTAATCCTAATTCTGGGCATCTAATCTCCAGCAGGCCCAACCACAAAGTGTTGTTCTCCGTCCCAGACTCTGCCAGGCACATATTCAAAACACCATCTGCCTTTGCGGACACGGGGGTGACAATGCTTGCCCCGCCTGGGAAATCCTGACTCTAACAGGAAAGAGCACGGCAGACTTCCAACCCCTGCCCCCATCCCCCCAGCCCCGCAAGCATTTCCAGCCATTTTTATCTGGAAGAGACTTTTTCCTGCTCCCTTAATGAGGGAGGTAAGAAAGTCTAATTTGAGCTCTCCTTAGCGGCTCACACACAGACACAAAGAAGTTTCTAAGGTTCTGTCTGTCCTCAACACTCTCCATGCCTTTTCCCTTCCTTTCTATCAACTGTGTCTGCAAAGTGGTTTTAGGGTCACAGTGGAAGGGGCAAGACTTACAGCCTACCAGGGGTCACGGAGACCCCACAGCCTCCCAGCAAACTGGCCGCTTGCCATTTTTGCCATCAGCCCACATAATCGATACTGTGCTCTCAGATCTTGTGCTCTCCTTGAGTGATTTTCCCAAGGCCTTTATCTCTGCTCTGCGGCAGCCAGGGCCACAAACAGTAGAGTTTCCATTTCAGGAGTGTGGTGGATTCATTCACCATATGACTTGGGCAAGTGACATCTCCTGTGGTCCTCATGTTCCTCATCTGTAGAATGGGAATAATAAGGTCTCTAATTCAAAGAGTTGTGTAAGGATTCATGGTGATCATGTGTGTAAATTGCTCAGTACAGTGGTTGGCATGTAATAAACACTCAATAGATTCTATAGTGATGAGATCCTCGTTACCAAGCCACCTAATGCTGCATGACCTTTCATACTCTCCTATTCCCTGTTGCAAGTTGCATAACCACAAAAGAAAAAGGTGCAAGGGAAGGAAAAATTCTCAAGGTCCTTCTATGTGTCTGCCATACCTGCTATGTGCATATATGCCCTCCTCTAATCCTCATGTGGCAGCCGTGGAGATGTGCTGCTCAGATTTTCCTTCAAGAAAGTATTTCCTTCAACTCTGAGAACCTTCAGGATCGACTGTGGCATTCAAGCCAAGGCCACCTTCTTCCCAGGCAGCCCCAGCCAATGACTGAGCATGGCAGGGGTACCAGGGCTTGGCCATTTCTGTCCAACATAGGGTTCCCTCTAATGGGCGATTTTTACTCCAGCGCCCCCCATTGGATTGGCCAATATTTGAGCAGACCTGCGTCATGGCCTGAAGGCTCTCTATGCCCATCCAGCTTTCTCTCCCTTTATCTTTCACTGGCATTAACCCCCCAATAAACCTCTTGTACCTCTAACTCTGTCTCAGTGCCTGCTTCTTGGAGGACTCATTGACACACCTCACGACAACTCTACATGCTGTATGTGTGTGTGAGTGTGTGTGAGTGTGTGTGTACACGCGCATGTGTTAAAAGTTTGTTTCCTTCCCTGTAGCATGGAATCATCCTGGTCTACCCATCACATGAATGAACCTTGCAGAACATAAGACCTTCATCTCTAATGTGAGATGCACGCAAGCAAGCGGAGGCGTCCCAGAGCCCAGCATGGTGGCTTGCACATTGTCGGAGTCGCTCAATACATATTTGTTACAGAAGTGACTAAAGTGATGACTGTAATATAGTGTTCAGCTAGGACAGTGCTCTGCATCTTACAGAAGCGAAAAACATTCAGAAGTCAAACTGCTTTTTAGTAACAGACCCAGTAATAACAAGAGCAGCCAACATCTACTGAGAGCTGTGGCGGACATGGGGATGTGCCCCCCGGTCCCCCTACAAGGAAGGCTGTGCCACCCAAGCTGCAGAGCCACCTCGCCCGAGATCACAGGCATCCCAGGGTGGCCCACACCAGTGACGGATGGATGTGCAGGATACAGGCCCACTGGCCATTCTAGCTCCCGAGCTCTCTGTGAGCTCAGCTGGAGCAATCGCTGGGCCCCTGTTGCAGCTTCAACTTCTCCCTCTGCTCTCTCCTGCTCACGTCCCCTCCCTTCCACTGGTGTTGATCCGAGAGGTCTCCTTAATAAACATCCTGCCAGCTCATCTCCATTTAACTGTGCTAAGAGCATGCACCTGCATGAACTCACTGCATTCTCACTGCCACCTTAGGGGCAGGAATTATTCATCCCATGTTGCAGATGAGAAATATGAGGCTCGCAAGGGTCACACCTCCAGCAAAACGTGAGCTGAGATGCAAGCCCAAGTGTGTGGGACTGCAAAGCCTGAGGTGTTACATCTTTGGAAATGAATGTTGCCATCCTCCACCTCCAAACTGAGTCTCAAAACCAAGCCCCAATCTCACAAATAAGCCAAGGCAAGCACCACAGCCGTCTGACTCCCCAGACCCAGGTTTTCCCTTGAGTGTCGCCCTAAGGAGCCTCAGTGGGACCTACCTCGAACCAAGAATGCCAATCAGGTAACACGAAAGGTCATTCTGAAAGGAGTCACTGCTGAGCTGATAAAGAGTTTAAAAGGATGTTTAATCAAACCTATTTGTCTGACTGAAGCCTGAACCTGAGAAATGAGCTTGAGACTTTTCACAGCCCACTGGAAACCTGTCAAAGCAATCAGGTAAACACACAAAATATGTAGCTGCCTCATGGATTTTTTTCCCCACCGTCTCACTGGGCAAGAGAAAGAGAGAAAAAAGTACAAGGGATGTACTAATTTTATTGAAATACTTGCTGTCTTTGGAACCAAAAGAAAACTTCTCCCTCATGAAATGTCATTTTTTCTAAAAGACTTAATTAGAAAACCTTCAAGGGAGAAATCCCTCAAATGGGTAGGACATGATACCTCCATCTGGTATCATGGAGACTGCTAAATTAGGAGAGGGGAAGGGGAGAGAGGTCACACAAGCCACACCAACCGGGAGAAGCCAAGAGTCTGTCGAGACACTCTTCAACAGAGCAGAGACGTGGAGAAAGGAAATTAAGAAATCTTTTCCTGATTCACCGTTTGCTATGAAGTTGCTAAAATGCATCCACAGGTGATTAAGCTTTTAAAAGACAGGCATTTCCTCTAAATTTAACAGGAATAGAGAGCCGGACATTTATTGAAGCTCAAATGCTGCATAATAGGTCATAGACTTTGTACTTGATTGGCAGTTTTCAGCATGCATTGGGGGACGGATAAAATGACTGTCACTACCTGACTCTCTGACTGCCTAACGTCCCGGCACCGAATCTTTAAAAAGACAGACATGGAAACTTACACATGTATGTATTAACATATTCCTCTCTCTCTTTGAAATTTCTCCCTCTCTCTCCTTTTCTCCCTCCTTCTCTCCCTCTCTCTCTCTCATATGCAAATGCACCATAAAATTAAAGGAACAAGAGAATTTAGAACTTCCTTTCCCCCAAGTGAAGAAAACTTTAGTATTCCCCAATCCTCAATATTTAGCATCTCAAAATATAGCCAGCTCCAACACAGAACTCTTACAAAGGATTAATGACAGGCCAAGATCACTCTGGAACACTGCCCAACTACTTTCTTGTAGGAAACTGCAGAGAATTTCATAGCAGCTTACTCCAAGCCCTCCCTGTTCAGCCTATCACCAGCAGGCGGGGGTGCGGGGTGCGGTGTAGCAGCCTACAGGAGTTGGTAAGTACACTGACTGAAGGCCCCAGATGCCCAGTAAACCAGCCCTGGAACAAACAGCCAGCCTCATTCAGTGCTAGGTTCTTCCCTTGGGGTTGGAAGCCCTTTTCATGGTTCTTACCTCCTTCTTGGGTGGCGTAGGGAAGGGAATGGCCAGAGATTCAGCTTCTACCAATATCAGCGAAGGGCCGTGCCAGGGATTTTCAGGGGATGCAGATGGGAAAATTGAAGCCCCATGTCACAAGCTGGGGTCTTCAAAAGCAGGCACTGAAATGGAGTTTGGGGTCCAAGATGTTTACTAGAGATCAACACTTGTCAAAGGCGGAGGGAGGAAGCAGGACTGGGCAGAGAGAGATGTCAGCCTGCGTTGCCAGCCCGGCAAAGCCTTGGTCAAGCCCCTGGAGAGTTCTGGGATAAATACTGTCCATGGGAGTCATCCCACATCAGGCTGAAATGGCCAGGTCTTTATGCCCCCTCCTGGCTCAAAGGCTGAATGCTGACTTCACAAGGAAAGACATGCCCTCAGGCAAGGTGGCTCTCTGCAGCTGAGGCTGACCCTGAAGGGCTGACTGTCTGCTAGCCACACTCCCTACAGGTGGAAAGTAAATCTCATCATGCATCTTCTTGTCTGCCTCACCCAGTGTATTAGCTTCCTAAGGCTGCCATAATAAAGTACAACAGATGGGGGGCTTAAACAATGGGGATTTATTGTCTCACAGCTAAGGAGGCTAGAAGTCCAAGATCAAGGTGTCGGCAGGGTTGGTTTCTTCTGAGGGCTGTAAGGGAGAGTCTGTCCTGTGCCTCTCCCCTAGCTTCTGGTGGTTTGCCAGCAACCTTTGATGTTCCTCGGTTTCTGCTGTATCACTCCAGTCTCCGTCTCTGTGTTCACACATGTGTGTGTCTGGGTCCAAATTTTTTCCCTTTTCATAAGGACACCAGCCAAATTGGATAAGGGACCCACCCTACTCCAGTTTGACCTCATCTTAACTAATTACATCTGCAATGACCCTCTCCCCAAATAAGGTCCCATTCTGAGGTACTAAGGGTTAGGACTTCAACCTATGAATTTGGGAGGCAAGGGGAGACACAATTCAACCCATAACACACAGATAGGCTAAATAACATCCCCATGTTCACACAGGATGTGAGTAGCAGAATTGCAATTGAAAGGGAGGTCTTTCAACTTAATTTTAAGAGACCACAGCCAACTAGATTGCAAGTTGTCATAAACTGAGCAGTTCACTAGCCCCTACCCCGAACTCTATTAATGCAACTAGTCAGGTGTGTTCCTCTACTCCACCCAAGGTGGGTGGGGAATTCTCTTAAGGTTAAATCCTGGGAACAGTCTAATGGTTAATAACCACCTAGAAGGCATTGGGTCTTAAGCCTTTATGGGTCTCAGAACATTTTGGTTTCCTAATCAAAGTAATGACTGCTAGAAAAAATTCTTATATGGATATGCACCCAAAAAAATTTTGCATGCAAATTCAGGGCATTCATAATGCTCATCCATGATCACCAGTTTTATTTTACTCCTGCCGTAAGGACAGACTGGGGGAAAAAGAAATAGAAGCTTCAAAAGGAGTTCAAGAAGTTATGAAAACATGAAAGAAGTTAAAAGCTGGGATCTGCTAACTTTGTCCCACAGATGTGGTGGCAGGGTCTTCCACAAGTCTGGTGACTTGGGAGCTGATGGAAGCTGGTGCTAAATTCCCCTGTTGCCATGATTTGCCACTTCCAATTTTATGTTACCAGCATGGAAGGAAAATTCTGCTTCTAGAATAGAGGGAAAATCTACACATAGCACCCCACCTTCGAGGGGATCTTGCCTGCATTTGAAAGTAAACCCCCATCAAGGTTTCCCCCTTTGAAGATGAACTGAAAGGAGAAAAGGTGGTACTTCGGTTTTCCTCTTCCATAGTAGGTCTACTTTATGTATCTATGTGTCTTCATTTACTGAACTACTGGGCTAAGGTCCGGCTTCATGACAAACTATTGTAGGGAAAGAAACCATCATCCCCAGAGAAAAGTTATTTTTCTGAATCAATGAAGACTTCTTTGGGTCGTAAACAACAGAAAACCCTATTCAAACTGGCTTAAGAAAAATATAGAATTTTGCTGTTTCATTTATTGTATTGGTATGGTCTCCAGGTAAGGTTTGATCTAGGAACCAAAACCATGTCATCAGGACTCTTTTCTTTCTTTCTAACCCTTAGAATCTGTCTTTGCACTTGGCTTTATTCCTTGACTCCACAGAATGTTTCCAACATCATCAAGATTCCATCCCTCTAAGTTCAAGTCCATGGGAAAGAAATACCTATGGTTCTCTGGATTCAGCTAACGTCTCACTGCATTAGTCATCTAAGAAAATGCCTTTATATTTTAGAAATGCAATCTAAAACACTCAGGGGTAAAATGGCAAATATCTGGGTTTGCTTTAAGAAACCTCAGCAAAAATACAGAAATCAGGGATAGGTGAAGCCAGTGTGGCCAAACTTGCATAACTGTTGAATCTGAATGATGGGCATGTGGGGGTTCTCTGTACTATTATTTCCACCGTGGGTTGATCTACAAATTTTCATAGTAAAGATGTATTTCAAGAGTCCTCTCATCTCATTGGTTCCGATTTGATCCCATGTCTCTCCCTGAATCAGTTGCTGTGGCCAGAATGCAAACCTCTAATTGGTCACACTTAAAGCAATTTCCCACCCCTGAGCTGAGGATGGAGCCACTGTCACCTGCAGCATCCCCAGGAGGAAACAAAGGGATCATTACTAGAGGAAGTGTGGAGGGATGCACAGTCAACAGATGTCTGCCACTTCTCATACCACCGCATCCAACAATGGCCATGGCCATGGGAAAGCTGATGGAGGCTTCTTTTTACCACTCAGCATCAGAAAAGCACCCTTCCTTTCTCCCATCTTCTCCATCACTTTTCTAAGAAGTCAGGACAGTGGTACAATGAGGTCATGGAAAGAGTGCCCCTTGAAAGCAGAAAATGCATTTATTCATCAAAACATATGTACTGCTTTCCTACTATGTGCCAGGCACTGTGTTAGGCACTGAGGCACGGAAGTGAACAACAATAACGTGGTTGATGACTTCAAACCCTTAATATCTCTGAGCCTCTGTTTCCTCATCTATAAAATGGGAAGAGCAATATAGATAGAGAAGAGAGAGAGAGAGGTGACAGGACTGTCAGACAAGAGAGATTAGGTACATGAAAGATTTTAGCAAATTATAAAGTTACTATTTCTCCTTCTCTGTCTCCCCCTTCTCCTCATGGATTCACACGGTCCCTCTCAGTATCTAATAAGTACTCCTCCTTGACATTTATTATCTAAGTGATAACTTTTTAATTTATTTATTTGTTTTATTTGTATTTATTTTAGAATAATTTATTATTATTTATTATTTGACTGATAACTTTATATCAGTTAAGATTAGATTTGGCTGCATACTAACAGATACAAAAAATAATTAAGGCTCAAGAAAGATAAAGGTTATTCATCTCGTGTAAAATGAGTCCAGAGGTTGAGAGTCCAGGGCTGTTATAGCAGCAGCAAACCAGGCTCCTCCTATCTTTCTTCTCTGCCCCCTTTATCATGTGGCTTTCATCTTCAAGGTTGCTCCATGGTCACAAAATGGCTGCTGGAGCCCCAGTCACAACATCCACATTCCAGGCAGGAAGAACAGAAGAAAAGGAAATGGCCAAATGACTTCTATCTCCCAATTGGCTCAGCGTCCTTTAGAGAATTTTCCCAGAAGTGCCACCCAACATCTGCACTTATATTTCATTGGCCACTCTTGTCCACAGGTGAACTTGAAGAGTGTAATATTTTCAACTGTACATATTGATACCCAAACATTATAGAGGTCTATTACTGATTAAGAAGTGGAGAATGGATATGGAGTTCAGCCAACTTAGTATTCCAAAGCACTCCTTAGAAGGTACAAATGCCAGAAATCATATTTTTAACTGTATTAAACCATTTACTTATATAGTCTTTGGATAGGCTGAATTCTTTATTCTTGAGTGAGAATTTCTTTTTGGTCTATTCACATTTAGTCCCAGAGCTACCTACAGAACATAGTTAGGACACCATCTCTGAAAAGCTATGCATTCCTTTCTCAAGGAGATGATTCCAATGACCGATTTTCAAGTTTTCAAGAGAAGGGAGGAGAGCTTGCCAGAAAAATAGAAGTCTAATGGGCAAAAGTTCTCCCAATCAGCCTCTAATCCATTTCCAAGGCAAGGAGTCTTCTTGCCTATAAATCAGGGAGTGGGGGAAAGGAAGATTTCTCTGGGCCCTTCCAGCCCTGACATTTTATAGCACTTTTATAGAGTCCATTCATCAAATCATCACAGGTGCAGATAGATTTTCTCTCAGAAGAGTTTGGAGAAAGGAATTTCACTGTTTTTAAAAATTTGTTTCAACTCTACTGAAAAAGAGCCTTTTTTTTTTTCTTTTGGTAATGGAACTGGGAAATGCATGAAAATTGGAGACATAAACTCTTGGATAAGAAGCATTAAAAGCTCCACTTCCCAGCTGCCTTATCATCTTCATTTCATTAGGTCATGTGTAATTTGGGATTACAACATCTAAAGTGGCCATATCGCAAATGCAATTACCGTGGCTATGGTGGGTTCCATAAGTATGCATTACTGAGATTAGCAGCTCTTGCCCACGACTTGGAATATCTAAATAAAGTAGACCACCATTAGAAAAAAAAATCATTATCTAATCTTATTATTCATTTATACTGCAAAAGCTATCAAAGCACAGCAGGCTACTTTAATATTTTTATAAAAGGATATTATTTTGCTTATAATTGTTAGCCCAACAAGTTTAATATATTTAACTTGAACAGATACATTAATGTTTTCTAATATATTCCTGGAGTGTGGTATAGACACAATCTGGCCTTCCATCTGTTTGCTCCCCTGAAATATTGCTATCCTAAGTGACTGCTGTTGTTTGTTTTCCTGCTGATCAATTGAAAGCTTAATACTCTTCCTGTTTCCAAGGGCCAGATCTGTTAAGATCATCCACTGTGACCCACGCCAGGCATCGTTGGAGATTCACAGACTCCTCCAGGCCACTGAAGTCCCAGGAAGAGCAATGAAGCAGTAATTTTCATGGTGGCAAATCTCAAGAGTAGATGTCTAGTTCATATTCACATTCCTAGAAGAGTTTATTCTACCTTTTAGAGCTTTTGTTTCCAGCTACAATTTATTGAGCATTTGCCACATGCCACAAACTCTGATAAGTGGCTTATGTGTATAATTTCATTTAATCCTCGAAACAAAACCAAGGTATGGATATCTTATTATACCTATTTGTCAGATGGATGAGAAACCAAAGCTTAAAGAGGTTAAGTCATTTGCTCAAGTCATAATTAGTCAACGGTAGAGCACTGATGGGGTTTAAATCCAGGGCTGTCTACCTAACTCTGTAACACCAGCTCTACATACTGAAATAGATTAAACTCTTCACTGTTTCCTGGATCCATGCCCTTGGCCATGTAACTCTGCAGTTCCTCCCACAAAAGACAGAGTGTATTTCCCTGCCCCTTGACTTTGGGCTTAGCCAAGTGACTTCATTTGGCCAACCTGATGCATACAGATATGACAGAAGCATAGGCTTGGAATGTGTTGGACAGCTGGGCTTGCTCTCTTGAAATTCTACCATTACTAAGAAAAGACCATGCCTTGGCCAGCTTGCTAGCCGCAAGAGGGGGATAAGAGACACGTGGAATAGAGCTACTCCAACCTACCTGCAAATCTGTGAGCAAAAACTAAAAGTATGTTGTGTGCCACTGAGATTTTTAGGTTGTTTGTTATATAGCAATAGCTAACTGATACTAAAACTATAGTTTACTGTCTCTCATGTATCATAGAACTTCATCACAGCTGGAAGGAAAATTCTGTTCTTTTAATTCAGTGTTAACCACTAATATTTATAGAATGAAGAAATTATACAGCCCCAAACATACAGGAGATATCACCTGCCTGCCACAATCTGATATCTCAGACCTATTGGCCCCATGTCATTCATCATTATGTTCCAATGTCTGGACTGATTAACTCACATTGAAAACTTTGAGTCTGAAATTGAATTTTTGCATGGTTTAATCGCTCCCTCCAGAAATCTCCGAATACAGGCACACACACACCCATCTCCTTACCAATCAGGAAGATGGTTGTCAATCTTAAACTTCAATCTGTTTCTCTGCTACTGCAAAGAGATTCAAGAAACAACCTGAGTGCAGAATGAGCCTGAAATATGTTGTGGGGACAGTCATTGTGACATTTCTTTTCTTCTGGGTCTGTTGGTGCAATGATGAGAAAGGAGGAAGGGGAAAAGCTGCTGGTTCAAAGAGAAGATGCTTCAGGGCAGAATGCAGGTGATACATGAGGGGGAAAATAATGAATAAAGAAAGGAAAACAAAGTAGTGGTCAGATTTAGTAAACAGGATGACAAAACATTCCCAATTCCACTGGCACCAGGGAAGCGCTCAATTCAAGTTACAGAGGCTGAGGCTGCTGTTTCCATGAAGTTCTATAGCAGCATCTAACTTGGTTCCTATTAGGACAAGATGGACAATTCTGTAATAAAACATAAAAACTTAGATTGGTCAGCTGCTCCCATCTTTCCTGTGATAACCTCCTACCCAATAGTCACAGTGTATCAGCCCTAATTTATTGTATGCCATTCTTGCATGCAGACTAGCTGATCCCAGAGGGGCTGTTAGCCATTCATTCATTCCACAAATCTTTACTGAATGTCTGCAACATGCTGGTGCTACAATGGTAAACAAGACAGATATGAACAAGACAGAGATGGTCCCTGCCCTTATGGAGTTTTCAATTTAGTGGGGGAGACAATTATACAGTTATTACACAGAGTGCAGTGCATGCTATTATCAGGGCATAAACAGTATTCTAGAAGCAGTAAGTGTCCTAGCCTGTGTTCCTCCAGAAGTAGACCCTGAGGTATTTTTTAGGAGGCAATCCCAGGAAACACTGCTAGAGAAATGGGGAAGTGAGACAGGAAAAGGAAGGCATCCAATAAAGGGCCCATTGTCAAATCATCCACCAGAGCGTAATCCTGCCAGGACAATCTAGGAGTCAGTGTAGAGCACATGCCTCAATTATCCAGTCGAAGAGGTGAGGGAGCTGGGGTGGGTATACCCAACTCCCTTGAGTCAATACTTGAAAGCTGCTCCCAGACGGCATTAATTCGCCAGCACTAGACTGTTGCAGGGGTGGGAAAGTGAGCCCTAGTAGCCAAAGAGAGACCTCAGGGAAAGAAATGAAGGAACTGGCAGTTGGAAGCTGGGCCAGTGTGCAATGAGCTAATAAGGGATTATGGATGAGGCATGAGAATCTCCATTTTATATACGAAAAAATTAAGGCACAAAGAGGTTACGTATCTTGCCCAAAGTCACACAGCAAGAGAATGGCAGAGCTGGGACTCAAGCCCAGGCTCCCAACCACTACACTCTACTACCTCTCATGTTATTACATATTTGAAATTTATTCTAAAGGCAATGGGAAGTCACATAAAGGTTTTAAGTAGGGCTGGGGGTGAGGAAGGTCATGTTCTCACATGGCTGCCATGTGGAGAATGGACCAGAGAAGGGCAGAATGAAGGCAGATTTGAGGAAATCAGGGTAGTTAGATGGACAGTGGAAGAAATGGTGTTGAGAAAACTATGCCTAGGTTATTTGCTTCACAGCCAAGTACAACCAAAGATTTGAGCCGGAGGATTGTTAAATAACAGTGTCTTCTCTGAGAGGGCTCACTGTACCTGGAGCCCTATTTTTGCCTGAGTGTTCCTACTCTGTGCCCACGAAGAACAGATTCTAAGTCCTCAGGAATCCCAAAGGCAGCATATCTTCTCATCTTGGTCTGTTCACTCTTTTCTTCGAAAACTCCTTTGTCCCTAAATAATGTTACTGAAGACCAGGTCATGAGTTTATAAATTCAATCTCCACAAGAATGAGCTTACTTTATTGTAATCCAAAGACCCCCAACCAGCCTGTTCCCAGCCATCTAAACAGGAAATGCCCTACCTTGGAAACCAGGAATACTGGATATAAGAAGGGAGGTAGAGCAGATTTCTCAACCTCAGCTCTGTTGATATTTGGGGATGGTTAAGTCTTTGTTTGGGGGAATGTTTTGTGCATTGTAGAAAAGTTAGTAGCACCCCTCTACCCACCAGATGCCAGTAACACCCTTTCAGTTATGACAACCAAAAATGACAGTGCCAAATCACCCCTGGGGGACAAAATCACCTCCGTGTGAGAACCACTGAGATAGGCCATTACAAATTTACCTCCAGCCTTAAGGAACCATCTCCAAGACAAAAACCTACCAGCGTCAAGCAGAATCATAAATTCTGTGTAAAGAATGAAACCAAATACCTCTGGGAGATTCTTATTTCAAGGAGAGCAAATGCATGGTACAGATCTGCAAGTCACCTGGCTGCTGCCCATGGCAGATATCACCAATCAACTACTGCCCCTCTTCCTTCTAAGCCTGAAAAGACCTCTACCTTTTTCTATGCAGCTCTGCCAGCAGGCATTGCCAATTGATAGAAGTTGGTATGAGAGAGTCACAGTCACTGTTGTCCTATTGTTCTCTTTGCCATCCCTGCATTGAATTACACTATTAGAGAACTTCTTTCTGCCCCAATACGGCCAGTAGATACAACCCACTCCCCTCAGCAATGCACATGGCAATAATTCTCTACTGAAGGAAGGGGCACACATTTCCCTGTGGAAAGATCCAAATCCTGGGGGAGGAGTATCTGTGCATATGTAATGAACCCCCCTACCATGTAATCCTGATAGCCTTGACACCCTCCACTTTGTCCCCCAGTTGGGAATCATTGCTGTAGACTGTAGGCATAATCCCTCGGGAAGAAAAAAATCTTCTTTCTTTCTCTACATTTGTCCTTTAAGAAAATATGACAGTGATACTTATGCATGGAGCCCTGGATATATTCAATTATCTTTAATAACCCAAATATGTATTTAAATATGTTTTTAACTTAATGTAACCTGAATTATGACTTTATTTTGAATAGGTCAACATATACTGCTGGCTAATTGAAGGTAAATCTTACTCAAGCTCTGGGCTAAAATAAATTTTCATGGCACTCCTTCCTTGGAAAGCTAAGAGCTGCATTAGCCAAGCACAATGAAAAGAAAAAACTTCCCCCTCCCTGTAACCTGTGTGAATAGCAGAAGAGGACAGGCTCAATTTGATAGCGAGAATCTAAGCTGACACAAAATTAAATATAATGAATTTGCCTGAAGGAGAAATTCATGTTTAAAAGTGGGACCAAAAAAACAAAACAACGCCTTTTGCAGCAACATGGATGGACCTAGAGCTTGTCGTACTGAGTGAAGTAAGTCAGGCAGAGAAGGACAAATATCATATTATATCACTTACATGTGGAATCTAGAAAATGGTACAAATGAACTTATTTACAAAACAGAAATAGAGTTTTAGTTGTAGAAAACAATCTTATGGTTACCAGGTGGGAGAGGAGGGGAGGGACGAATTGGGAGATTGGGGTTGACATATACACACTACTACATATAAAATAGATAACTAATAAGGACCTACTGTATAGCACAGAGAACTCTACTCAATACTCTGTAATGACCTATATGGGAAAAGAATCTAAAAAAGAGTGGATATATGCATATATATATAACTGATTCACTTTGCTGTACAGCAGAAAGTAACACAACATTGCAAATCAACTATACTCCAATAAAAACATTTTTTTTAAAGCGGGACCAAAATGTCTTTTAAACTGATAGCAATACTACACATCTATCACAGTGACTTAAAACAACAACAACCCAATGACAATACGAAGTGCCAGCAAAGATACAGAGTGACTGGAACCTTCATATGTGGTTAGGGGAGATGCAAAATGGTACAGCCACCCTAGAGAACAGTTTGGCAACTTCTTGTGAAGTTAAGCAAATCTTTACCATTCAAACCAGCAATCCCACCCTTAGGTATCTACCCAAATGAAATGAATGTTTTTGTACATTCACACCAACACATGTACACAAATGCTTACAAGGGCTTTAATCATAATTTGTCAAAAAGTGAAAGCAAACAAAATGTCACTCAATGGGGTACATCCACACAGTGGAATACCACTGAGCAATAAAAAGGAGTGAACGATTGATACACGCAATAACATGAATGCAGAACTTCCCTGGTGGTCCAGTGGTTAAGACTCCATGCTCCCAATGCAGGGGGCCCAGGGACGGAACTAGATCCTGCATGCTGCAACAAAGATCCCATGTGCCGCAACTGAAAAACTCCCGCATGGCAATGAAGATCCCACGGGCTGCAACTAAAGATCCCGCATGCCGCAACTAAAGATCCCACGTGCCACAACTAAAGATCCCATGTGGCAACGAAGATCCCACATGCAGCAATGAAGATCCCGCGTGCCACAACTAAGGCCCCGCACAGCCAAATAAATAAACATTTTTTTAAAAAAAGGATGAATCTCAAATGTAACAATGAAAGGTGCCAGATTCAAAAGGATATATATTTATATCTATATGTACATATCTATATATATCTCCCATATTAGTCCTATACATAAAGGAATGTGTGTGTGTGTGTGTGTATATGTGTGTGTGTATATATATATCCTTTTGAATCTGGCACCTTTCATTATATACACATAATTATTCCATTTATATGACATTCAGGAAAAGGTAAACCTATAGGGATGAAGAGCAGCTCAGTGGCTGCCAGGGGTTGAGCGTTGGGGGAAGGTTTGACTACAAATGGGCAGGACGAGGGAATCTGGGGAGGGAGTGGTGCTTCTCTATTTTGTTTGAGGTAGTGGTTGCATGACTGTGCGTTTGTTAAAACTCATAGACCTGTGTACCATAGAGAGTGAATTTTACTGTGTATAAATTTTAAAATTAATAAAAAAAATAAAATTACACCATCCACAAATCCAAACTATCTTAGAACACTTCTCTGAGCCTCATCTGGAAAACAGGGCTACCTGATAGGCTGTTATAAGGATTAAATGGGACCAAGAATGCAAAGTGCCCTGCACATAATAAATCCTCAATAATTGGTGTTTATTATTATTCATTTAACAACCCTTACCCTGGGCAAGGCTCCAAGTATTCAATTTACTTGCCTGTCTTGTCCACACTGTGATATAGACTTCTGTTGGGCAGGGAACATACACGATGTTTACCTGTGCATACCACAGTGCCTATTCCCATGCTTCACACAGGAAACAATCAATAAATTTTTGTCAAATTGAAATGCTGTGGGCAGAGACTGCTAATTGTCCCTTAACATCCATTCTCTATTTAATAATACTCATGAGTTTTACCTGAAAACATGACTGCCTAGCTAGAGACTACATTGCCCAGACTCCATTGCAGCTAGGTGTGGTCATGTGACTTAACATGGCCAATGGGATGTCAGTGGAAGTAAGGTGCACCCTTCCAATTTGTGCCCTTAAAAAGGATGGGGGGGCTTCCCTGGTGGCGCAGTGGTTGAGAATCCGCCTGCCGATGCAGGGGACACGGGTTCGTGCCCCGGTCCGGGAAGATCCCACATGCCGCGGAGCGGCTGGGCCCGTGGGCCATGGCCGCTGAGCCTGCGCGTCCGGAGCCTGTGCTCCGCAACGGGAGAGGCCACAACGGTGAGAGGCCCGCGTACCACAAAAAAAAAAAAAAGATG
The DNA here is from genome assembly GCF_002837175.3 of Physeter macrocephalus. NCBI lineage: Eukaryota > Metazoa > Chordata > Mammalia > Artiodactyla > Physeteridae > Physeter > Physeter macrocephalus. Next base: position 11,428,926 of record NC_041232.1, on the reverse strand, counting down.
GGTGTGCTGCCGGCTGGAGAGCCAGGACTAGAGGCATTGCTTTGAGCCCAGAGACAGAAGTGACATATGAAGATGTCAGAGGTGTCCATCCTCCTATATCTAGAGACTATTACATGAGCAACAAATAAATTTATATCAACCTAAAGTCCCTGTTAAAGCAGGCAAATGAGACTCTAACCCACGGAAATGGAGGCCCACTGTACCTACCGTTCCTTCATTCAGTTGTTCAAGGATGTTTAATTGTTAACAGCTGCTATGGAGGTGCCAAGGGGTCTATGACTGCTCTCTGCCCACTGTGAGCTCACAGTGTAGTTGGGAAGGGGAAAATCTAGAGTCAAGGAAAGTTTAATAACAACATACAGATTAAATCTTGAGATAATGCAAGCAATGTCATAGAACCTTCATTGATTCAACTATTATTTGACTACCTTCTAAGTGCGTGGCAGTGTCTTAAATACTGGGAATATAATAAGGGGGAAGAGTCAAGATTCCTGCTCTTGAGGGGCTTACATTCAAGTGAGGAGGGGGCAGGAGAGAAGACAATAAACAAATGAGCAAATAAATCAACAAGAAAATGTCAAACAGCAGTAAGTGTCTGGATGAAAATAAAAACAATGTGGTCTGACAGATAGAGAAGAACTTGGGGGTTAATCTATATGGAGTGGTCAGGGAAGGCTGCCCAATGAGGTGACATTTAAATTGAGACCTTAATGATGAGAAGGACCTAGTCATGTGAAGATCTGGGAAAGGGTGTTCTAGGTAGAAGGAACATTAAGTTCAAAGGCCCTAAGGCAGGGCAAATCAGATATGCTTGAAATTCAGAAGGAAGGCCAGTGTGGTAAAATATATATATATATATATTGAGGGGGGGAGAGACAACATTAATGTAAGTATTTATTAAATAGTACAAACACTAAGAATGCGAGTAAGAAGAGAACAGTGTGGATTAGATTTATCAGAGAAGGCTTCATGGAGGAGATGAAACTCAAGCTGGATGGAGAGGAGGGAAGAGGATGTGCATAAGCAGAGAAGACAAGGGAAGTAGTTCTAGAAAAAGAGAAAGAAAAGTGAGCAAAGCATAGAATCAAAATGGACCTGCTCTACTTCAAATGGATAAGTGGATGGCAGATATGCAGCATGCATTCCTTTATTTGCCATTTCCTCACCCATGGCAGACACTGCTAATCAACCACAGCACTTTTCCTATTGTGCCTGAGTGTGGTCATAAATCTTCACCCACTACTCCATCAATTCCAATCAATCAAGTGGTATAAATGGTATACAAGGCAAAAACTCTGAGTCAGCACTGAATGAGTTTAAAGGATCCCTTTACTGTCCAAGAAAGGTGGAAGGGGAAAGCCCCATACTTGAAAATAACATAATTAGATTTCTATAGTTTCTTGTCAACTACTGAGACTAGAGCCTATTAACTCAGCAATATGCAAATGCAGCTCTCCCTTAAGTCCTGCACAACACAGAGACCTAGACCCTAAACAAAAGCAGGGTTTTGCCCTTCCTGTTCTCCCACTGGCACTCCAATGGTGATGACTGAATAAGCTAAATTTGTCTGATTCCAGTGAACCTTGGCTCCACTCCCTGAATCCTTCCCCATAACTGGTGTGGCTTCTCATATCTCCCTAAACGCATAAGCTTGTCACCTCATGGATCACGTTCTAAATTGTTTTCTTTGGCATTCAAGGCGCTGCCTCAAGATGCACTGCCGTGACTATGTGATCCAGTTCCAGGAGCAGAGGCCCTCCTGAATGACTGCTCTCAGGGGTCTGAGGTTATGTGGAGGCTGCTTGTGACCTGTCCAGCCATCTGGGCCCCTCAGGGGTGGGCAGAGTGGGACAGAATCATAATGTTGATGACACTGACTGAGCACTTAATAGGGGCCAGAACCTGTGCCAAACACTTCACATACCAATCTCCCTTAATCCTCATATTAACACCATGAGACCCTCTTATTATCCCCATTTTACAGATAAGGAAACTGAGGCACACAGAGAGGCTAGACAACTTGCCCACGGTTACTAATAAATGCCAGGAATTGAACCCAGCTCTCAGCACTGAACCCAGCCATCCTGCTTCACTAATTCAATTCCTCTCTTATTTCTCATCCACACCTCCCACCCCATCCTAGAACACGGTTTAATTCAAAGCAAAGGACAAAACTGATTTTAACTCAGAGCTACCTTCTGCCATCACTTGAATTCTCTCCATTGGGGTGCCTCTCCCCTTTAATCTGTCCTTGCAAAAAATATTTATTGGACATCTACCATATGCTAGGCACTGCCAGCTGGTGGGACTCTTTTCTGACTTTGTACTAGGAAATTCTTTTTTTAAAAAAAATATTTATTTATTTTTGTCTGCGTTGGGTCTTCGTTGCTGCACGCAGGCTTTCTCTAGATGCAGAGAGCGGGGGCTACTCTTTGCTGCGGTGCACGGGCTTCTCATTGTGGTGGCTTCTCTTGTTGCGGAGCACGGGCTCTAGGCGCGCGGGCTCAGTAGCTGTCGCACATGGGCTCAGTAGTTGTGGCTCATGGGCTCTAGAGCGCAGGCTCAGTAGCTGTGGTGCACAGTCCTAGTTGCTCCGCAGCATGTGGGATATTCCTGGACCAGGGCTCGAACCCATGTCCCCTGCATTGGCAGGCGGATTCTTAACCACTGCACCACCAGGGAAGCCCCAGGAAATTCTTTTACCCTTGCAAACGCATGATTCCCAAGATGGTGACATACCTCTGTTGTTTATTGTTAGGCTGTATTTTTTTTTCTTCAAATCTCATGGAATCTTTCTCAATACAAATATTTTCAGAAAATACAGAATGAAACAAGCTTGGGGTGAAGGCTGGGGATAAGATTATAAAAATGAAATGTGCTTCATTTTCTAGGCACTGTTGACTTTACTGCAAGTCCTTTCAGCTACTTGATTTTTGACAACATTAGAACTAGAGCTACACAGATCAACATGAACGAATCTCAACCATGACTAGGGTGAGAAAAGCTAGTTACAAAAGATCCCTGTACCTAGTTATCACTTAAATAAAGTAAGGTGCAAAACAATACGTTTTATTTTGGATATATAAGAGATAAAAATATAAACACATGTATTGGAATTATAAGGACCAAATTCAAGATGTGGGTTACCTCTGGTGGGGGCATAAGGGAAAGGTGATTTGGGAGGAGACTCCCATTGTTTTGGTTAGTGTATTATTTCTTAAAATGGATGGTGAGTACATGGGTGCCCATTGCATTATTCTTTATACCTCTTTGAATATCTGAATGTTTTACACACTTAATAACTTTAAAATAGACATCTGGATTAGTTTATTATGGTTTCAATTAGATTGAACTATAAGAAATTACCACCATTCAACTATTTTTGACCTACAAAGGGTAATTTCATATTTCAGCACAGAATACAGATCTACAATGCATCAATTCATCTAAAATCAACCTTTCTAATAAATCCCAGTAAAGAATAATTAAGAATAGAAAATGGTGATCTGGGCTGATTTATGTGTGTGTGTTCTTAAACTCCAATTAACTACAGTTTTCAGGGGATAGAACTAAAATTAATCTAAGAGCTAAGATGTGCAGAGAATGGGAAAAAAGATATTATAGCAAAAAGTGGGAAAATACAGTATTTGCCCCAGGAATCAGTGTGGATTATCACTCCTCTTGTTTGCAGCAGTCAACGGGGCCCAGCCAATAAAGTGCCTGGAATAACTGTTATTTGTCATTTCTCAACAACCCGAAGTCCAGTGAGGCAAATTTTGGGCCATTAAAACCATGAGGAAGGCTTTATTAGAAATAGAAAACAGGCTTGAGTAGATTTTCATTACCTTATACCAAAAAAAAAAAAAAGGAAAGAAAATCTATTTATGTCAAGTAATGGAACTCATTCCAAGAACAGAGAAATAATGAGAAAACTATTGCACTGCCATCATTTCACCCACTTCTCAGTTCTTTTCAACTGAGAGTTGTCCCCAAAGAGATATGCTCCTTTTTTTCTCAAGGTTTTAAAGAAAAAAAAGAAGAAAAAAGGACTTTTAATAGAGAGAGGAAGGCCCAAGATTATAGCACAAATAATTAAAGCAAACAAACTATGCTTATATAGGGCAGTTGGGGCTTTAAAACATGAGTGCACACAAGAAACACTCCAGGGAACTTCTTAGAAATGCAAATTCCTGCCCCTGCCCAGGTTCTGATTCAATAGGTCCAGCTATGAGCCCAAGAACTGCGTATTTCTAACAAATATCTGGGGCAATTCAGGTGTGGGTCGTTTAGGGACTTCAACAGGAGAGAAACGTGGTAGGAGGATCTAGCCACCCTAAAACTGGTCTGAATTCTCCCAAACACTGTTCTTGATCAGAGGAAGGGTAATGTTGCCCCGTTTGTGGTTCATTCTGAACTAGAGAAAGCATTCTAAGCTAACTGACTCCAGTTGCCAGCCTACAGAATTGTTTCATTCACTTATTTGTTCAACAAATATTTATGGAGCACCTACTATGTGCCAGGTGCTGTGTTACAGTAAGAGACTCATGGTCTCCATAAAACGAAGAGAGGGAGGGAGGGAGGTAAAAGGACGTGTTAAAAAGAAAAATACAAACAAAAAGGAAGGGAAAAGAAGAATTTTTAAGGAATTTTAAAAAATCATCAGGCAGCCCACTGTGGAGACATAGTACATAATTTATAATGACTACTGTACATATCTTGCTGCTGAATGTACCTAGGTTCTTTTTTTTTTTTTAATTTATTTTTATTTTGTTTATTTTTGTCTGCGTTGGGTCCCTGCCGCTGCACGTGGGCTCCCTCTAGCTGCAGCGAGCAGGGGCCACTCCCCGCTGCACTGCATGGCCTCCCGTTGCAGCGGCCTCTCCTGTTGCGGAGCAGGGGCTCCAGGCGTGCGGGCTTCAGTAGTTGTGGCTTGTGGGCTCAGTAGTTGTGGTTCACAGCCTCCAGAGCACAGGCTCAGTAGCTGTGGTGCACGGGCCCAGCTGCTCCGCGGCATGCGGGATTCCTCCCAGACCAGGGCCCAAACCCGTGTCCCCTGCATCGGCAGGCGGACTCCCAACCACTGCGCCACCAGGGAAGCCCCCTAGGTCCTTTTTATTTTCTCTTCCAGATGACAAGTTCTAGGCAAAACCATCTCATTTATTATCTACAGCTGAAGACCACGCACACTTAGGGAATTCCTGCTTCTAGCTTTGGGGACCTTAAGGATATGTCACAGCACCACAAACATGATTGGGCCTGAAAGGGAAAAGCAGAGGCCAGGGCTGGTGTCCTGGAACATGTCATGACTGCCTGGGGGACCTCACAGGGCACAGGGAGCAGCCTCCTCATTCCCCTTCTCCTGTGAACTTAGAACCACCCTTCCCTGTCCTCTTCACTTTGTCTCAGCCAACCTTCCATCCCAGGATGACGTGCCATCCTGGTTTGTCCAGGAATGACAGTGTTCCAGGGACATGAAACTTAAAGTGCTAACACCAGGGAAGTCCCAGGAAAACCAAAATAAATTGGCCACCCTGCCTACTCCTCTCCCCCAAGGTGCCAACTAAAGGACAAGAAAGACCACCAACCATGAGCACAGGGCCTGGGACATAGTAGGTATTGGATAAATATTTGTGGAATGAATGAAGAATACATAGCACAGAGTAAAGCTACCAACTTTTATTATTATTATTGGAACTAATAATGATTAAGCACCCACACAGTACACTTCTTAAACACCCCATGTGGCAGACATCCTGCTAGATCCATTTTTAAAACTCAGAATAAAATATCTGATGTCACCTTTGCCATACATACCCATACATGTGAGCTACAGTTTAAGAGGCTAAGGGTTTGGTTGTTTTTTGTTGTTTGGTTTGGTTTTTTATTTTTTTTGGGGGGGGGGGCGGTTGCCATAAAATTAAAGGGAATTGTTTCACAGAAACTTCATATAACTGCTCTTTATTTTAATTCTCTGTGTCAGGCATTCCTAAAAGGATATAAAGGACAATGAAAATCAAAGCTGTAGTAGAGTTTTTGTTTATTTTCATATTTATATGATTCTTCATAGAATCTGGGTCTGGAGGGAAAGAAAACAAGAAACAAAGGAAAACAAGCTTGTTTGTGAGACTTCCTCACTATCCCTGGCACCTGTCACCTTCAGGTAGTTCTGTTTCCACGGAGGATCTTGTCCCCTGGACTACTTGATAATTCCTTGAAGTTGAAGATTAGATACTTAGAACTCATGCAAAGTTGGCCCCTGAGCCCAGGGGCGCTGACCTTGCTCATCACTGCCAATGGCCATCACATGGTACCCCTTTGGACAAGCAAACAGACCCACAACTCCACTGCTTTGCTTCCCTCTGACCTAACACAGTGCTAAGCACACAGTGGGCGCTCCACAAACACTTGCTGATGGGATAGATCCTTACAACCCCACTTTGGCATCTCACTAATGACCAGCCTGCCATCTTTGACACTAATTCCAGTGCTGGCTCCTTTTCTCTTCTCAACAGCCTTACAGATGCAGCCATCCACCTGGACAGCCTGGTAAGGTTGTGTGCCCTGTTTCTCCTCCTGGCCCTGAAAGACTGTACTATTCACACCCTGACTGCCCCTGGGAGAGAAAAGTGAATGAAATTAAGATGAGCTATACTTCTTTGATATATAAAATATCTGTTACGTGAATGTCCCCAAAGACCTGGTCACATTCTGGGATTGCAAATACCCAATGATGTAACCAAGATTAATATGGTACTTGCTACAATTTATTAAATGCCAATTATATGCCAGGCACGGAGCTAAGCAATATACATATATTCTCATTTATCCTGATAACCACTCTATTAGTGGTTAAAACCACAAGCTTTGATGTCACATCTTGGTTTAAATCCCAGTTCTGTGGCCTACTGGGTGACATTGGACAAGTGACACAAACTTCCTAGGCCCCAATATCCAATTTGCTTGTAAAGTGGAGGCACAAATAACTGCCTGAAAAGATTGGTGTGGGAGTTGATGGTAGAACATATCTAAATAAATAAATCACGTCAATGTTTAGGTAAATGGTGTTGATGATGATGATGATCAAGAAGAAAGAAGACTTTTTAATTAATGTCACAAAGAAATTTTTATGGTTTCATATTAGAAAAGATGTGCTTCTTGTTTAAAAAAACATGAAAAATTAAAAAGAAAAAATGTATAATCCCATAATCTTAAAATAATCTAATATTTAATTTTGTTCCAGTCACATAAATACATGTAAATATATCTTGCTTTTTAATCTCTTAGCATATAATGAAATTTATCCTTGGGTTCCAAGATACTACTTTTGACTGTTGTTTCTCTCCATATATGTGTGATTGTGAAGAGTGATACGAAATTAGCCTGTTTTATAAAAATGTAAGAAACACTGGTAAACATTTAATTAAATATGACTAAAGCTCTCAAAAAAAAAAAGAAGAAGAAAGAAGAGGAGGAAGATAAACCAATTCAGAGAGGCTAATTAACTTACCTAAGGTCACACAGCTAATCAGTGACAAATATGGGATTCAAAGCCAGGTTTAGCTCATTCTCAAATGATTTTTAGCACCAGAAGACTCTCTTCAAACATCTTATAACTTTGAACATTTGCATCCCACCCTCTATACAGCCCTACTCTGAAGGAAGCTCAAAAAAACACTTAGGGTGCCAACGAGCACCATGTGAAAACTGCTGTTGCTTTTAATAATTAATAATTAATTAATCATTAATTTAACACAGTATCACCTCCTATGTATCAGTTATCTACTGCTGCAATAATGCCATGTAACAAACCACCACAAATAATTAATGTTTATTGCTCACACACCTGGGGTCAGCTGAGGTTTGGCTGGTCTAGGTTGGGCTCAAGTCCACCTGTCTCTCATCTCTCTTGAACCAACAACTAACCAGAGCAGGTTCTCAAGGCAGTGGCAAAGGTACATGAGAACACGCAGGAACACACAGGCCTCCTGAAGCAAGGCTCAGAACTGGTACCTTGTTCTGTTGCCTAAGTGAGTCACATCGCCAAGTCCAGAGTCAGAGTAGAAGAGCACTGCACAATTAGATGGAAAGGGAGTGGTACCTTGGGACTTATCAGGTTTTTTCATATTCAGATCTCCAGTGGATGACACATGCCCTAGGCTCCTCGCAGAGAGTTTGGCAAAACCCCCCCAGGAACAGTACACAGCTGTCCTTAGTTCAGCTCTTCTCCCCTCTCTGCAGTCACCCCTCTTTGCTCAGCAGTTATAGCTACTCCTTTAATGCAGCACAGCACCAGGGAAATAGCTCGAAGCCTGGAGACCTGTTCCCTACCAGCTGTGTGATCTTGGGCAAGACAATCAACCTCCCTGAGCTTCAATATCTTCATTATGAAACAGACAATTACACCTGCCTTCATCTCTCTGGGGATGATCAAATTAAACCATCTAGGCAAAAATGCTTCCTGAATGCTAGAATTATTCCTGAACTCCTAAGCAAATTTTTCGAGGTGCTTCTCTCAGCCCAGCTCCTAATACTGGGCTCTGCCCATAGTTAACTCAAAGAGAAGTTGTTGCAGGTCTGAGTCTGGCCACTTCCTTTAACCTTGACATAGGGTGGGAAGGGGAAGCTGTTTATCTCACTGTTTGCCCAAATACAAGTGGAGAGTAGGAAAATGGGGGATAGTTCCTAGAATATTCTGAAACCTAAGAAAGCCTTGATACACCTTCTGTCTATAAAGTGGAAAGGGAAACAAACATAAGAAATGCTGAAACTGAGCCAGTTCATCTGCATCCAATGGCAACTTTTGTCCTCCAAAGTCTTCCAGACACACAGCCAGCTTAGTTGGTATTCAGGTGGTGGCTGAGCTTACTGAAACCATGCAGCATTTATCCCAAGTGGAGTCCCCTAACTTCCTTCTGCTTTGTTCTTAACCCCAGAAATAGGGGAGAGGGGGAGGGGAAGTTCATTTCTGAGGAACACCATACATACTCTTTGCAGCTAATGTACTCATAGCCCAGATGAGTTGACATCATAATTGCAGGAATGCGGGACCTGACATAAGTTTCTGGGTGGACTCTCAAAATACAGAGTGTGAGGATGGGCTCTTGCATCTTGATTGTCCTTTCTTCTAGGCACATCTCTCCTTTGCTGTATTTCATTCTTGTCTCTTTGTCCTGTGCTTTTATAGCACAGGTCCATCAGTCCTTGGATTGGAACAGGCATTAGAACCCACTCAGCTCAACTACAGCATCTTGCCCTCTCTATCACTCCCCAGTCCAAAGTTGAAATCAATCCACTAGATTTTTCCCAAGCTCTGGTGAAATACCTCACTGGACAGAGAGCCCACTAAATCTCAAAGCAGAAGCATCCATTGTAGATCTTCAGAGGGTACCTTAGTTAGGTTAAACCACATTTCCACAGTTCCCTTAGCCCTGATTCTGTTCACTGAGGCTTCACAAACTTTATTCCCTCTCTCCTATGGTTGTCCTTTGGGTATATGAAGACAGCTATCACATCTCCTCACTGAGAAATTTTGGGCCATCAGGCTTGATCTTTATCAGCTTCTCAACCTGTACCTGGTCCCCATCCTTATCCCCTTCCATCATCATGCCCTTTCCTTACATCTGAAGAGTACAACTGCCTCTATTTCTGTTTTCAAAGCTAACCTTTCCACCTATGTTCTCCACTCCGTCTCCTCCTGCCCTCTCCATCACCTTGGTGATTGAAGTGGACTTGGGAATCAATAAAAAAAAAGAGAGAGAAGGAAAGATTCACACCCAAGTCTATAGCTTGTGCAAGTGAATGAATGGGGAAGCCATCAATTACAAGAGAGAGAAAAGAGAAGCAGGTTTGGAAGGGAGATAACGAGTTCAGGGTGGGGGCCTGGTCGAGTTAGAGGTGTCTGGACACATCCAAATGGAAATATCTAGCAAGTGGCTGGACATAAGATTCTAAAGCTTGGTGGGAAGGCTTGGGCTGGGGATGGAGATTAGGGAATCATCAGCATAGAGAAGGTGGCTGGAACAAGAAAAGTGGTACGATCACCCAAAGAGGGTGTAAATAGTGAGAATATCGAGACAAGTACAGTATTTTGGGGGACCTCAATGTTTAAGAGGTAAAGGGAGGGTAATACAGACATGGAAAAGATACAAGGAAAACCAAGAGAATTTAGCGAGGGCTTCCCTGGTGGTGCAGTGGTTAAGAATCTGCCTGCCAATGCAGGGGACACGGGTTCGAGCCCTTGTCTGGGAAGATCTCACATGCCGCGGAGCAACTACTGAGCCTGCGAGCCACAACTACCGAGCCCGCATGCCACAACTACTGAAGCCCGCGCGCCTAGAGCCCGTGCTCCGTGACAAAAGAAGCCACCGCAATGAGAAGCCCGCGCACCACAACAAAGAGTAGCCCCTGCTCGCCGCAACTAGAGAAAGCCCGCGTGCAGCAACAAAGACCCAATGCAAGCAAAAATAAGTAAATTAAATTAATTAATTAAAAAAACACACAGAGAATTTAGTGAAATGAAATCCAAAGGAGAAGAGAGTGGGGAAGGAGGGGTGACCAGCCATGTCAAATGAGTCATGAGGTCCAGGAAAAGAACTAATGGAAAATATCAAGCAAACCTGACTGTTAGAAGATCAGGGGTAAACTCGGAGAATGTGATTCCTATAGAAGGATGGGGGAAGAAAACAAACTGCACTGGGTGAGAAAATGTTGAAGGGAATCCCAAAACAGATTTCCCTTTTGAGACGTTTATATGAGAATAGAAGGGGTTTCTAATAGGAGTTTCTGATTTCGGAGTTGTATTAGTTTCTAGGGCTGCTGCACGAATTATCACAAACTTGGTGGCCTTAAACAACAGAAATTTATTCTTTCACAGTTATGGAGGCCAGAAGTCTTCAAGCAAGGTGTTGGCAAGATCGGTTTCTTCTGGAGGATCTGCGGAAGAATCCATCCCATGCCTCTCTCCTTGCTTTGTTCACTTTGTTCATCAAGGTGATCCCTGATGTTCCTTGGCTTATAGACACACATCACTCCAATCCCTGCCTCTGTCTTTACATGGTCATCCCCCTCTGTGTCTCTGTGGGTGTGATGTGAATCTCCCAGCCTTTTGAGAGAACACCAGACATTGGATTAAGGGCCCACCCCAAATCCAGAATGATCTCATCTAAGATCCTTAACTTAATTACATCTGCAAAGATCCCATTTCCAAATAAGCTCACATTCACAGGTACCAGGGGTCAGGATTTCAGCATGTCTTTTGGAGGCTCTATTCAATCTACTACAAGGGTGCAAAGATGGATAGAAAACAAGCTTTGACAAAAACTCTCTCCTCCCTCACCAATCTATGATGCCTAAAAAATAAATCATCATATTAATATCTCATAAGGATGAATTCATTTAGGTAAATGGAAATTTTAAAAGCCTCAACAGGGATAATATTTATTCAACAAAGATTTATTGAACTCTTCTTTTGTGCCAAGTATACCGCTAGTCATTGAGGATAATGAAATGGATAAGATAGGAAAGTAAAAATCATTGTTAAATTAATTTCTGGAATTCTTAGCAACAAAAAGCCAGAAAACCCATCAACTCCTCGAAGTATATATAGATTTTCTTTACCAAATACATGATTTTTTATTTTTCATTTTTTATAGCCACCTCATTGAGATATAATTTTCATACAGTAAAATGAATAGATTTTTAAAATTTTTTATTGGCATATAGTTGATTTAAAATTTGTGTTAGTTTCTGCTGTACAGCAAAGTGAATCAGTTATACATATACATATATCCACTCCTTTTTTTAGATTCTTTTCCCATATAGGTCATTACAGAGTATTGAGAAGAGTTCCCTGTGGTATACAGTAGGTCCTTATTAGTTACCTATTATATATAGAGTAGTGTGTATATGTCAATCACAGTCTCCCAATTTATCCCTCCCCCTCCCCTTTCCTGGTAACCATAGTTTGTTTTCTACATCTGTGACTCTATTTCTGTTTTGTAAATAAGTTCATTTGTACCATTTTTTTAGATTCCACATATAAGAGATATCATACAATATTTGTCTTTCTCTGACTTCACTCAGTATGACAATCTCTAGGTCTATCCATGTTGCTGCAATGAATAGATTTTAAGTGTACAGTTTGATGAGTTTTGACAAGTGTAACCACACCTCCAATCAAACAGAGAAGATTTCTTTACCCCCCTAAAAGTTCTCGTGTCTCTTTATAGTCAAATCCACTAGGCAGTCACTAGCCTGCTTTCTGTCATTATAGACTACTATTGCCTTTTCTATAGTTTCATAAAAATGGAATTGTATTCTTTTCTGACTTCTTTTACTCAACATAATGTTTTTGAAATTCACCATGGTATCGTGTGCATAAGTAGCTTATTCCTTTTTATCACTCAGTAGTATTCCATTGTATGAATGTACCCCAATTTGTTTATCCATCCAGCTACTAACAGACACTCAGGTTGTTTCCAGTTCGGGATAACTATGAATAAAGCTGCTGTAAACATTCCCATATAGATCTAGTTATATGTTTTCATTTCTCTTGGATAAATAACCTAGATGTGTGAATGATGGGTCATATGGTAACTCTACATTTTACTTCGTAAGAGACTGCTACACTGTTTCCTGAGGGGCTGTATCATTCCTATCAGTAATGTATGAGAGTTCCAGTAGTTTCACATCATCACCAACACTTATTATTAATCATCTGTTTTGAAAAGCCATTCCAGTCAGTGTGTAGTGGTATCTTATTGCATTTCTGATTTGCATTTCTCTAATGATTAGTGATGTTGAGCATCTTTTTATGTGTTTATGTGACATCTCTTCTTTGGAGAAGCATCCATTGAAATATTCTGCCCATTTTTTAACTGGTTTGTTTGGTTTCTTATTATTGTGTGGCAGGATTATATAGATGTATATACATGTGTGTGTGTTTTGCAAAAGTCTTTCAGTCTGTGGCTTATCTTCTCATTTTCTTAACAGTGTCTTTCAAAATGTAGAAGTTCGGGCTTCCCTGGTGGTGCAGTGGTTGGGAGTCCGCCTGCCGATGCAGGGACACGGGTCCGTGCCCCGGTCTGGGAAGATCCCACATGCCGCAGAGCGGCTGGGCCCGTGAGCCATGGCCGCTGAGACTGCGTGTCCGGAGTCTGTGCTCCGCAATGGGAGAGGCCACAGCAGTGAGAGGCCCGCGTACCGCAAAAAAAAAAAAAAAAAAAAAAAAAAGTAGAAGTTCTACATTTTTATGAAGTCAAGTTTATCAAAGTTTCATGGCTCATGCTTTTTTTTCTTTTTTTTTTGGTCCTTTCTAAGAAATCTTTGCCCAACTCAAGGTCACAAAGATTTTACTCCTATGTGTTTTATAAGACGTTTTATAGTTTTGCGTTTTACATTTAGAAGACGTTTTATAGTTTTGCATTTTACATTTAGGTCTGTGATCCATTTCAAGTCAATATTTGTATATGGTGTGATGCATGGGTGGAGGTTTATTTTTTTTCACATGGATATCCAATTGTCCTCACACAATTTGTTGAAAAGACTATTCTTTCTTTATTGAATTGTTTTGGCACCTTCATTAAAAATTGACTACACATGTATGGGTCTATTAATCAGCTCTCTGTTGTATTCCATTTATATCAATCTTTCTATTCTTTTGCCAGTATCACATTGTATCGACTACTGTAGCATTTTAGTAGGTCTTGAAATCAGGTAGTATGAGTCCCCTGACTTTGTTCTTTTCAAAATTCTTTTGGTTTGTTCTGGATTCTTTATACTCCCATATAATTTTTAGAATTAGTTTGTCAATTCCTAAAAATAGAAGGCTGCTTGGATTTTGAACGAGATTAAGTCTATTTAACAGTTTGAGGAGGCTCGACATCTTAGCAATACTGAGTCTTTCAATCCATGATATGGAATATTTCTGCATTTATTTAGGTTTTCCTTCATTTCTCTCAGCAGTGGTCTGTCATTTTCAGTATTTGGTAAGTTTTATACATATTTTGTTAAATCTATCCCTAAGTATTTCATGTTTTTGATGTTATTATAAATAGTATTTTAAATTTTTTCATTTTACAGTTATTTATTGTTAGTATATAATAGTACAACTACATTTTTTATATTAACCTTGTATCCTGCAACCTTGCTAAATTCACTTACGCATTCTAATAGTTTTTAAATAGATTCCTTAGGATTTTCTACCTACATGAGCATGTTGCTTGAAAATAAAGGCAGTTTTATTTCTTCCCTTTCAAACTATATGGCTTTTTTCTTTGCCTTGCCATGGCTAGGACCTCAAACATGATGCTGAATAGAAGTGGTAAAAGGGGACATCCTTGTGTTGTTCCCATATTAGGGGGAAAGTTTTCAGTCATTCATTAGTAAGTATGATGCTAATTATAGACTTTTCATAGGTGTGCTCATGTAACATGTTAAAAAATCTTAAATAGTATCACTGTTACTATTAACATTATAAAGGATAAGGATATTTACTGTAAAGCATGCAAACAGGACTGAAGGGTATGATATAAAATGCTCTGACCCAATTCTACCAATCTCTCCCAAAAGGTACCATAATTATTTGGATACTGAAAGAGATAAAGACAGAGACAGAAAAAGACTGGGAGGGGGAGGGGGCAAAAAGAGAATATATGTTTATTTAAAAGGATAAATAACTTCAGTTATCCAGAGCGGCAAATCTTTTCAATGGGGGAATTCTTCTCTTTCCCTGGAGTTTTACCTGAGCCCAGATCATTCTGATTCAGCTGTCTTCTCTGTATTCAGAGGACAAGGAACATCGTCCTTGGAATCAGAAGAGTGGGGATGAGAAGTCAGCACAGCCTAGCAATTAAGAGCCTGAGCTTCAGAGTCAGACTTATCTGAGGTTACATCTTCATTGCAATTCTTACTGATGTGTAAGCCCTGAGCCTCTATTTGCACATCTGTAAAAAGGCCATGGTAATAGCACAGGTCTCACAAGGTTGAGCTATAACGCACGAGATGTAATACATGGATGTAATATGCTCAGCACTTTGCCTGCACATAGCAAATCCACCATGAATGTGAGCAGTCACTGGGTGTCTTTGGGCCAATTTATTAACCTCTAGGACCCCATAAAATAGGGATATGCCCATCTGCCTCCCAAGATTACATGGAAATGAAATGAGAGGATAAACATCGAAGGCAGAGCCAAACAACATAGTCTGATCGATGACTGGAGGTTAAGGATCAGAACTTGGTTTAAGATCCATGTTCGTGCCTATCACTCAAGATGGACTTCCCTGCAAAGCTCCAGCACTTGCTCCTTTATTGATCAACTTCTGAGAAGACCAATATTATTCTGGATAGGCAGTAGCTTTAATTTTAAATAAGGATTAATTTGTTTACTCTGGAATGAACAAACTTCATTTTTTTCCTTCCAAAACTACTACCTGTTCTAATGAAGTCCCAGAATAGAAGAGTGTCTGGCAAGCCATCTAGTCCCACGGATCTGGGATTGGATATACAACAGAAGCAACGCCAGTTACCTGGAGAACATATATCCCCAATTCCTGTCTATGGATTAGGGTTGCTAAATTTAGTGAATAAAAACACAGGATGGGGGCTTCCCTGGTGGTGCAGTTGTTGCAAGTCCGCCTGCCGATGCAGGGGACGCGGGTTCGTGCCCCGGTCCGGGAGGATCCCGCGTGCCGCGGAGCGGCTGGGCCCGAGAGCCATGGCCGCTGAGCCTGCGCATCCGGAGCCTGTGCTCCGCAGCGGGAGAGGCCCGCAAACCGCAAGAAAAAAAAAAACAAAACAGAGGATGCCCAGTTAAAATTGGACTTCAGATAAACAATGAATAGGGGTGGGGTTCTTGTTCTATAAGTATGACCCATACAATATTTGGGACATACTTATACTAAAAAATTATTCATAGTAGGGACTTCCCTGGTGGTGCAGTTAAGAATCCACCTGCCAACGCCGGGGACACAGGTTCGATCCCTGGTCCGGGAAGATCCCACATGCCGCGGAGCAACTAAGCCTGTGCGTCACAACTACTGAAGCCTGTTCGCCTAGAGGCCGCGTGCCGCAACTACTAAAGCCCGCGCGCCTACAGCCGGTGCTCCGCAACAAGAGAAGCCACCGCCATGAGAAGCCCACGCACCGCAATGAAGAGTAGCCCCCGCTCGCCGCAACTACAGAAAGCCCGCGCGCAGCAACGAAGACCCAATGCAGTCAAAAAGATTTTTTTAAAAAAGTTTAAAAAATAAATTGGATTGTTAAAAAAAAATTCATTGTTTATCTCAATTCAAATGTAACAGGGAGTCCTGTATTTTAACAAACAACTCCATTATGGATTTCATCCCCAAACTGTGTCTAAAACTTCCAACAATCTGCTAGAGCAGCGGTCCCCAACCTTTTCGGCACCAGGGACTGGTTTCGTGGAAGACAATTTTTCCACAGGCGGTGGGGGTGGGGTGTGGATAGTTCAGGGTTCAGGTGGTTAATGCCAGTGATGGGGGGATGGCTCGGGCGGTCATGGGAGCCATGGGGAGCAGCAGATGAAGCTTCACTCACTCACCCACTGCTCACCTCCGGCTGTGCAGCCCGGTTCCTAACAGGAACCAGTACTGGTCTGCGGCCCAGAGGTTGGGGACCCCTGTGCTAGAGTGTGAGAATTCAGAAGGGAACAGCAGACTTCTGGATTTCAAAGACGGTGCTAGGTATTTTAGATACTTTTCCTCATTTAATCTTCACTCACATATTCAACAAAAGCCATATGGGTTGGCATTATCTCCCACTTTAGGAATGAGGTGATTGAGGCTGAGAAAGATTAAGTAGTTTGTCTTAAATCTAAAGTAATTATCTAGGAGAGTTTCATGGCAGGTGAGACCATTTCAAGCAAAAAGAATGTGTAGAAGGAAAGGATCCAGGAGTGAGAATGGATTGTCCTGGGGATACTGAGTGTAGGAAAGAGGACATTTCTCTGAACCTCACACAGGAATGGCTAATGATCTGAGGGCTCATCAGAGCCCAGGATGCCTCCTCGGTCACTTTTACTAGTGACTTGCATCACTGTGCTTTCCTTTGCTCATGTGGTCTCTCTCTCTGTTCCATCTCTTCCTTTCCCTTGCTGCTGCTGCATGGTCATCTCACCTTGCTGCTCAGCCCATGATAACAGTGTCACTTAGAGGGAAGAAGAGGTCCTACTCAGTCCTTAGCATTAAGTCAATTGCCTGAAAAACCTACAAGGGGATGGGGCACTTGCCAGCTAATAACCAAGTGGAGCTTCAATTTTCCATTTGTCGCTGCACCTTGTATGTGTAAAACTGCGGCTAAGAGATGGAGTGGCTGGGCCAGCAGGATTCAAGCAGTCCCTGGGTCCTCCCACCAAATTCCATCAAATGCTCAAGGCCCAACAATAATGATTCTGGTCTAGTTGGAGATGAGAGTCAGGGAGTTGTGGAGGAAGATGACAAGGAGCCATGGAAGAGCACTACAGGCAAAGAAAAGCCACTTAAGGTGTCTGAACAAGGCAGCTGCCGTGCTAAGAGGGGCTGAAGTGTGAACAAAGGCTTGTTGACCAGCTAATGAAACACCTTCAGGCTCAAGAGGAATTTTCCTCTAAGAGTGTGCAGGGCAGGCTGGACACCAGTTAGGAAAGCATCACAGGACTCCTGGTCTTCAGTTGGCAAATATTCATCAGGCGTCTTCTAACTGTGGAGAACCAGGGCAAGGTGCTGCATCTATTCTAGGTGCTGGGGACACAGTATCTAACAAGAAAGACCTGGTTCCTGCTCTCCTGGAACTTACATTCTAGTGGGGAGACAATTAGCAAATAAACTAGTGAATAAAATAAGCATGATTTTTTTTCAGTTGGCAGTGAGTGCCTTGGAAAAAATAAAACTAGTTGATGGGATGGTGGGGAGCAGAGGGGCATTATCAGAAAAGAGAGTCAGGGAAAGCACCTCTGGCTTCAGTAGATACCTGAAAGATCAGAAGGAGCCAGCCCTGCAAAGATCAGACAGAGGAAAAAATAGCAAACAGAGGAATAGCAAAGACCAGACAGAGGAAAGAATAAGCAAAAGGGATTGAAGAAAGAACAGATGGCCATGTGGCTGGAGCAGAGTGTGTGAGGGGAGAGGGGAAAGAGTTCAGGTTGGATTGCCGGGAAAAGGCCAAATCACACAGGACCTTGCAGACCAAGGTAAAAAAAGTGAACTTGGCCCAAGTGCAAGGATGAGCCTTTGGCTGACGTGGTAAGTGACGGTAGCAGGGAGGAAAGTTTCCAAAAGTCACTTCAAATGTGGAGAAGCCGGGACTTTATGACAGGTGAGAGGTGAGGAACCCAAGAGGAATGCTGATCTTGTTGGGTTTGATTCCAGGACATTGATGAACCCATGTTTACCCATGATGGGCAGGGGAGCTATGTCATAAGAGGTGTGTTCTTCTCATGTCATCCTCCTACATCCATCGATTCTCATCCCTCCAGCCACCTGTCCCATGTAGTCAGAGTGGTATAAGTTTCCAGGATTCATATTGGGCTTGGAGAAGGAGAAAGATTCCTTAAGAAGCCTGGTAATAAAGCATGGATTCAGCCCAGCTTACCAAAGAGGGCAGATTGGGTTTTTAGCCCAAGCCCAGCTCATAATAAAATATCACCTCATTCCCTCTCCCTTACTGTCTCATGTTCACTTATCTCCATCCGGAACCTTGGGAGAAAAGGGGTGGCTGAATGAAGACTGGCTTCAGACATTCCTGGGCCCTGTAACTAGATACCATCTAAAGCTTCCCAAAGCTCACAATGGTCCCTAACACACATAGAACAAATTCTGATGGATATATTTCAAACTTTTTTTTAAATGGTTGTCTCTTGGAGCTAAGATTTTGGATGGTTTATATTTTCTTTTTATGCTTAACCATATTTTGCAACTTTGCTTCAAGTAATACTTGTTAACTGAATGGCAAAAAAAAAAATTAAAAGGATGATGGCTTATACAATTAGATGGGACAATCTCACTGTGGTATAAGTGCTCCTCATATTTTGGAAAGGAAACTAAAATATTCTAAAGGAAAATGTTCCCTCTCCACCTTTCATAAAGGCATGAGTCTCCTCGTTTACAAAATGCACGGCACCCATGAGCCAAGATTCGAGTTTCTCCAAATGGTGTAACATTCACAGGACATAACCTTATCCCCAAAAAACCTGACCTCTGAGCTTCGTATTTTATTGCCTTATTTGCTTTTACAGCTCTGTTGTAAAGATGTTTATTTTCAGCAACACGAGTGATCAGTTCTCTCCCTCCTCTCTCCCAGCCAGCTTCTCCCAGTCCCGAAGTGCCTTTGAAAGGCCCAGGATAAAAGCATTCATTCATGCTGGTCGTGCCTCCTTGTCATCGAATTGTCTGTACTGATGTTCAAAAGATCAACGTTTTCTCATCTTTGTCTTGGCCAATTTCAAATGATAATTTTAAAAAAATGAAGCTGACAATTATCTGACTGAAATTAATGCAGGTTTCCATCTTGCAATTGAAAATCATCAAATATCAAATTTCCCGATGAGAAGCCAAAACTCCAAATCAGAGCTCACAACCCATCAGTCTGGGTAGTTAAGTTTGGTGGCCATGTGTGTTTTATTTAGCTCTTGCATAGTTCCTTAAATTGGAATTTGTTATCAACATTTACCAATCAGGAGATTTTACTCCATATTCCAGATTCTCAGCTTCTCTTTAGAAACTCTGAGGATAGGGGACTTCCCTGGTGGACCAGTGGTCAACAGTCCGCCTTTCAATGCAGGGGACACGGGTTTCATCCCTGGTCAGGGAACTAAGATCCCACACACCTCGGGGCAACTAAGCCTGCGTGCACCGCAACTACTGAGCTCACACGCCTCAGTGAGAGAGCCCACCTGCCGCAAACTACAGAGCCCACGCACTCTGGAGCCTGTGCACCACAACTAGAGAAGAGAAAATCCGCATGCCACAACTAGAGAGAAGCCCGAGCACTGCAACGAAGAGACCATGCACCGCAACAAAAGATCCCGCAGGCCTCAGCAAAGGTCCCACGTGCCACAACTAAGACCCAAAGCAGCCAAAAAATAAATTAAATAACTAAATAAATATTTTTAAAAGGCAACCTATGGAATGGGAGAACATATCTGCAAATTATGTATTGAAAAGGGATTAATATCCAAAATATATAAGGAACTCATACAACTCAATAGCTAAATAAATAAATATGGGCAAAGGACCTGAATAGACATTAAAAAAAAAAAAAAGCTGAGGATATAACAGTCCTGGGTTCATACAGCCATTTGGCAACACCAGCTTCGATCTAAGTAATAAGGCATGGTTCACCACAGTCCCCACCATTCCCTATTGTATGCCAATCCCATGACTAAGTTACAATTGCCATTTATCTTCTTATATCTGTATCATTTTACTTGTTTACTGCCAGGAGTCTGTAGATATATGAGTTTGCAACTTCTCATTTGGGTCAAATACAGCAAATTTAGAGATGTTGTTTCACTGTTTCATTTGTATTTCAAAATTGTATCTGTGCTTCAAAACTGCATGAGGATAAGAACATTGTGTAGAGGTAATGGTGGAGAATGAGACAAAATATAAAAAGATTAGTTGGAGACCCTTGAATAGATAGATCATCTCTCTGATTCAGCTTCTCTAGTTGTAACCAGGACTTGGATAGAGAATCCAGGAGCCAGGGAAGAGCATGAGAACCCAGTGGCACACAGGACTGCCACATATGGTTGTATAGGTTGCCCACTGCACAAGAGCATCCAGCTAAGACAGCAAGTGGGGGCTGAAATCCTGGCATGGGCTCCAACCACACAGAGGAAGGGGCACCTTTTTTTAATTCCCATGATCAAGCCATAAGGGCTAGTGGTGTCACTGGTGGCACAACCAAAGAGCTACGTAGTATGGGATTGGCACTGACCATAAATCTACCCCTGCTTTTTTTTTTCAGGGGGCGGGAGATCATATACAAATGTCCTACTGTTAGTCAGAATCAGGCTTATATAAGCATAACCTAGATCACTGTCATCAGCAAGCTCACATATTGGCTAAGAGGGAGGACTCTGGACTCAGACAGACTTGAGTTTGCATTCCACCTTGCCACTTATCAACTCTGCAACGTTATACAAGTTGCTTAAATTATCTGAGCCTCATATTTCTGAGCCTCAATTTCTTCATTGATCACATGGGAATAATAAAACCTACCTCACCACAGGACTGACTCAATGAGTAAGTACAAATAAAGCCCACAGCACAGGGCTGAGCTAGTAGGTGCTAAGTAAAAGTTTGTTGCTATCGGTTGTTACCAGTATTCAGAAGAGTGTCACTTTTGGTTGATTTAAGGGCTTCAGTAGGCATGTATGTTCACCAGCCTAGTTATCCAGAGATGGACACTAAAGAACAAGAATATAATGGAATATTCTTTGAAAAACGGGCAACTATTAAAAGCCCTAATTCCTAAGGTTCAGATTTATGACTTAGATTCCAAACAACTTCTGATCATCTTGACCTCCAGGAGTTCCTCTAAGTCAGTGATTCTAACCTCTTTGGGATCACAGCATCTCTAATGAAAAGCTTGGAACTTCTCCCCCTAAGAATACATACCTGCCCCTAAACACAGTATTTTGATGTAATTCTAGGGGTATCCATGGACTGATAGCTCATATACCCTAATCTTTAAATGGAAGTGTCGTCCTTTAGTTTTAGAAAGGATTGTATGTCCTTTCAAGAACATATCAGGTTCACAATATTTTCCATGTAAATGACTTGAGGGTTTAACTACACATTTATATCCTGCTAAATATTTTGTATCAAGGTGAACATAGGTAACACTGAATGAGACTTTGGGAAATGTTACAGTATTTTGTGACTGTCCTTTTGGGCCTAGGGGCTAGACCACAGTGTGACTGTTTAGGCTGGAATGTTCCTATGACAGGAGTGACATTCCCACTATCAATTATCCTGATAAGAAATTTGGATGAGCAAATGCCTTTAGAATGGGGAAGGGAGGAACTTAATTTCTATATCTGGTCTAAAGGACATTGGCCCAGATACCAACACATGAAAGAGCCTGGTATCACCTAGTGTCACTTGGAGGTGAGGAGGTGGGGCTGGGAGGATTGAGCAAACTCACACATTTACTTCTGAAGCAGTGGCAGCCCCATCATGGCAGCAAGAGCAGTGAAAGACGGGAAGCCATTAATTCTGGGTGGAGGATGGAAAATTATTTACAGGTGTTTATTCCTTCAATGATAGAATAAGTGGCAATGTTCCCTGACTGTCCCAATAGCCACTCCAAATCTCCTCCCTCATCACCTGAGCCAGAATCTCACTTTCCCAGCCTCCTCTGCAACAGGGATAACCGTGTGATTCTGTTCTGGCCAATGAGGGCCTTTGGGCTCAGAGAACACGGACAGGAGATTGGAGGTTTCTTCTCTGAAGAATATAGTGGCCTCTGAGAACATCCTCCATGTTTTGCATTTGGGGCTCCCCATTCAAATACCCAAAACAAAATCTGCCAGTTGACCATGACTCTCTCTTTCTCTCTCTAAGTATGAGGAGGTAACCAAAGATCACCAGGCATTAGAGGAAACCCTCCAAAGTGGAAGAGAGAGGTTCAAGATAAGCTATAGCAATTGCTGGCACAGACAACTGTGTCCCAGAGAATAGCTATTCCATGAGGGTCAGCAGCCAGCTCAAAGGCTAAGAAGACGTGGTGGATATGTTTTAGACATCCTCTGGGAAATACCCAGACAAGGCCAGAGGATCCTTCAAAGGGCATCAATTTCTGGCAATCAACCAGGTGGTGACTCACTGAATAATGAGTGCAGAAAAGGTGTGGTCTCACTGTTACAAATTTGTGAGGCTGGAGGCATGCAGGTCACTTAATAATACACTTTTAAGAGTAATAAAAATAGTAATAATTTGTTTCTGGAAGGAGAAAATTAGAACATCAATGAATGAAAGTGGAATCTTCATCCATAATGTCCAAAACTGTCCATCTATAACGTTAACTATTGCAATGGAATATCAGTAAACCATTTATGTTGTGTTTCCAGACTTGGAGGCCACCCTGTAGCATCAAGCAGATTGTCAACAAACAGAGGGGTCAGTCTGGAGAAACACAGCCAAGAAAACCAAGTCCAAGATCACAGGACAGAAAACAGAGGCAAGATTCAGAATGAAGGGGAGGAGACTTCTTGTTGGATTGTCAGATGATTACAGATGCTTGTTATAGAGTATGAGTACCTTAGCCAAGGGTATAAAAGGAGATCTAAAGGAATTACCTGTTCAATATCTTTTCTCCCTATTTTCCTTCATTACAGAACTCTTATTTTCTTCTAGGAGTCAGTGTGCCTGGCTTAAATAACATGCTTCCCCGCCTCCCCTGCAGCTGGCAAGAGCCAATGGAAGTAGAAGTTGTGGGGAGGAGTTCCTGAAAAATCTCCTGAAGAGAGAGGAAGACAATTTTTCCATTCCATCCCTTTCCTTCTTCTTCCTCCCTGGCATGCTGACAAGATGCTGGAGCTCCAACTTCCATCTTGGACTATGAGGCAAATTTGAGGATCAAAGCCACATGATATGGATATTAGAGAAGAAAACTAGAAGGAGTTTGGGTTACCAAATTTGTGTTGCTGACCTAGCTCTTTTTTTTGTGAGAGAGACTAAAACCTTTTGCATCAGACAGGATAGGTTAGGTTATGATATGATAACAAAGAGCCCCCCAAAATTTCAGTGGCTTAAAACAACTAGGTTTATATTCATGTTGCATATGCATCAAGGTTTAACTCACTCCAGGATCAGGGTGGCAGGGCAGCGCCCAACTGGAGCATTGCTGGTCACCATGTAAGAGGGGAGGAGAGAACACGGCAAATCATGCCTTGGCTTTTAAAGCATTCATATATGTCCCTTCTATTTACATTTCATTGGCCAAAGAAAGTCACATGGTCATGCCCAACTACAAAACGTGTAGGGAAAAGTGATTCTACCTTGGGTCTTGAAGGCAGAGAGCCAAGAATATTTTATGAACAGTACTAATAACTAGTGTAACTTTTTCTAGTTTTAGCTACCCGTTTGGGTTTTCTAGTACATGCAGCTAAACTTGATTCTAACTGGTATTGGGGACCAAGTTGTCCAGAAAAGCCCCATCACTGTACGGGCCAGTGAGCTTCACACCATCCCCCTGAGAGAAATAGGAGGTGGGAATTCCCATTTGCCACCTTCCTTTCTTCCCAGCAGTGGGAAAATAGAAGTACAACAGCAGCAGTGACTGGGATTTACTAAGTACAACTATCACTCCCATTTGTGCTCTCAGAGGCTCAAGGCACAAGGGCACACAGCTAGTTAGAGGCAGAGTGAAAAGCTGAACACACGCTGACTGACTTGACTTAACCTCAGTGCCTCAGAGCTACCTGATAAATCCCTTAGGTACTGAGATGCAAGTCCAGTCTCCTGGCCCTGAGGCCAAATGGAACCTGCCATTCTTTCCCTCCCAGAAAGGGCATCCTTCCCATCCCAGTGGAGACAGGTGGTTCTCATGGCCCTTTACAGCTTTGCCTTCTAACCCAGGAGGCTGCACTAGGAAGTCTAAAAGGTCCTCTTGTAAGTTTTGCATTTATAAGGAAGATCTCTTCACTTTCATTTCCAACCAGAGGTCACCTCCTTGCTTATTCATCCAAAGCACTGTTATTTCTCTCATTTGCCTGGGTAATGTGGCTTTGTTTGTAAGAGTAGCTAAATGGGGTTCCAGTGAGGGCTCTTCTGAGTATTTTTGCCAGTCAAAGGGTGCTGGTGCAGGATATTAAGACCAGAAATCAGCAAGAAAAATATTTTTAGACTTGAACATGTTATTTTTTTCTGTACAGCTTGGACACTGAAAACAAAAGTAAAAGACAAGTGACAAATCAGAAGAAGATATTTGCAACGTATAATGACAGGAAATGGGTTAATATCCACAATGAATAAAGAACTGAAAATCAGCAAGAAAAAAATGAGCAAGACAATAAAGAAAGAACTGACAAACTCAGTAACAGATGCTCAGCCTCCTTAATAACCAAGTAAATAAGAATCAAAATCAGTTTTTTCATCGGAGTAGCAAGAGATTGATCTTTTGCAGAACTGATGAGGGTAATTAGAAATGGACACTCTCGGGGCTTCCCTGGTGGCGCAGTGGTTGCGCGTCCGCCTGCCGATGCAGGGGAACCGGGTTCGCGCCCCGGTCCGGGAGGATCCCACATGCCGCGGAGCGGCTGGGCCCGTGAGCCATGGCCGCTGAGCCTGCGCGTCCGGAGCCTGTGCTCCGCAACGGGAGAGGCCACGGCAGAGGGAGGCCCGCATACCACAAAAACAAAACAAAACAAAACAAGAAATGGACACTCTCATATATTGTTGGTGGGAGTTTAAAATGGAACAATGTTTTGGGAGAGCAATTTGGAATGTCTATCAAAATTTTAACATCAAGCTGTATAGATTAAATATCTACAGCTTTTTGTATGTCAATCATACCTCAATTAAGCAGTTAAATTTAGAAGGAAGAAAGGAAGGAAGAGAGGGAGGGAGGGAAGAAAGGAAAGAAGGAAGGGAGGTAAATAATGTGTCTACTTCCTAGGGTGGTTGGGACACAGTGCTCAAGACAGTGAATGAATGCGCTAGGGCTGCCACTGCCGTTAAAAACAGATGAACACTTTTTTCCAATCACCTAAACGCTGCAGGAAGAAATTTTCCACCCTGCAGCCACAGTGATATTTTAAGAATCAGAGCCGGTCAAATTATTCAACCACCTAAAACCCTCCAATAAAAATTAAGTCCAGGGAATTCCCCTGAGGTCCAGTGGTTAGGACTTGGCACTTTCACTACCAAGTGAAAGTGGGCCTGGGTTCAATCCCTGGTCAGGAAACTGAGATCCTGCAAGCTGGTGAGTGCAGCCTAAAAAAAAAAAAAAATTAAGTCCAAACTTCCTACATCGGTCTTTGAGACCCCGCCCACCTCTCCAACCTCACCTTGCACAGTTCTCCCCAATTCATGTCATTGAGGCCCAGAGGCACTTTTTTCCCATTCTTTGATTTCCCACCTCGGGTCTCTGCACATGCTGTGCCCTCTACCTGGAATGTTCTTCCCACTGTTCTTCCAATACCAGTTTTCCCCTGTTCTGCACAGCTTGGCTGAAATGTCGCATGCCAGGCTTTCCTGACACCCATTCCAAAGCTAGCCACCCACTGTCGGTCTCTATCAAACACTCTTTTTGTTTCCCCCGCAACACTTAGCACACTCAGCATTAAGTATATGTTTATTTCATGGGTTTTGTTCATCTCTCTGCCCTCATCGGACTGTGAGCTTCATGAGGACACGACCCTGTCTGCTTTGCCTCTGCCCTTGAATTCCAAGCACCTGGCACAGCAGGACCTTGGTAATTGCTTGTTTTTGGTTTTGTTTTTTATAAATTTATTATTTATTTTTGGACGTGTTGGGTCTTCATTGCTGCTGGCGGGCTTTCCCTAGTTGCGGCGAGCGGGGCTGCTCTTCGTTGTGATGCGCGGGCTTCTCATTGTGGTGGCTTCTCCTGTTGTGGAGCACAGGCTCCAGGCACGCGGGCTTCAGTAGTTGCAGCATGCAGGCTCAGTAATTGTGCCTTGCGGGCTCTAGAGCACAGGCTCAGTAGTTGTGGCTCACGGGCTTAGTTGCTCCGTGGCAGGTGGGATCCTCCCGGACCAGGGATTGAACCCGTGTCCCCGGCACTGGCAGGCAGATTCCTAACCCCTGCACCACCAGGGAAGTCCAGTAATCACTTGTTAAGTGAAGGGATGCCAGGCTCATCAAAGGACCTTCTTGCCTTAATGTGGCTTCTCCACGACACTCTGTCTTCCAAGAGAGAATGGGATCTGTCACACCAGGACAAGTGTGTTACAGCCTACAGGAGAGCCAAGCTTCCCAGTGGAGATTAAATTGGCATTCGGATTGTTGAAAAGAGAGAAGAATGGGCGTGGAGTAGCTTGCAGTCCAAGAGTGGAGACGGAAAGCACAAAAAGCAACAGAAGAATATTTGAGTTCGGGGAATGGGGACCCCCTTCCCGTGGGCTGCAGGGCCCTATCTAATCTATCACACAGAGCAGAGATGCTTTGTTTTCTGGTCTGCTTCCCTGAGTAGACTGTCAGCTATTAAAATGGAGACACAAAGATGCTACAATGATGCTGGGCCCCATCACTATCTCTTCCATCTGAACACACGCCTGACATAGAGTCGGCACCCAATTATTTTTTGTTGAAAGGTTGTTAAATCCCTCATCTTGTTTCTTCCCTCCTTGCAGCCTGTTCTGCAAAACAGGTGAAAATAACTATGTCCCGACCCTGATAGATTTTAACAGAAGATGAATCCAAACAGTAAGGAATAAAGGTGTTTTTCTTGATAGAAAACCCTCCATGGCATTGATTTTTGTTGTTTTTGATGATGACTGCATTTATTTTGTTATGTCTGCATTATAGGCTGAGTGAGCAAAGATCTTAGATATCCAAGGCAGATCAAGCTCCAAATATCCTTTCCTCTTGCCTTCATAGCTGCACTTGTATGTCTAATTTCTGGTTCTGGGTTCTGAATTTTAGGAAAAACCCAAGAATAGACTTTGTCACTTGGAGAGAAAAACCGGTTCTTGGATTTCTTTAATTAATAACAATGACAATGGTTGCCTCGTACGACTAATTTGCTTTGTGCCAGGCCCTGTGTTATGTGCCTTGCAAGCATCACATACCATTGAAGCCAGGACTCCCTGAGGTGGGGACTATTTTTGTTCCCATTTTACAGAAGAGGAAAGTGAGGCCTGTGGGGTTATAGAGTCTGTGCAAGATCACTCAGGGAGAAAATGGTAGGCCTCCCACCCCTATGTAATGATGAAGCCCATGCTCTCAACACCTGGTTCCATTGTGCTTGGTTTGTTTTTTGTTTTCGTTGTTCTCCTTGACAAGAGCTGGGTCATATCCCCCCTCTCTTGTAAGCAAGGCTCATCCCACCAAGAGGGCTTTGGTAGGTCAGCCTCCAGAAACCACGGGGTTAGTTTTTTTGTTTCTTTTTTGACTGCACTGGGTCTTCGTTGCTGCACACGGGCTTTCTCGTGTTGCGGCCAGCGGGGGCTACTCTTCGTTGCGGTGCGCGGGCTTCTCATTGCAGTGGCTTCTCTTGTTGCGGAGCACGGGCTCTAGGCGCAGGCTTCAGTAGTTGTGGCATAATGGCTCAGTAGTTGTGGCTTGCAGGCTCTAGAGTGCAGGCTCAGTAGTCGTGGCGCATGGGCTTATTTGCTCCGCAGCATGTGGGATCTTCCCAGACCAGGGCTCGAACCCATGTCCCCTGCATTGGCAGGTGGATTCTTAACCACTGCACCATCAGGGAAGCAAGCCCCACGGGGTTACTTTCACGGGTGTAATTCTTCTTTTTCCGGTTGCCTGACTTCATGGGCTCTTCATCAGAGTGGAACTGCCTTTTTCTGAGCCCATGAAAAGGTTCTATCACAGAAAACCAAATCTCACTGCAGCCAGCCATAATTACTGAATTGAAAAACTCCACGATGGAGGAATCCAAAAATTCCAGGCTGGCTGGGGTGCATTCTGCTTTCAGCAGGGCAGAGAGGTTCCTGCCACCTTCCCCCCTCATTCCTCCTCTTACTCCTTCCCTAATATCGTCATCTTATTTCCAGCTGCCCCCTTTCTGTCCACCCCAGCCTCTGAGAACAGCTCATGGCAACACCAGAATATGACTCCCGACATTTGCACAGAGAAGTTCGTTTTTCCCAGCCATCATTAACACTCCGACGGTGTGCTCTAAGAAGGAGTCATGCCTGGCCTTCTCTAAGCCATTAGAGCACCTGAATAATTTACTGCTCCCAGGAAAGGGGCCCTTTCCCTCCACAGTTTCCTCCCACACCTTCAGATTTCCTCCAAAGAGCTCCTGTTGGCCCACAGGAGGGAATGAAGTAGCCTTTGAAAAGAAGACCCAGTCGCATTCTTACTGGCATCTGAAGTTATTCTCTGGGGCCCAGAATCCAATTTTGAAATCAAATAAAGTCAAACCAAATGTGTGGTTTAATTTGTGAGTTTAACCATGCTGGGGAAAGAAGCAAGGAAACAGCATGGTGAGAGAGCTCAAAGCAGTTGAGATGGGTAGACAGCAGTTAAGAGCCCTTGTACTAGAGGGTTGATGGCTATTAAGGAAAAACCAGAAACAACACACAGCCTGGATGAAGTGAGTCAGAGGGAAAATGAGTTTGGTTTATGAACATTCAGTTGACGTCTGTGCCAGCCTTGGGCCCATTTGCCCTCAGAGCCATCCTTCCTGACTCTGCTCTGTGTCACACCGACTGCATTTCCCAGACTCCATTGCTAACTGGTGTCATGTTGGTTCTGCCAAAGGGAAGCCCTGGTAGAGCTCAGAGGGAGGGAGGAAGGGTAAAGCAGGGGTATTTCCCCCTCCCTCTCTGCCTCGGGCAGCTTCCCTGGAAGGAGCTGCATCTCCTCTGTGGGTCCAGCACTGGCTGGGCAGGCGTCCCTGGCTGCAGCTTCCACCAGGAGATCTCAGCTCCTGGACTCTACCCACACGCCCTCCTTTCTCTTCCCTCCAGTCCTGGGGCACAGTGACCTCCTGCCACTGCTGGTCTCTGATTTCCTCACCACCACCTGTTTAACCAATTCCTGCATTTAACTCTCTCTTTTAAACACTCAGAGTTATTTCTATTATCCTACAAGGATGCTGGCTGATACAACCACCAATACTGATTAATACAACCCTGAAAATATAAGATTTTCAGGAATGCAATTTTCCACAGAAAGCAATGAATACCTGCGCCAAGAGGTCCACCCTACAGATATAGGCAGAGCTGAAAATCAAGGCCTCCCAGAGGTTAAGGAATTAAAAAAAATAGAAAACAAAAACAACAAAAAAAAACACCTTCCAATCAAACTCGAGTGGGCTTTCAAATCAAGCCAACCTGGGTTTGAACCCCAGCTCTGCCTTTACCAGCTGAAGGACTTTGAACATGTTATTTAAGCCTCATGAGCCTCAGTTTTCTCACCTGTAATATGGGGAGAAAAATACCTGAATTTTATATGGTTGTCTTGAACCTAGAGCAAGCACAGTTCCTGGCACGGAGTTAACTGTTATGTAAATGTTGGTTCTCTGGACCTGAATAAAATTTACAGTCACCACAAACACATTCTGGGGGTGACAAGTCTACCTATGACACCTGCTCTAACGTTTTGGTCCTTTGTGAAACTTCAAGAAACATGAAAGGGTGCCCTCAGCCCTTCATAAAAACCACAGTGTCTCCTGAGAAAATTCCAGAGACAAATCAACAGGGAAAAAAATTTATTTCCTTTAACAGAGAAGGAGCAAGTTCTGGTGCTGAATAATAAAACTTTTGACACATGAAACCTGCCCAGTGTGGTTTTAGCTTTGACCGAGATGAAAGAAAAAGATTCGGCTAAGACATTTCTGCAAACGCCATCTCTTTGGAGCTGGAGAGAGACTGCTACTGTTTTACAGGTTTGGAAGCTGCCCCATGGGACCTTACTGCTCAGAATTCTTTAGTCTGTGGTTGCTGTGACAAAACTGAAAAGCCAGCTCTGACTTTCTCTTGTGATGTTTAAAATAAGCCAAGGAAGGAAAGCCCCTGAGAAGAATGTCGATTGGGTCTTGCTTTTTCCAAATAAACCCCTGCTTATAACTTTCTATTGCCCATCAGACAAGGGGTTATCCTGCTGCTTCTGTATCTCTTTTGCAGGGGCGTCTTAAATGAAAACTCGGATAGTTGATCCTCAGGAATATGAGATGAAAACTCCTTTTCTGATATCTTGATGGATTCCTGGACAGGGTCAGAGATAACAAATCCATATACTCTACTCTCTACCACTTGGCGGTGTTTTGTTGCAAATCCAACAAGAGATTTCCAGCATTGTCAGACACCTATGTGTGCCACGCGATGCCTACATGAACAAAACTCACTAACTGTGCAAGAAGCAAGTAGTGAGAGGAGGGGGTGGTGACACATGGTGCTGGGAGACCTTGATTCACATCTCAGCTGCTCTTCTTCCTCACTCTTCAGTTGTCAACAAGCTGCCTGCCTCTCTGTCTCTGAGCTTTGGTTTTCTCAGTTGCTGTACAAAAATGATAATACACCTAACAACGATAATAAGCCGTGGTCCTCACAGCATTACTGGGAGGAACTAAGGAGAGAATAGAGAGGAAAGTCTGGTAACAAGAATTGTTCAAATGTATTATCTGAGATTCTTTCCTTCAGAAACTGATGCTGAGACAAAGACATGACTGCAGTGGTTTACCTGTGGTGGGTGAGGGAGTGTGACAGAGAGCGAAGGGAGCCAGGAAACGGTGTGAATCATGAGCTGGGGGCACCTCGGGTAACTCCTGCTGGGTAAATCTGGGCCATGGGATAGGACACACCTCAGACAAATCCCAACCAAGGGGTAAATCAGCGGGGTATTTCCTCACTAACTCCCCATCATTGCTGTGGGCTGATTTGGGGGATGTTGACTCCATCACATTTCTGGCTGGCCTGCTGCAAAGGCAACTTGGGAACCCTGGGAGCCAGTGGAGAGTGTGCACCCAAGCTAGGATGCATGGGACGGAAAGGTTTCTTGGGATGCAGGACTTTTCAGTGCTAAAACGGAGTCAGTCCTGAACGTGGAGAAGGCTGGTCACCCTGGAGCTAATCCACCCGAGAGCTGCTTCCAGAGACATTAACTCTCTGGCACTTGCAGCCTGCCCTGAGGATGGGCGAGTACGGCCCAGGGTCAGATGAAAGCCCAGAGGCAGAGTCGCAGGTGTTTGCAGTATACAGCCTTTAGTGTGTCGGGGGGACACACTGGAGGATACAGGCAGGGCAGCAACAGCACCTGCTGCGTGCCATGGGCTGAGCCCAGTGCTGAGCTCCTGTGGCATCTCACTGGATCTCACCACAACCCTGTGAGCTTGCACAGGAGGTAGCCAAGGCACAGAGAATCACACAGTAAGTCACCAGCAAAACTGGTCTCAAAACCTGGGATGCTTCATTCTATGTGTCCACTTGGCTAGGCTGTGGTACCCAAACTCCAGGCTAGACATTGCTGTGAAGGTAATTTTTGATGTGATTAACATTTAAATCAGTAGATTCTGAGTAAAGAAAATGACCCTCCATAGTGGGTGGGCCTCATCTCATCTCTCTCTCTCTCTCTCTCATCTCTAACCTGGTCTGACATCCCTTTAGTCCTCCTGTTGCTCATCCCTCCCATCCTACATTTGTTCAAGTGTTCATGCTTCTAACAGAGTTTATTCCTGGAATGAGGGCTGTGTATGTACTACCCCTGGTTTTGATTGTTTCTTGAAAGTCTTTTAACAAGATATTAAAATAAGATTGTGATTTGATTTCTCTCCCTCAGCCCCCATACTCCCAATTCTGGGTCTTTCAATAAGTGATTTCTTTCCCCCTGTCCTTCCCAATGGACAGCTGTCATTAATCTCTTACCCTCTCTACCTCTGGATTTTCTGATCGACATGTGAAATTTTAAAAAGAAAATGTTACATAACCATAAGGAAGACTACTTTAGTTCATTTAGCTGATCCCCCACCTCAATTCCTAATAGTCTCAGACACTTGTGCCGGGTTTCACTTAATCTTTAATATATTTTAATTTTTTAAAATACCATTAATATAAAAAAATCTCTAGAGAGAGACAGACAGGGAGAGATTGATTATTTTTTTAAATTTATTTATTTTCTTTATTTTTGGCTGCATTGGGTCTTTGTTGCTGCGCATGGGCTTTCTCTAGCCGTGGCGAGCGGGGGCTACTCTTCGTTGCGGTGCGCGGGCTTCTCATTGCAGTGGCTTCTCTTGTTGCGGAGCACGGGCTCTAGGAGCGCGGGCTTCAGTAGTTGTGGCACACGGGCTTAGTTGCTCCACGGCATGTGGGATCTTCCCGGACCAGGGCTCGAACCCGTGTCCCCTGCATTGACAGGCGATTCTTAACCACTGCACCACCAGGGAAGCCCCGAGAGATTGATTCTTATTGGGTCTACTTTTTCAATGAACCCTGACTAATACAAAACCTAGCCTATTGGACTCCAAAGACTGCTCTTATACTCTCTGCCAGTCTATAATTTGTAAAACTATAAAGTGCCTCTAACTCCCATCCTCCAGCTCTGGTCTTTAGTTCATCAACTGATAATTATTCATAAAGCTCTGCTCTGCCTGGGGAAAATGCAAATGAGAACACAAACCATGTCCCTTAATATCCATTCTTCTCTTCTTTTACTAATAGATTCCTTGATTTTGGGGAGGGTGGGGGGCCTGCACCCCGCGGCTTGCAGGATCTTAGTTCCCCGACCACGGATGGAACCCAGGGCACTATAGCATGGAGTCCTTACCACTGGACTGCCAGGGAATTTCCTACATTCCTTGAATTTTAACTGGGCACATAGCTACCCACACTAAAGACTATCTTACCCTTGCAGCTTGCTGTGGCTATGAGAATAAATCCTGACCAATGAGATGCAAGCAGAAGTGATGCATGCAACTTCTGAGTAGTTCCTTTAAACAGAAGAGGCATGCCCCCACCTCCTGTTCCCTGCTCACTGACTGAATGTAAATGTAATGGCAGGAACTGGAACAGCCATTTTAGGACATGAAATGATAACCATGAGTTTGAGAATAGCAAAGCAACAATGTATAAAGAGGCTGCCTAGCACCCTATGACTGGGAAACAACCATATCAATCCTGGACTATATTCCCAGACTTTTACTAGGAAAGAAATAAACGTATATTATCTCATTTCAGGTCTCTTTATTACAGCAGCAAAAATCTACATCCGAACCAATATAAAGACTCAGAGTAGGAACTGGCCCCAGCCAACTGCTTCCATGTCTACTTTTCAAAGTAAGACACAACCATCCACTACCTTATAAATCTACTAATCATGAAAATAAAAGACTCATGGCTGGTGGCTCAGAAATCAGAACAATGTCTTAACACCAAAAAAAATTTTTAACAACCAAATTTGGACATCTCCCCTATGGATGATTAATTGCTTCCTGCTCTCAGGTAATACTATCCCAGTGTCCATGTCTTTGCCACATGACTTTGCAGCTCCTCCCATCAAGAGGTGGGGTCTAGAGCTTCTCTGGTGGTGCAGTGGTTAAGAATCCACCTGCCAATGCAGGGGACACAGGTTCGAACCCGGGTCCAGGAAGATCCCACATGCCGCGGAGCAACTAAGCTCATGCGCCACAACTACTGAGCCTGCGCTCTAGAGCCCGTGAGCCACAACTACTGAGCCCGCGTGCCACAACTACTGAAGCCCATGCACCTAGAGCCTGTGCTCTGCAACAAGAGAGCCACCACAATGAGAAGCCCACACAACGCAACAAAAAGTAGCCCCCGCTTGCCACAACTAGAGAATGCCCACGTGCAGCAATGAAGACCCAGTGCAGCCATAAATAAATAAATAATACACCATGATCAAGTGGGGTTTATCCCAGGAATGCAAGGATTCTTCAATATACGCAAATTAATCAATGTGATACACCATATTAACCAACTGAAGGAGAAAAACCATATGATCTTCTCACTAGATGCAGAGAAAGCTTTCGACAAAATTCAACACCAATTTATGATAAAAAACCCTCTAGAAAGTAGGCATAGAAGGAACTTACCTCAACATAATAAAGGCCATATATGACAAACCCACAGCCAACATCATCCTCAGTGGTGAAAAACTGAGACCATTTCCACTAAGATCAGGAAGAAGACAAGGTTGCCCACTCTCACCACTATTATTCAGCATAGTTTTGGAAGTTTTAGCCACAGCAATCAGAGAAGAAAAAGAAATAAAAGGAATCCAAATCAGAAAAGAACAAGTAAAGCTGTCCCTGTTTACAGATGACATGATACTACACATAGAGAATCCTAAAGATGCTGCCAGAAAACTACTAGAGCTAAT